>NC_140960.1:54101208-54558708 GCF_014529385.1 Adiantum capillus-veneris
ATTCGGAACCTGAGGAAACATCGAGTGAGCCAAGTATAGAAACTGAACACTCAAGGCCTAGTACGACCATCTATGGTAATTTATATGAGAGTAAAGAAGATACAAGCGAAGACCTATCAGGCGAGTCGAGTTCAAACATTTACCAAAATCAAAACCTTAACAAGAAACAAAGGTCATATAAGAGACGACGATATCGAGCAAATGTGAGAGCTAGGATAAACAAGGAAAGATCTACTACATAATGGCTTAGCTATCTAGGGGCATGTGATGCTCATCGAAAGCTAGTAGACAATTGGGGTGAACATCTCCAGAGTGTCATGTGGTGCAGCCCGCGACCCATTGACCTCGCTCAATTGGAGGTTACAAAGCCGAAATTGAGTCAAACTATAAGAAGACGTCAAAACCGAGAGTTAGCACAACAACAAAAGGAGGCAGAACTAAAAGAAAGGTCTCCATCAGGACAAGAGCCTGCTGACTTACATACGGCTCCTGAACATTTTAAATCTTATACCACGGGGGAGCGAAAGTTTGTGTATGCCAAAGCCCAACGAATACCTACCAATGGAAGCAGTGGAGTCTATGATGGTCCAACGGTAGTTAAAGAGATAGAATTAGCAGAACCAGGTGAGGAGTCTAAACCAGTCTTTATTGCTCAAGACCTTACCGAAACTGAAGAGGCTGTACTTAAGGAGATCCTCATGGAATACAAGGATATCTTTGCTTGGACATATCATGACATGAAGGGCGTTCCACCTTCTGTGGTGCAACATACAATTCCCATGATCAACACTGCTAAACCCGTCCAGCAACGACCCTATCCAATGAATCCTAAGTACGCCAAAATTGTACAAGAGGAGATTGAAAAACTTATCCAATGTGGATTCATATACCCTATTGAGCACTCAGAATGGGTTTCTCCAATAGTCATTGTGCCAAAAAATAATGGGAAACTAAGAGTGTGCGTGGACCTCAAGAAAGTTAATGCAGCCACTAGGAGAGATCATTATCCCTTGCCATATTCAGAACATGTGCTTGAAATAGTTGCGGGCAAGGAAGCTTATAGCTTTTTAGATGGGTACTCTGGTTACAATCAAATCACAATTGCATTAGAGGACCAAGCTAAAACTGGTTTTATCGCAGAGTTTGGAGTGTTTGCATTTCGTGTTATGGCTTTTGGCTTAACAAATGCCCCTGCTACATTCCAACGATTAATAAACACTAAGTTTAAAGAATTTCTAAGGGAGTTTTGTGAAGATTTCCTAGACGACCTTTGTGTTTATTCTTCTTGGGAGAAGCATTTGTTATATCTACGAAAAATATTTGAAAGGTGCAGATTTTATCGCATCTCATTGAACCCTTTCAAATGCCAATTTTGGGTTAAGCATGGAGTCATTCTAGGGCATATAGTGTCCAAGAACGGGATATCCACAGATGAGAGTAAGATTAAAGCCATTGCCCATTTGCCACCACCTACGAACTATAAAGGAGTTCAAAGATTTATGGGCCATGTTGGTTATTATCGAAGATTTATTTTAAACTTTGCCGAGATAGCGCGTCCATTGTACAAGCTTCTTATCGAGTTTCACTGGACGGAAGAATGTTATCAATCTTATGAGTTATTAAAGAAGGCCCTAACAAGTGCTCCAATCCTGCGAACACCTGATTGGAATGTACCTTTTCATGTGCATATTGATGCATCAAATTTTGCTATTGGGTGTGTTCTAACTCAACCAGGAGAACATAAATTGGACTACCCTATTAGCTTTGCAAGCCGCCAATTAAATGATGCCGAGATGAATTACACTACTACAGAGCGCGAAGGTCTAGCTATGATTTACGCAGTAAAGAAATTTCGCTATTACCTTCTTGCTACCAAGTTTGTGTTTTATGTTGATCATCAAGCATTGCTATATTTGGTAAACAAGCCGTGTTCCACAAGTCGAATTACACGATGGTTGTTAATTCTTCTTGAGTTTGACTTCACCGTTGTTGTGAGGCCTAGGAGGAAACATGTCATGGCGGATCATTTATCTCGTATCCCTAATGGAGAAGCTCCTACGGGGGTTGATGATGAATTGCCTGATACTCCTTTGTTCATTGTTGAGACAATGCCTGAATGGAGTGAAAAGATTGTTAACTTCTTAGTTAATGGTTTTCCACCCAAAGAGCTGCGAAAAGATATAGCTCAAAAATTAATCAAGGAATGTGAACCCTATTGCTTACTGGTTGGAACTCTCTATAAGAGAGGAAAAGATGATGTTCTTAGACGCTGTGCCCGCGAGGATGAGTATTTATATATTCTACAAGAGGCACACATGGGCGTAGCTGGTGGTCACTTTTCAGGAAAGTTGTCTGCCCAAAAGATCTTACAGTCAGGCTATTGGTGGCCCACTCTGTTTAAGGATGCATCACTTTTTGCAAAGTAATTGTAGAGATGCCTAGACCAACCAACACAAAGCAAGTATAATGCTTTATGGGACATTGTGGTTACTACATAGGTTTATACACATGTATTTAGTCTTCCCAACCCCTGTACAGACTTATAATAGCCTTTGTGTGGATGAATGAGTGTGAGGGATCATTTGAAAAATTGAAGAAAGCACTCATATTCACTCCAATAGTGAAAGCACCAGATTGAGAGAATATCTTTCATGTTCATATTGATGCTTTGGCATTTGCTATTGGATGCATCTTGGCCCAACCAGGAGAAGGAAATATGGATTTCCCAGTCTTCTATGCAAGCACTATGCAAGAAAAATCTTAACAGTGCTGAAAGAACTAAACAACCATAGAGATAGAAGGGCTAGAAATGATATAATATGTTGTTAAGAAATTTTGGCATTATTTCCTTGTGAATAAATTCGTGCTTTTCACCGATCATCAAGCCCTCTTATACCTTTTTTGGATTTTTTTGCATTTGATTGCAATTTGTTTTTGGTGAACTCAAGTATATATGCCCTTATCTAATGTGATTCTACAGAGACATGAGGACAAACGCCAGAAGTGAACCTCTAGGTGTGTGTATAAATAAAGTAGTAGCTTTTATGCATAAAAATGAGAAAAATGGAGCAATTTGGCAAAACACATCAAAATGATTGTACATAGCGGTTTATTGTGTTGTTTATTTATTTATTTTGATTTATTGATATTTTTGGGGTTAATTTAGTTATTTTCCTTTGATTTTTATCAATTATTTGGAGAAAAAAAGAAAAATCAAGTGAGATGTAGACAAAATGCCAAAAGAAAAACACAGGAGTGATCAGTAAATTAAGGGCAACATATGGTGACATCTAGGTGCAATTATGAAAAAAGCTACGGAAAGCCCGATCCGGCCAATTTTTTGGGCGAAATCACAAAAATTTCCAGAAATGGGGCAAAAGGATTCCAAATGGAGACATTTTTGAGCCTAAAGTGCATTTCACAATGAGATAGGAGCACATGTCAAATCTTGTGGCAAGTGGCACGGGGACCCCCAAAATAAGATATTTTGCGCTCCACTTACTACCTCATTTTCACTATTCACAATTAGAGAGAGCTTGAGAGACCTAGAGCGCGCGGACCTTCTATGCCTTTGTACGATGCACACAGAACACCGACTGGCACTAGACATGAGAGATAGGCTCATTACCTTGTACTCTTTTTTTTCTATGCTAACTTCAATGCAAAAAACTCACAAAAGCCGCAATGTGGAATTGCGTGGAAGAGAGTGAAATGGCCTTGTAACTCGACAACCACTAACCTGATAGCTACAAGACTTGATAGGGGGTTAACCTTAGGCAAGATGAGAAATTTTATGTCCTCCTTAGTTGGGTTTAAGTCAGCTAGAAAAACCCTAACTTCTTGGAGCTTGCAAAAGTCAATCTAGAACAAGCCGTCATATTGGCACCAAACTTCATGAATAGGCATTGCTTGAGGTTCTCTACAAGCCCATGTAATTGCCTCCATGGTCAAACTACTAGAAGTGGACCAAAACATCAAGTTTGGCTTCGGACACCCAAAGCATCATTTGGCTCTCACGACCAAACAGTGCCTATGTTTGCCACCAAACTTCACGGGCATCATTGACATACCATCGACAACCAAAACATATGCCAATCAAACATCAAGGAAAGTCATCGTTGACCGTGTCCTTGCAAAAAGACGCAAGTTGAGCGACAAATTGCCAAAAGTGATATTCGTAAGGCCAAAGGCTACACTGAAACCATGGAAAGGTGCTCTACTGCATCTTCAAGCTTGGGTGATCGAGCTCAAGAAGAATCATCGTGAAAAGTTATCTCCAAATGCAAAAATCCATTTCAGAGACTAAAATGCCAAAAAGGGAGTTTCTATGCTAAAAGTTTGACTCTTAACTTGAAAACTAGCAATTGTTGGGGTATAAAGCCCAATGTGGTCTCCCAGGTAAGTGGGCGAGCCGCCAGGTATGTACACATATTCTTTTGTAAAAACCTAATAAGAACTCACTATGCTCTACACATTACAGTAGAGCGAGTTCACCATATCGTCGTGCTCTTCTTCGCGCACTCTCTCTCGCATCGCACTTCCGCTCGTACTCCTTCAACTGGTATTAGAGCTCAGATCGAGACTCGGGGCAGCACTGCAGGAGGCTAGAGTCACCAACTCAGATTGGAGTGAAATTCGACAGGCGAAGACACGGACCCAAATCTCGTGGGTGCGCGCGAAGGGCTCGGTGTTGTCAGATTTTCATTCTGAGGTCATCTCGGCCACCGTTCGGCTTCGACAAAGGTCTACGCAGGACATTTTCGACTATGTGGTCTCAGCGGGTGCAGATCCGACTCTGCAAATTTGGGGTTTTTGGCCTACGACTGCAGGTGCTGAGGATATCGACACTCCCAGAGTGTTGATTTGTGGCTGTCTACACATCGAAGGACGGCTCACAATTCTTGGAGGCGTGTCACATACGACACGGGCGCATCTACACACAGACTGTAGGCAACATCCACTAGTTCATCAGGTAGCTTGTGTTTGCTGCTTGATATTCCAGATTTCATCCTGACATTGCAGGTACTTCCACATGGGATGTATTGTCAGAGATGATGTATGTTTGTTGAGGGTTTGCTGGCTGTGAGTCACGCAGCAAACAACCGCCGCAGCGGTTACAGCATATAGTGGGAAATTTGTGGATGTATGACTTTGTGAGAAGTCTATGTACTGTCAGATTTATTGCAGCCTTTGTTGAGGGACGAGTGAGGTTTTATTGAGCTGGGGGATTCTCGAATGTTGAGATCCTTTCGGTGATACAGGTCTTGGAGTGATCCCTCGAGCACCCTTAGATAGGCAGCTAGGATGTATTGACTGTGAGTTAGACAGTTGGGATTGCATTTGCTTTACTGCCGTTGAGGCATTGTCACAGTCTATGATTACAGGACAATGAGAGACAATACAGGTGCAGGACAGGTTTACCCGCAGCTTACAGTGTCAGAGAGACAGTGTTTTTTTTGAGCTGTTTTTTGGTCTGTTTTTTGAGTACACCAGAGCCATTTTACAAAGGAGACTCTGCCGAAATTTATGCAGAATCTGAAGCTTTCTTGGTTCATTTGACAGGTTGATATTGGTTCAGAGGTCAGTTTACAGGGGAAACTCTGCTGAATTTTTCCCAGGAAAGTAAACCACTGTGAAGCGTAGCTATGGCTGGATCACAGGACACTGCTCTTTACAATATCAAGAAGCTGGATGGAACCAATTTTCCATTGTGGAAGAAGCAGATTTGGCACGTGTTGGTACAAAAGAAGCAGATAAAACCTATAAAGCTCAAGGGGATAAAACCAGAAGATATGGACGAAGATGAATGGAGCGAAATGGATGAATTGGCACTTTCTACCATTATGCTGACTTTGGCAGAAAGCGTTTACTTCAATGTAGCAGACGAGATGTCGGCTTATCAAGCATGGTTAAAGCTGAGTGATCTTTATGAGAAGCAGAGTGCAGCTTCATAGGTATACTGGCTTAAGAAGCTTGTTGACTTGAAGATGAAATAAGGGACACCTATGTCCAATCATCTGAATGAATTCAACACAATCTATAGTCAGTTGTCAGCTCAAGGTGTCAAGTTTGATGAACCTGTTAGAGCTATGTTCCTGTTGATCACATTGCCGGAAAGTTGGGACACTTCCCGCACAGCTTTGAGTAATTCTGCACCTCTAGATGGTTTGAACATAGCAGGTGTAGAAGGAAGTCTGCTTACTGAAGAAACCAATAGAAAGACAATGGACAAAGGCAAAGGAACAGCCTTAGTTGTCAGGGGAAGGACCAAAGAAAAGTACAAAGGTGGAAAGAGGAATCAGTCTCCTAGCAAGTCCCACAGTGCTAAAGGCAAGAGTGACATAGAATGCTACCATTGTGGCAAGAAGGGTCACATGAAAAGAGACGGCAGAGAATGGAAAGCAGAAAAAGGCAAAGAGAAAGCTGAAGACCATGGTGAGAAGAACAAGTCCTCAGTGAAGATTCAAGAAATAAATGTGACAAACACTGTTGCAGAGGATGGCAGTCTAGTGTCAGGAGACATCTACTTCTTGAAGAATACAATGGACTCAGCTCTTCTTACAGCATCTGATGGAAATGCACTGAGTGACTGGATTATAGACTCAGGGGCATCACTTCATGTGTCTCCAAACAAGGAGTGGTTTACTTCTTATGTGACCACTAAAGATCATGTTCGGCTAGGCAATGGGTAGACATGTGAGATCTTAGGTGTTGGAGATGTTCAATTGAAGTTTCACAATGGCTCTTCTTTCACGTTGAAGAATGTGAGACATGTTCCCGCAATTACAAAGAGCTTGATCAACACAGGTTTACTTGATGATGCTGGCTACGTCACCACTTTTGGACGGAACATGTGGAAGATATCCAAGGGTTCTATGACAGTAGCACATGGAGTAAAGTCCGGAGGACTTTACATGATTTATGTATCAAATGTCTCTAAAAATGTAATCAATGTAACTTAGCAGCCGAACGTTTCTTTGTGGCATAGCCGGTTAGGACATATGTCCAAGAAGGGAATGGAAATCTTGTCTCGTTCTGGTTATTTGCTTGGCTTTTCATTTAATGATTTTGAATTCTATGAACATTGTCTGTATGGTAAGCAAACACATCAGCCACATAAGCATAGAAGCAGTAGAAGAGATACACAGTTGGCACTTGTTCATAGTGATTTGTGTGGACCTATGCCTAACCTATCTCTAGGGGGAGCTTCTTACTTTATGACATTTATAGATGATTACTCGAGGAAAGTATGGGTTTACTTTCTCAAGCACAAGGATGAAGAGTTTAGTGTTTTCAAAATGTTTGTGACACTTGTGGAGAATCAGAGTGGCAAGAAGCTTAAATGCTTACGCACTGACAATGGTGGAGAGTATGTCTCAAAGGCCTTTCAGGACTTTTGTGAGTCAAAAGGTATAAAACGTGAACTTACTGCTCCTTACAATCCTCCTCAAAATGGTGTTGCTGAGAGGATGAATAGGACCATACAAGAGAAGGTCATAAGTATGTTGTCTAATGCACAGCTGCCAAATGGGTTTTGGGTTGAAGCTGTATCAACAGTTGTTCATCTTGTAAATAGATCTCCTAGCAAGGTTTTGCAGAAGGATTCAGTGCCAGAGATGGTATGGTCAGGCAAAATGCCCTCATACAAGCATCTCAGAGTCTTTGGCTGTGAGGCATATACTCACGTTCCAAAGGAATTTAGGAACAAACTTGAGCCAAAGAGTAGAAAGTGCATCTTTCTAGGCTATGGTAATTCTGGTGAGATGGGGTACAAACTTTGGGATCCCGAATCCAGAAAGGTTTTCCGCAGCAATGATATTCACTTTAATGAATCCAAATATCATTCTAAACCAGAGAGGGTTGAGGAGATTAGAAGAGTTGTCTTCCAAGAAGATGGACCTGCACGTGCAAGACAAAATGTCAGGGCTCAAGAGGAGCAAGGACAGGATAGAGTGGAACCACAGGTTGTGGTTGAGCCTGAGCCACCTATTGTGCGTAGATCTGGACGTGTCACGCGACCTCCTGATAGGTTTGTTCCATCTATGAACTATGTCATGTTGACTGATTGCAATGAGCCTTCATGTTACAAGGAAGCAGTGCAAATGAAGGACTCCGGGAATTGGCAATTGGCCATGCAGTCAGAGATGACAGCTCTGCATAAAAACAAGACATGGAAGCTAGTTAAATTACCACAGGGCAAAAAGGCTCTACCTTGTAAATGGGTTCACAGGTATAAGATCACCGCTCATGATAGTCAGCCAAAGTACAAAGCAAGGCTTGTTGCCAAGGGCCTTAAGCAAGAACAAGGCATTGACTTTGATGAAGTCTTCTCTCCGGTGGTCAAGATGACTACATTGAGATGCTTTCTTGCATTGGTTGCCATATTAGATTTGGTGTTGCACCAAATGGATGTCAAGAAAGCGTTCTTGCATGGTGATTTAGATGTGGAAATTTACATGCAGCAGCCAGAAGGGTTTGTTGAGAAAGGCAAGGAAGATTGGGTATGCCAGTTGTTAAAGAGTCTTTATGGCTTAAAACAATCACCGAGGGCATGGTACCATAAATTCCACAAGTTTATGCTTTTTCAAGGCTACAAACGTAGTGAGTTAGATCACTGTCTATATACAAAGAAGGCTAAGGATGGTAGTTGGCTGATCCTTATTTTGTATGTGGATGACATGTTGATTGCTGGCAAGCAAGCACTTGGAAGAAATTTCAGCTTTGACGTCAAAGATGGCAAAATCGTTTGACATGAAAGACATGGGTGAGGCAAGTCATATACTTGGTATGCGCATTGAGAGAGACAGATCAAAGAAGTTGATTTGGTTATCTCAAACATAGTATATTGACAAGGTTTTGCAACGTTTCAATATGGAGAAGGGAAAGGCACTGAGTGTTCCATTGCCACCATATGTGAAACTTAGCAAACAAGATTGTTATGTGTCTGAGGAAGAACAGGCTGAAATGGATAAGATTCCATATGCGTCTGGAGTGGGTAGTTTGATGTATGCAATGATTGCTACTCGCCCAGACATTGCATTTGCAGTGGGAGTAGTAAGTCGATACATGTCAAACCCAGGCAAGAAACATTGGGAGGCAGTGAAAGGAATATTGAGATACCTGAAGGCTACAAAGAGTATGCGTATATGCTATGGGAGTCAGGAGCTAAGTGTAAAGGGTTTTACAGAGTCAGATTATGCAGGTGACTTAGACAACCGAAGGTCTACATCAGGGTATGTCTTTACATTGGCTGGTGGAGCAGTATCATGGCGTTCTAGATTACAAGATTGTGTTACTCAGTCTACTACAGAGGCTGAATATGTTGCAGCATCAGAGGCATGCAAAGAATTGATTTGGCTTAATCGACTAGTAACAGACTTGGGAATCAAAGAAGAGATGCCTGTGTTATATTGTGATAGTCAAAGTGCTATACAATTGGCTCGCAATCCAGTTTATCACTCAAAGACAAAGCATGTGGATGTGAAGTATCATTTCATCAGGGAAATGCTCGAGGATAAGCAACTTCAGCTTTTCAAAGTTCACACCACAGAAAATCCTGCTGATCTACTTACAAAAGGACTTCCCTCAGAGAGCTTTGCGCATTTTCGCAAGCAGTTAGGTGTAGGGTAGTACATCACTTCTCTACATCTCTTGTATATTAGCTTGTATAGTAGCTTCTCTCACACTTAAAGTACCACATTGGACTTTAAGTGGGAGGTTGTTGGGGTATAAAGCCCAATGTGGTCGCCCAGGTAAGTGGGCAGGCTGCCAGGTATGTACACATATTCTTTTGTAAAAACCTAATAAGAACTCACTATGCTCTACACATTACAGTAGAGCGAGTTCACCATATCGTCGTGCTCTTCTTCTCGCACTCTCTCTCGCGTCGCACTTCCGCTCGTACTCCTTTAGCAATTAGGGCTTAGGGCACTGGCACACATTTCCCCCATTCATCAAAACGTGAATTTTGCATCCTAGACATCATATGCGTATGATGTCTGGCTGGCACTTTTACACATGCAAATGTCATTTTTTTTCCACACCAGCCTCTCACCATGCATCATACAACTCACCTATCAAGTCTCATGCAAATTGGACCACATCAAGCCACCATTTAGCCAAAAACCGTGAAGTTGGAGTCTTTGGAAAAAATATGAAATTATCCATAGGAAGAATGCTCTAAACTTAGAGAAATTTGACACAAAGCATGCACATAGAATATACAACATACCCCAATGCCCAAATATCTATTTTGCAAGCTTAAACATCATACGCACATGATGCCTAGACCTGTCATAGAGGGTTTTTATCAGCATTTTAAGTATCTAGATTTCGTTATAATGTCTTATATAGCCTTTGCATCAAGTTTGGGCATGTTTATACATGAGTTGGTCATTATACACCCCAATTTTCAAATTGAAATGTCGAAAACACCTTCTATGGCCTCGGGCACATGAACACTTGTCCAAATCCATATTTTCACATATCAGAGTAATGTACACATAATAAGCAAGTTATACATCAAGTTTGAGCAAAAAAGCCAACCTAGACATCAGACATGTATGATGTCTAGACCCCTTGAATTGACATGCTACTATGTTTTTGAAAACCCCAATACTTTTACCACATTATTATTAGCTTGCCAGCAAATTTTCATCATATTTGGATATCATTTGACCTACATTTAAGGTGGAAATCAGGGTGTACAAAAGCCATTCATGGCTTTTGACATCCATTTTCAAGCTCAATTTCAAATCTGAGGCTATGGACACCATGCACATGCTATACACATCTTATCCGGTAAGATTCAAGCAGTTTTGCATCAACACACATCATATGCGTATGATGTCTATTCACTCATACAGATGCCAAACTCAACATTTTTCAATATTAACATGTTCACCACATAGTATCAAGGCCATGCATTCAATTTGGACTAGTTTGAGCAAGATTGTGACCACTTGGATCCTGTTAGGAAATACGACATAGCTAAGTAGATAATTGAGTAGATTACTTAATGGAGCGAGATAATTTTCACACACAAGAGATTATAGAGTAGAGAGAGAGAGTACACAAAATATACGTGGTTCAACCAATGTGGGCTACGTTCATGGGAAAGCAGCCGCTCAATGGATTTAGTACTTCAAAACAAGAAGTAGATTACAAGGGATTATACCCTTTTGGAGCTCCCACCTTGCTTCACTCTCACCACCTTACACCCACCTTGTTGCATCAACTTCACACTATGAAATGTGTGTAGAAATGGCCTCCTTTTATAGGCCAAAAGGGCTTCCCTCTCTCATGAGAGGCAACCATGTGTAGCCGCCCTTGTGTAGGTAAGTCAAAATCGGACCCTCCAATCCGCCCATGTGTGGCCGCCCTTGAGAAGACAAGTCCGCTTTTGAATTTGGCCACCGGCCACCGGCCATTGACTTTCAACCATTGGCCACCGGCCATTGACTACAGGCCAACGACCAACCAGCCAACCAATCGACGTCTAGCCATAATATTTTGATGAAAAGGAATATTCTGGCACGTGAAAGTTTTGGTTTCCAGTGAGTGATTTTATTTTTCGGTGAGTTATTTTTCTTCACGCACAATGGCTTCTCCTCATAATGGGGGCCTTACAAATATGCATTTCTAACACGAAAAATTATAAGGGGTAAATCAGACTCCATACTTAACAATCTCCCACTTGGAGACAGATCTCCAAACCAAACCTGTGACTACTTTCATCTTGGCTTCTTATCCTTGAATGCCGATTGAAGATGAGGAAAAGCTCAAATTCTCCTTGTTGACCACCTTTGTAAACATGTATGCAGGATTTTCACTTGTATGCTCCTTTCCTAGCTTTAGTTGTCCCACTTCCAAAAGAGTGTGTATGAAGTGATATCTCACCTCAATGTGCCTTGTCCTTGAATGAAAGGCTGAGTTCTTCGCAAGAGGGATAGCGCTTTGCCTTGTCCTAGAATGAAAGGCTGAGTTCTTCGCAAGATGGATGGCGCTTTGGCTATCACTGTACAAGACACAATTGTCTTGTTTGAATGCAAGCTCTTCTAAGAATCTGTGAAGCACAAAATTTCTTTGCTTGCCTCCATCATTGCTACATACTCTGCTTTTGTGGTAGAAAGTGAGACCACTTTCTGCAGCTTTGAAGCCCAGCTTATTGCTTTGCCTCCAACCATGAAGACATAGCCAATAGTGCTCCTTCGAGTATCTTTGTCACCTGGCATATCTGCATCAGCATACCCTTCTAAAAAAGTATCAGTTCCTCCAAAATACAAATCTTTTGTTGTAGTCCCTTTTAGATACCTAAGTGAACACTTCACAGCTTGCAAGTGCTCTTTATTTGGGTTGTCCATGAACCTACTTACAACTCCCACTGCATGTGCAATGTCTGGTATTATCCAGACCATAGCATACATAAGAGAACCTACCACTGCAGCATATGGAAATTTAGACATATAGGCTATCTCCTCTTGTGTCTTTGGACACATATCCTTGGTTAGTTTAAAGTGACTAGCCAAAGGTGTAGAAACCGTTTTTTTCATTTTGCATTGCAAACCTTTCTAGTACCTTCTTGATGTAATCCTCTTGAGATAGCTTTATTGTCTTCTTCGTCCTTTCCCTTGATATCTTCATACCAAGTACCCTCTTTGCAACACCTAAATCTTTCATTGAAAAAGATTTAGATAGCTCCTCTTTTATGTCTTTGATGTCCTGCATGTTAGCACTTGCAATCAACATGTCATCAACATACAACATTAGGATGATGAACTTCCCATCTCTCAAATTCTTCATGTAGATGCAATGATCTAAGTTGCATCTTCTGAATCCGTGATCTAACATCCATTGATCAAGCTTCAAGTACCATTGTTTTGATGCTTTCTTGAAACCATACAAGATTTTATTTAATTTGCAAATCATTTTCTCCTTACCTTTTACTTCATACCCCTTTGGTTGAAGCATGTAAATTTCCTCCTCTAAGTCGCCGTGGGGGAATGGCGTATTTACATCCATTTGCTCAAGATTTAGATCATGAGTAGCCACAAGGCTTAACACAAGCCTAATTGAGTTCATTTTTACAACAGGAGAAAATATTTCATTGAAGTGAATACCTTTCTTTTGAGAAAACCCTTTTACCACAAGCCTAGACTTGTACCTTTTCTTCCCACCTTCTTCTTCCTTCAGCTTGTACACCCATTTGTTTTGAAACGCCCGCCTACCTTTAGGCAACTCAACCAACTCCCATGGTTGGTTGTGATGTAATGAGTCCATCTCCACTTGCATGCTCTTCGTTCATTCTTCTTTGAATTCGTGTTGCATAGCTTCTTCGTATGATTCTGGCTCTCCAGAATCTGAGATCAAGAGATGGTTGAAGGAAGGAACAAACCTTTATGGAGGTCTACTTGCTCTTGTAGATCTTTGGGGAATAGGTTGAGGCTCCTCATTTGGTTGACGTTGTTGCACATTGTCACCATTTGCAGTCCGTGAGTCTTCACTGTCCTCAAGCTCCATGTACTCATCACTTGTGTCTTTTGTTTGTTTTCTTTCCAAGTATTCTTTGTACATATTTTGTTCGTTAAAGATTACAACCCTACTCCTTAAGATTTTACCATCTTCAGGATTCCATAGGAGATACCCAAAGTCACCTTCTCCATAGCCAATGAAGAAACACTTTTTGGACTTTGCATCTAGCTTTGATCATAGGCTTCTATCTGTGTGCATGGAAGCCTCACACCCAAACACTTTGATAAATGCATAATTCACCGGTTTACCTATCCATGCCTCTTCTGGAACTTCCCCATCCAATGCCGTTGAGGTGACCAATTGATTAAGTACACATACGTACTTACAACTTCTGTCCAAAGCTCAAGTGGTAGGCCTGCATGTAGCCGCATGCTTCGTGCTCACTCCATGATTGTTCTGTTCATCCTTTTCAAAATCCCATTTTGTTAAGGTGACCTTGGGGTTGTTCTTTGCCTCCAAATTCCATTGCTAGCACAAAGATTTCAAAAGCTTGGCTACAATATTTGCCTCCATTGTCGGATCTAAGGCATTTAACATTAGTATCTTCTTCATTCTCCACAAAGGATTTCCACTTTTGAAATATGGAAAACACATCGGATTTATTCTTCATTACATAAACCCATGTTTTCCTTGTCGCATCGTCTATGAATGTTACATAGTACACTGCGCAACCAAGTGATGGTGTACTTGCTGGACCCCAAACATCAGAATGAACCAACTCAAGTTTTTTATTTTTCTTTCATTTTTAGAATTTTGAAATTTTACCCTCTTTTGTTTACCATAAACACAATCTTTACAGAACTCTAAGTCCACTTCTTTCAAACCTGGTAGAAGCTTCTTTGTTTGAAGTATGTGCATTCCTTTGGCACTCATATGCGCAAGCTGGTAGTGCCACACCGCACTGTCGACTTCTATAGTTGTTGCACAAGCTGAAGGTTTCATGCTAACAGTACACAAGTAAAGTGTACCAACCTTTTCTCCTTTGGCAACCACTAAAGATCCCTTTGATATCTTCCACCATTTTCTTCCAAATGGAATGTTGTGACCTTCATCGTCCAATTGTCTTGTAGAAATCAAATTTTTGCAAAGAAAAGGAACATGCCTAACATCTTTAAGCTTCCATTCATTTCCGTTAGCAGTTTTGACACAAATTGTACCTTTGCCGATAATTTCACAAGCTTCATCATCTCCCAAGTATACATATCCAAAATTACCTTTGGTGTAATCTTGGAAATGTTGCTTGTGTGGTGTCGCATGGAATGAAGCCCCGAAATCTACCATCCAGGAATTACACACATTGTCTAATGAGAGAATTAGAGCATCTTGCTCTACTTTACCTGCTACATTGGCCTCCGATGTTGGCTTGTTGTCTTGAGACTCTGACTCCTTCTTCTTCTTGGACCAGCAATCCTTCTGGCTCTTCTTGCCACAATTCCAACATTCAAGAACTAACTTTATGCGTGACTCGCTCCGCCTTGAGCGATCACGACCCTTTTGGTTTTTGAACCTCTCCTTAGGCCTTCCTCTTGTTTCCAGTGACAGTGCAGCACTTGATGATTCTTCTGTGCTTCTCCTTTGCATTTCCTTGCTTAGGAGAATACCCACAATATCATCAAACTTAAGAGTATTTGTGCTAGAAATAGAATTACTTACAACCATCACAAGGTTGTCTTAACTATCCGATAGAGACGATCGTATAAGGAGAGCTCGCACCTCATCATCAAAATTTATTTTCACCAATCGAAGCTGACTTATTTTTGTGTTAAAGTCATTTAAGTGTTCTGCAACTGAACCATTCTCTACCATCTTTAGATTGAATAAGCACTTTATGAGAAATATCTTATTGGATGCCGATGGTTTCTCATAGAAGTCATCAAGTGACTTCATCAAGTCCTCCGTGGTCTTCATCTCCGAAACATTGAAGGTCACCATTGACATCAACATCCAACATAGGAAGAACATCCGCCGAGCTACCTACCCTCAATGCCATATTTGGTACTACCTGCATGTTGGCCTTGTCTTTTGGTAATCTTGTGCTCACACTTGTAGACCATTGCTTGCTTAGTTTAGGATTCAAAGCCAACAATTGACCAAAAGTTATGTTTGCCTTTTGGTTCTGCACGTCACTTACCAAATCATATGAGGGGTAGCCACGCCCTATCTGGAAGTCTACTTGCTTAATCTTGCAACACCTTCTCTTCTTGCTAGTTTTCGACTGCTCCCTACCCTCATACACTTTCTCTTTGCATTTATAGGCCCTAGTTTCCCACTCAGTTTTTGTTTCCCTCTCCATTCTTGCCCTTTTGTTGGCCAAAACTTCAACATCTTGCTTATTCACACCAATGATGTTAACCCTAGGGACTTCCCTGTCATTTGGAGGAGCTGGCTACATCAGGTTCTCAACCACCTACTCTTTGGGGCCACCTCTTTCCCTTGGTAGATGAGGATAGTCTTGCACATAATTCCCTTCTTCACTGCAATTATAGCACCTGCCAGGCAATGGCCTTGCCCTACCCCTTGCTCCTCTTGGATGTCCTCTATCCATCATATTTAACCGTAATTCCTGCATTTTTTGGACAAATCATGCACAGTTCGCACCCAATTATGCGGCACAAGCACTACACCTCAATTCCCATGGTTCTCCTCATGGACAACATCCCGCGGACCCTGTGGTTGAGTTGGAAATATCGCTTCATAGCTTGACACTGCCTGCTCAATCTCCTTTTTGATTTTCCTGCTCTTTGCATTCACAGTTGCTAATGCACCATTATAGTTTTCTGAAATTTTGAAATCTACCTTTTCCCTCACTTTAGAATGTGGGCATGCCATGAATTTATCCAGCTTAAAGTAATCGCCATTAGCCAACTGCATGGCTGCCACCAACTCTGCCCAACAAGCCTCAAAGTGATCCCAAAACAGACGAAGCTCCTCACTCACATCTTGCTTTAGCGCCTTCAGTTTGGCATCCATTTTAATTGGGGATGCCTCTTTACAAAAGCCATTTAAGAACCATTCCTGTAAACTCGGTCAAGCAACGGCTCGCCTTCCAACACTTTGTACCACACTTTTGCTTTGCCATGCATAACCAACAAAAAAGTATGCATCTTGCTGTCCTCATTCAGCATACGCAACAATAGCAAATACAACGCAAAATTTGCAATCCATTCATCAAGACTCTTGTTACCTGTAAAATTAGACTATAACTCTGAGATGACATCTTTACCAATGCATAAACCTATTTTTTTCCTTCAAATCAGGAGCAATCAATGTGCTCCTCCATGGGTGCACCATAACATGGAAAGGGGAAGGGGGTACACACGTAGAACAAAACGAAATGCCTCTCTACAGCTCAAGATAACACAACACCCCAATCCACTGGATTCATCTTCAAAATCCACAAATTTTCACATGTATACACCTATTTTCCTACACCAATACACACACATATGCTTTACAAAAAGCTCCAACACCTATCACACACCCATGCCTCTATTCCACATCGCTGATTATGCAAAACCTCTCTCTCTCTCTCTCTCTCTCTCTCTCTCTCACCTTGCTTATATGAACATTGGTGCAGGGTTGAACTGAACCACACCGCAACCGGAAACACAAGCATTGCACACGAGTGAAAGAAGGGCGGGGGAGGGGGCAATCAACACTAGAAGAGGGGGGGAAGGAGAACTTCTTCTTGCAAAGCACTTACAAAGGTTCCATAACTTACATAGAGCAAAAGATCTCACACCTGCTCTCTCTCCACTCACTTGGAAAAAAAAACCCTAAAAGCCCTCATTTGATCTCCATTTAGCACGTTGGATAGTGAGCCGACACCACAGCACCCTCTCTCTCTCTCTCTCTCCACTTGAGAACCCTCCAATTGAGTAGATGTTGGTTGTCACGGCATTATGACAACCCACGTGTGCATTGTTTCTTTCAATAAAAGTATTGGTACCTTTTGAGGGCTGTGGGAACCCTACTATATCGGACTACCACATCATAATCTTGCTCGCATGCGCAATGTTGCCAGTAGCTACCGCTACTGCCACACAAAGCCGCAAACCGCTAGTGCAGTGTAGAGAGGCTGCCCGCTATGGACGTCATAGCCAAGGCCAAGGGGAGCTCCCCTCCCTCTCTCCTACTCATTAGTAACAGGGTGCATTTACTCTTGGTCTTATACCACGGCTACCTGGTCCATTTTATTGCATGTGGGGTCACTCCCTTGCCATGTGGTAGGCTTGGCTTGCACCACCCCTAGGGGCCTCCCAACATCCACAGAAACCAACTTTTTTTTTTTTTTTTGTGGAAAAATCCCTTTTGTCCCCAACTTTCCTCTTTTGCTATTCAATGCACATACATCCTATTGTCAAGTTATGGTAGGATGTCTGTGCACTGAATAGCAACAGAGGATGGCTGGTAGATCCAGTCCTTGACTACCATCTACCCAAGTCCTACCACCATTTGACCTCCCAAGGACAGTTAACGGAGGTTGCAAAAAAATTGGAAAATCAATTGGTAACTCTCTGCCGTTCTTAGGCACCAACTTTCAACTGCATTATCTTGGCCTTTGAAATCCCATTTGACAAGCTGTAAATTCAGGCTAACCCCACTCAGTGCATGAAACACTCTAGAACCCATTTGTAGCCCAAAAACGTTGAGCATACACATTTACCAAAGTAAGAAAATTGGCCCATAACTAACCCCCGACAAACATTCAACTGGCCATATCTTTCCCTATGGAGCACCAATTGATAATTCAGGAAGACCGGCATGCTCCATAACTCAAGCTCTTTAATCCTATCCATTGACACTAGCTCTGGCCATTTTCCCCATCTGCCCTATCCATTGAGGATCTACAGAACCTTCTAACTTTGAACTTCAATATCTTTCACACCGGGGCTTCGTTTGAGGAGCCGTTTGGATTGGCTTCTAGAGCACCTTGAACACTACATCCTTGGGAAGGCACTTGGATTTACTTTCCTAATTGGCATTTCTCGAGCCTTCTTGGCCCAAAATACCACATAATACATACATTTCCACTAGCCTTTACCTGTCGAGGCCTTGTATACAAGCTTAAACACTCAGACCTACACTTGTAGGCACCCTTTACACTACTTGGCATCACTTTTAGCTCCGACCAGCTTTGCATGCACCAACATCTTTGTTATGTGTGTGCACATACATACATGCACTCACTACAATATCCGGAAAACTATGGGGAAAAGGACAGTAGCGTAGGTACCTAATGTCCAACAACTTTTCAAGCACTTTAAGAAAGTATATAGAAGTGTCTCTTTATAGTTATTTTTTAATTTTGAAATACAAACTTGCACAATTTTTCAAGAAATACCAATATCGGTCTCAAAAAAGCCCTTTGAAAAGACAACCAAATATATCTTCAAAAATTCATTAAATGACAAAATTTGCACCAAAATTGCCATTTTTTTGTTATGTGCACTTAAGTTGATACATTTAATTTACGTAAAGTAAAATGTCTTTTGACTTTTCATTGCCAAAAATCTTTTCATTTCCTGCAATGTTGCCATTAATTTTTGCATTTTAAATCCTCTTATCCTTTACTTTTGCATTTAAAATTAACAAATTTGTAAGGTCTTTTTTTGAAGTGAACCAATGCATGACACGTGGATGCCCTCTCCTTCCTTAAAAATTTCAAGCCCAATGTGGGTAAAAGCATGTATTGGTGGTACCACTTTTTGTACTTTTTGGTGTTACCCTTTTAAAAAAGTGAGAACCGGTAAAATTTTTGCAATAAAAATAAAAACTTATCGGAATTCATAGTTTTAGATTCTACATGCAAAATTCTATCCATTGATATATAACATGCTAGTTTATTCTACACATAACACATGAAGATAGGGCTTGTAAAGTGTTACCAAAGGACTGTCCACCTCTTTTTGGTGAAGTTGACATATTGTATTACTTGCAAAGTTGTAAGATTTGGAGATGTACCTTTTGACTTTTGTCTCTTCTTTCACTATGTATATGAACACATTAAATAAGTGTCTAGACCCAAGACTTACTACTTTACAAGGTGAGTAAAGCATGAGTCTTCCTTGGATTTCAAAAAACCTAAAGCAATGGTAGTTGTTGTCTCTTAAGTCCTCAAGCGATGTCTGATCCTTGCCCAACTCCAATCATTGTTGTGATCTCTCTCCTCAAGGCTCAACTGAGATCTGCACATTGCCTCAAAGAGATTATGTGCCCAAACTCGTCCACTTGTAGGCACAAAGAGTGATTGGCAACAAAATATTAAACAAACTTGTTTAAGAACTAGACATTATAATGCAATATAATTAAACTCATGAGCACCTGTAGAGGTCAACGAACACTACAAGAGGTTGTGTGCTCTTGTGACGCTGTTAGCGACGGAAATACACTGGGTTTTTATAACCCCCGACGTCGCTAAAACCGTCGCTACGAGCGTCGCTACGAGAGCGTCGCTATATGCGTCGTTATAAGCGTCGCTATATAGAGAAGCTCATAGCGACGGTTATAGCGACGTTTACACAGAAGACTATAGTGACGCTCATAGTGACGCTACAGAGCCATAAATAGCGACGCTTATAGCGACGCTCGAGAGAATTTTTTTTTGGTGGCAGGGCATTCAATGCCCTGCCACCCATCAACCATATTGTACTTGATTCACTTTTTAAAAAAAGTGCAAGGGTAGATAATAGACCCAAAATAGTCACCCACAAGACGCATTGTTTGCAAAATTGACAATTGTACACATCGTAGGCAAAATGAATTGATTGGCAAATGTAATAATGACAATTGTACAACATCATAGGCATAAAGAATTGATTGGCAAAAGGAACTGCGGTGACAAATGTAATAATATACATGGTTCAAAAAGACGTATAAAATCCGTCTCATGATACATAAGCTATGAGAAACCCTAAACTAATGCTATCTAGCTACGGCTAAACTGACGTCGTCTAGTCAGACGTCTCATCGCGTCCAAGCGGCGTATCTGTCGGATTCTGCAAAAAAAGACAATAAGACAGCTTTCAATAAGTATAAACATATAACGACATTTATAAAACAATACAAAAAATAAAAAAGAGTAAACCCTAATACTAACCATGCCGCCGCGAGAACTGAGAATGTCCATCAGGGCGTTTAAGCCCTTCCCGCCTGCGTACTCGCGCTCGTACGGTGTGGGATCACGTCCTGTCATCGACCACTGTCAAAACATACAAAGATTTCATTATGTTAGAATTAAAAAACTCATAAACCCTAAACTATCAAACATAAAGAGCAATGTGAAAACACTTACAAAATCGGCCTCAAATGATGCCCATCCACCGCTCCCCAAGTGGTGCGAGCTCCTTGCCTCTACTCGCACTCTGGCTGCATCCTTTTGTTGCTTCCACTTGTCGGGATTCTCGCGCGCTGCTTTCTTCGCATTCTTCCAATCTTCTTTGGCCAGCCAATCTGGCATGTTCCACCCATTCTTGATTGCTTTTTGCACTTCGGAACGCTTGTGTTTGCAGTATTCGCGCATTCGAATCTTCATCAGGTCTTCATTGAAGCGCTGATCCCGTGTTGGAACGGGAAACTCATCATGAAGTATGCTGATGACTCTGTTTTTTAAATCACTTGGTACTTCACTCCATTTGTTTAGTATGTAGTGTCTAAACAGCTGAGAGCAAAGACCACGCATGCGCGAGATCACCTTCTTGCCGTCATCATCCATGATGATGCCGCCGCTGATGTCGACGGAGTAAGGCAAGCCCTCTGGCCGGTGACGCGTGAACCTGGGTGTCCCGGCAGGGGTCTCTAGAGGCGTGTCGATGGGGGTACGGACGTCAGATTTCTCCACCGGCGTCTGGGCCCTGAAGCGAGGAGTGTCGAGTGGGGTGGCTCCTGGCGGAGTAGGTAGAGGTGTGTAGCTTCTAGGAACAGTCAGCCGTGCAAAACCTGGCGTAGATGGCGATGCTGTGGCTGGTGTGGGGGCGGGCAAAGAAGGGGAGGGTAAAGAGCCTCGTTGAGCACGAGGCGGTGTGGAGGCATCGGTGGCGGAATCCCCACAACAACCGCCACCGCTACCACTAGAGCGCCGGTGTCTAGACGAGTGTGAAGCTCGTCTCGTCGACGCCGAAGCTTCGGAGCACGCCGAATGCTCCGAAAGAGAGGGAGATGCGGATGGAGTAGGAACGCGCGATGATGCGCCAGAGCAATGACGCTCCACGTACCACTGTCTCTGCTGCGGTGACAAAGAAGAAAGAAACTCCTCATCATCCATACCTGCATTAAACACACGAATATTTAAACTTAATATTGAATGAATAGAGTAGACAATGACGCAAAGACCATTAAATACAATGACGTAATGACGCATATAAATACAATGACGCAATGAATTGAGTGATAGAAGAGGCAAGTCGAAAACTCAGAATTTTCAATCAAAAGATGTGAGCGCGAGTAGAAAAGAGCGTTATACACCATGGAAGGTACTTAGAGAGCCAGAGCTTTTACAACACGGAGCAAAATTGTTCAAATACAATATTTGTGGCTTTAAGAGATCTCTCTCTCATCCTCGCATAACTCAGCATAACTTCCTATATCTATATAGAGCTCTCCGTTTAAACACATATCCTCTGTTTCATTTTGTATCTCCTCTGCATGCACCCCATATAGAGTAGTAGCATCTTGATGCTCGTCTGGCACCACCGCAGCGGCTTCCGATTGAGCATCTTCTCTGATCTCCTCCATTGATGTCGTTGTGATTGGCACATGGTAGCCTTCATACGTCCTTGCACTACGAGGGGCTACCTCTATGACGTACCACCAGTTTGATGTAGACTTTGTAGGATGAAATATTACCTGCCAGAGCTACATAACTTACATGAGAGCTTTCAAGCACATAACTTGTAAAAGGGGGATGCTAACTATTTACATACTTACTTGTTCACAATGCTCGGGTAGTACGAAAGTGTCTCTTAGGTCAGTCCATTTCTTAGTAGAATCCACCTCAAGAAAACCAGACTCTCCTCTACGCACAGTAGCGTTGCGACCCTCCATGATTATCTTGAACCATTGCACGTCGAACAAGTCGACAAAAAATCCTCTGTAATCGATCCTCAAAATCTCTTGCAGCGTGCCGAAGTAAGTGAGTTCCGCCACCACAGGATCTGCATCAGAGGAACGTCGTCGACTAGACTGTTCAAATTTTGCCATGATTCCACAATCTTGAGTAAAACGCTTTTTGTCAATTCGTTCCACCCTAAAATGTCGACCTTTACACCATGCTGCTGTGTATGACTTATACTACAACGAACAAAGATTATGAGTGGCCGTTCAAACGTTTATAAATAAAGTCACTTGCTAGTCGTACATTGCAAACTTACCTTGGTCGCGCAACCCCGAGAGTACTCCCACTCTTCTTCAGTCACTTCGTCACCGCATTGTTGTGCGCTTTTCAATTGGTTGTGCAACCATCTTAAGCTCATGAAGGTTGGTAGGCTCTCCAGAACCGATGGATAGTGCATCGGTGGTCGTCTTCCCCGTCTCCACTCGATTCGTGCCCTTTGTCGCTCTTGCTTTGCATCCTCATATTGTGAAATCCACTTTTGCATCACTGGATTGTGAAGCATGCAAAATCGGTTGATTTTAGCCTCTAGATCTTCCGTCATCTTCTTCTCAACACCGAGATTGCACATGACAATCCCAGATATGCGCTCATCATCTATGGTTCGCCATAGCGTGTCCCGGGATTTATCAAATCCGTCTAGCCACTCTCCAATGTACACTAGGGACTCTGATACCAACCAACCTTCTGCCATGCTACCCTCCAGACGTGCCTTTTGACGCACATATCCCTTAAGCGTTTTCATGAAATGCTCTAAGAAGAACATCCATCTGGAATCAACTCTGGCTCCCAAAGTATCTTTCTTGCCGGTCAGATGGTCCCATAGTAGATTACCCACATTCTTCAATATGTGCATTGGATCGAGCAAGTGATTGATCATGAGTCGGGGCTAGTATGGTAACTCGTACCATAGAGATAGTCTCTTCATCCCTGGAGGCAATCCGTCATCGCACATCTCCTTCTGCTCTAACCATGCTTGTGCAGACATCCTTGGTGGCTCTCTTCCCAAAAAGCCATCGCGTAACACATGATTCTCTGGAAGATACGCTTGATGACCTTCGTAGATTTGCTTCTTCAGTGAGGGTGCCCTACGTGCATTCAGTCTAGGTCCACATGTGACACATGCTCTGTATCCGCTTGTTTGAAGCCCTGCATGTATACACATGATAATAGATCAACTATGGGAAAAAACAAGATTTACAGTGTCTGAGTGAGGAGTGTCAATAGATCACCTGAGCATTCTGTTAGCCCGGGATAGTCATGCATGGTCCACATTAGAATGCCTTTGATCAAAGCATTCCGTCGTCCTGTGTGTCGGCTCATATCCACCACCTCTATGCCAATCCACAATTGTTGTAGCTCTTCCAATAGTGGACGAAGATACACATCCATATTCCCCACTTTATATCGCCCTGGCACAATCAAGCTTAGCCATAGGTGCCCCTTCTTTGTAGTCAACCACGGGGGAATGTTGTAGTTGACAATGACAACGGGCCATACACTGTAAGATGTTGATCTTTGACCAAATGGATTTACGCCATCCATAGCCAGGCCTAAGCGCAAATTTCGAGCTTCCCTGGCAAAATCCGACCATGTTCCATCTATATGTTTCCACGCTACGCAATCTGCAGGAATTCGTAGCACACCATCCGAAGATTTATTCTCCTCATGCCATGATGCTAGGGCGGCCATGGACTTACATTCGAAGAAATGCTTGATGCGAGGAAGCAGAGGGAAATGTCGCAAAACCTTTTGTGGAATTTTTGTCCCGTGGAGATCTACTCGATATCTTTCGGAATCACATTTCGGACACTTCTCCATGTCTATGTATTCCCCTCTGAAAAGAATGCAGTCATTAGGACAAGCGTGGATAGAATTGTAATCCATCCCCAAGTTTCGCAAAATCTTTCTTGCTTCATCTCGGGAATCTCGCATCACATTGTTAGCTGGTAGTATGTGCTCTTTCAGCAATCTACACAACATAAAAATATGATACAGTCGTGTAAAAATCTATCAGATCATTATACATTTAGAGTTTTATTAAAGTAAACTAATTGTAATAAATCACCTGAAAAGCGCTGTGACGCTAGTGTCACTCCATCCAAACTTTGCCTGCATGTTGAGAAGAACCAGGAGTGCTTTCAATCTAGACATACGTGCTCCATTATACAATGGCGCATCGGCTTCACTTTTCATATCATCATAGATAAGCCTTTCTGAATCCATGATCGTCTCGATCATTTCATCAATCTCGGGCTCAAACGTTGCCTTGTTGGGAATGTGCTCTGCATGATCATCCTCCGAGCTGTCCGAGGCTACATCTTCTGGCCTCACATATGCTGCTTGACCAAAGCGCCTGCGAACACGTCTATTGGGTTGCAAGATTGATGCTTGTTGGGCAGCGCCAGAGTCCGACGAGTTATAATTGGCAACAACTCGATCTATAATAGATGGATCGAACTCGCCAAATTCGTGAACGTGCTGCAAAGAAACACGTCTTGTCCGTCGCACAGCATGCTTGCATTGATTACAAGGACATAAGACCCTCGTTGAGAGATAGGTGTTTCGGTTGGACGGTCCCACATCCTCGTCGCTACTCATAATGAGGATAAAAAACTTATAACCTGGACAACAAATTTAATATTCTATTGGCATTCTTCGTCTTATCTCTCTCTCTCTCTCTCTCTCTCTGTCTCTCTCTCTCTCTCTCTCTCTCTCTCTCTCTCTCTCTCTCTCTTTACCTCACATTCTCTAGTCATGTCCAATCCCCGCACACCTCGGTCTACAGGTGCACGGAGATCAGAACCACCGGGTTATAATCTCGTCTTTATTGGTCAATACCTATATTTGTGGGTACAAGAAATCTACACACCCACGTCTACATGATACTGCATGTAGTGGACAAAACCCCTTTGCCTCTTCTCTAGCTGTAGCACTTCACAGCATCTTAACATCTTTTCACAGTAGATCTTTTCACTGTTCGTCTAACTCTAAACCCTAAACCGTAAGTAATTCTTGCGTGGACTCGATCTAACGTAAATAAGCGTAAATCTAAATAAACGTAAATCTAACTAAAAATAAACCTAAATCTAATTTAACGTAAGTCTACATCTAACCTAATCTTTAACGTCTTTTGGGATAGTTTCCTACGACGTTAAAACTCTCTTCTTCTTGTGTGTGTGTGTGTGTGTGTGTGTGTGTGTGTGTGTGTAAACCTAAATAAACCTAAGTCTAATCTAATATAACATAAATCTAAATCTAACGTAAATTATGTTATATTAAAAACAAAGAACTAAACTAATAGGGATTATAAGAACCTTAAAACTGATTTAACACATAATTTTTCACATAACTCGGCAAGAGTTGGCATTCTCATCACTAAAGATGTGAGAGTTAACTTCCGACGGTGACGCTGCCTCATCTCCATCCACATCTGACGACAGCAATTGGCCCTTTAGACCGTTCTTGCTCTTGTTACTAACTTTGAAGTTGCTGTTGAATGACTAGAGGTTGTCTAGATGGTCATTGTGTCGGGGATGTAGTGACTCTTGCCGCCTTGAAGATCCACCTTCTTCCCTATCTTCTGAAGACATTTCACCAGTACTTTTGGATCGACGGAGCCCACCATGAGTGAAGGCAGCAATACCCTATATTCCATTGAGGGCTTTCTTCACCCGCTTCATGCAGGCATCGCAGTCTATGGAGACCTAAATCTAATCTAATATAACGTAAATCTAAATCTAGCGTAAATAAACATAAATCTAGTTAAAAATAAACCTAAATCTAATTTAATGTAAGTCTACATATAACCTAATCTTTAACGTCTTTTAAGATAGTTTCCTACGACGTTATAACTCTCTTCTTCTTGTGTGTGTGCGCGTGTGTGGATATGTGTGCCAATAAAAAGAGATAAATGGTATAACCTTTCTATCACCCATGCCAAGTATGATAGATTGATTATGCCATTTCCCTCTTGAATAATAGGTCTTGAGTTCAACTCCTCGTTGGCTAGATCTTTAGGTCTTTTAATTTTAATTAGTTTCCTACGATGTTAAATTAGTTTCTCTCTCTTTCTCTCTCAATGTGTGTGCGTTTTTTTGGATCGTATGCATGTTTTCTCTCTCTTTTCCTCTCTCAATGTGTGCGTTTTTGGTTTATGCATGTTCTCTCTCTCTTTTCCTCTCTCAATGCGTGCGTTTTTTGTTTATGCATGCTCTCTCTCTCTCTTTTTCTCTCTCAATGTGTGTGTGCATTCTTTGTTTATGTATGTGTGTGTGCGTTTTTGTTTTTGTTTGTACTCTTTCTCTCTCTCTCTCTCTCTCTCTCTCTCTCAAAAACACTATGTGTGTGTGAGAGAGAGAGAGAGAGGGAGAGAGAAAGAGGGGAAGGGAACATGAGAATGAGGAGAGGGAAGGAGCATACCTGGCTCTCCTTCCTCTCCTCGTGTGTGTGTGTGTGTGTGTGTGTGTGTGTGTGTGTGGAGAAGAGAGAGAGAGAGAGAGAGAGAGAGAGAGAGTGAGGGAGAGCGTTACCTGCTCCTTGCTTGAGGGCGTCGAAAAACTCAGATCTGAGATCTGAGTTTTTGGGCGCGCTCGGTTATTTTTTTAGCCCAGCCGGCGTCGCTATGAGCGTCGCAAATTTCTTTGTAAATTTGCGACGCTCATAGCGACGCCGGGATTTTTTTTTTTGAACGTCGCTGTGTGAGCGTCACTAATATGAATAGCCTCTTGTAGTGGAATTAAGAAATCTAATATAGCTAGTTTTACTATCAATAGGCACTAAAGGTCAACTTATAATCCCATGGGTAATCCTTCTAATGGTCTATAGTCAAGTTAAAGCTATTTAATTGTGACAGCAAATTGTTTAATGTCCTAAGGCTGACTAGAGGCTTTTTCTCTTTTGGAAGACCTTCAATATTATATATGATAAAGGAAGTTACACTTGAAATAATTGCCTAGATATATTCCCTTTTCCATTGACCCCCCAAAGCGTCTTTGTTTAGACTTTTTTTCCACGTAGAGTCTTAACTGATTTTTGGCTCCCCTCCCCCCCCCCCCCCCCCCCCCCTCTCCCCCTTTTCTTTTTGAGTGGTTGTGCTGATTGTATCTTTGGGGGGTAATCTTGGCATTGTTACCGTCCCCAAACTCATCACAATGGAAAACTCCCTTTATAATACCTAAGCTATGGGGAAATGTACTAAAGAAGCCCTCTAGAAAGAACTGACACACTGCACATAATGCTTCATAATATTGGAGTAAGAACCTAAAGTAACTATTAATAATTAGGAATATTGTTTGCAGTATTAAAGGAATATTTCCTAATGCTCTACCTTGGTTAAACTAGCTTATCAGAATTTCTAATTAATAAACCTAGACAAGGGACTATGATGTAAAAGTATATTGAATCTAAGGTAGAATACTTAACAAGAATGCTAAATACTTTGTTACTAATCACTGTTAAATTAGGAAAGCATGGATGTTAGAAAATAAAATAAGCAATAATGATGGTTAGAAAACACCTGTATGTGCTGATGGCCATGATTGATTTGACAAGTGGACATGACAAAGATTGCATGATGTTCAAAAACCTTTTGCAATGTGTTCATGTACAAAATAGCAGATATAGGAAATACCTCTAGGAGGCACATGAGTGGGAAGAGGCAACAACCCTATATTGAACAAAATCCAAACAAAATACCTCTAGGAGGCACATGAGTGGGAAGAGGCAACAACCCTATATTGAACAAAATCCAAACAAAATAGAGAACCCTATAACCTATCTATTTGCACCACACTTAGGATCATGGGAAGAGGATATTGTATACATTGGTTTATAGTCGTAAGGTTAGGCGTCTATCTTCATACTCAAGATAGATATAGTCATCCTCAGTGAGACCGTATGCTTCCTTGGTGGCATCTATTGGTTCTGCTTCATATCCTTGTGCATATATGTTAATGAATATTGCTACCGTATGTGGGTAGTCATTTTGTGAGAAGGGGTAAGATTGTGCCAAGGGGGCAATATCCTCTATTGCATAGGGATTACTTGTGGTCAATAGATGCATCAACCATTCTAGCTCCTCAAAAATTTCCTCGCTTATTAGATTAGCTACCAGGTCCCATTGAGAGATAAGTTCAAGGTAGATCATGTGAAACACTTGAGAAAGATAAAGAGGATAACTTTCACCAAAAGTAAAATAAGCAGAGGTAGAGGACTCTTGTGAACTAGCCATATTTGTGAACAGAGATAGATTTGGATTAGGTTTCTAATAATTCTTGGGTTGGTAAGTGCACATAACATGACATTGTGATTCATGTGCACGTCTATGTTTCAATCTTTTTTGGATGGCTCTTGCTCTTTTACTTATTTTTCATTAATTTTTTTGTTTTTTCTATATTCTATGTTTAAAGTTATATATATACATTCCCTAGGGTTTGGTAATTAAAAGGTAAGGGAGGGAAGGTTGAGAGGACATTTATAGGAAGAGACACACTAAGTTGCAGTCCCTTCTTCCTTGGACAGATCATACCTTTTAAGAGGATGTCGTTACCCTTTAGAACCATTTATTCCAATCGGTAGCAATTGAGGTCTTTTACCAATATTTTTCTACCACCTTTGGTGCTTCATCAAGTTGCAAGGGTGGTAACGTACTCTCCCATGAGTGAACTTGAAGTGTTTCAAGAAATATCTTCAAAATGGGAGGTGTAGGTTCCTTTGTGGGGATTGACAATTGTAGGTGGAGGTTGTGCGGAAGCTTCTATGTTGATGGATGAACTAGCTTTAGAACATGTGTGGAGTATTCAATGAATTTTTCCTTTGTGTGGTCCTCAATTGGCCTTGGAGTTACAAGATTTGGCTTGCATGGTTCTATAGGTGACACGAAAAAAAACAACTTATGTTTAGGCACCCAAATATTATCATTGTTTTCATAGTAGCCTTGGACTTCCAATAGTCATTTAGGAACCCAATGCAGTATATGCTTGCAATTCTTGGGGAAAATGGAGAATTTCTTGCAAGGCTTCTGTTTTGAATAAGAATGAATATTAGAAGAGGTCATTAACGAAGCTTTAGGGACCCATTGGTATGCACCCCTTGTCAAGTCACGCTGAGTCTTGGGTGCAACATTCTTTATTTCAGTCATGGAAGTTGAATCTTTAGAGTATTGTGCCACTGAAAATGATGTTTCAACCTCTCAATTTTTCAATGTTTTGTCTTATGTCCCCTTAGGATGCAATAGCTCAGGGAATGTTTTTTGAGTGTTAGGGATAAGAGTTGGTTTTGGTGTTGTGATATTGTCGGTCCCCCAATCAATAGTACACTTAGTTGTAGAAATCCACTTATGCCTTAGTTTTATGTTACCCTCCATAGCACCACTAGACATGACCAAAAAGCTTTGAACCACAGTCTTGTTGTCATAGATGATAGGGATATGCAATTTCCAAGGATAGTGGTTTTCTTCTTCTTGATACGTTTGACTTGGAGATTTCTATTAGAGATAAAAATGAATTCCCTAATTGACACCAGACTCCATGAGATAGCAAATTATGTTGAGGTCATGTGTCCAATAATGCATTGTGTAGTACTTCCCTATAGGTGATGTTTAACTCAATTGGGTACCATAGAGGTGGGCCATAGTCTATTGAATTATCATCTATTTCAGCTTGAAATGCATGTCTAACTCCAAGATTAGCCTCTCATTGGCACCTAAGACATTGTTGTTTCTCTTGAGCCTTAGCTTGGGCTTGTATCTTGTTCAACTCTACTTGTGCCTTGGTTGCCTTCTTTTGATGGATGGCACATAATTCCTCTTGGCTCAGAGGATCATAGTATCTTTTGAATTTACTCATATTGAGGAATCAAACGGTCTCACTTTTGTTTACAATTTTCACACGAATGATACCTTGTGAGGTGATTTCACAGACTCTTTATTGCATATTTCAACTTTTTCTTTTCATTATGCACTCCGTACATAAGGATCTTATCACCAAATTTGATATCCTTGTTCTTTAAATGGAAATCAAATCACTTCTTTCTCCTACCCTTCTCCACAAGTGCATTTTGCAGAGTCAATTGTCTCTCCTCATCTAACCACTCTAGGATATATAAATGCTCCAACTAAAGGGTTACCATCCCAACCTTCTTGAAAAGCTACTTGAAGGCTAGGAATGAAGAACTCCCAGGGCATAGCTGCTTGTTGGAAATATACCATCTTGAAGGGTGTGCAATAATTAGTAGCCACTTAATAAGCTATATGGTAAGCCCATAGAACTAGCGAGTCAGTTTCAAATCCCAATCTATGCAATGAGCCTCTACTATCTTGGTTAAAATAGAGATTAGAGACTTGTGGCTTGGCCATTTGCTTGTGGATAATGAGGTGCAAAGTTATGGTGGGATATCATGAAGCTTGTCGTTAGTTCTCTTATTACTTCATTTATAAATGGGTACCATTGTCACTCAAAATTTCAAAGGGACAACCAAATCGTGTAATAATGTTCTCAAAGAGAAAATTAGATGTTGTCCTTGCGTTAGCCTTGCATGAAGCCTTAGCTTCAACCCACTTTGTGACATAGTTAGTGGCAACAATAATGTACCAAGGTTGAGTGTTACAGACTGCTGGACTAATCAGACCTACAAAGTCTAAGCCCCATTTTTAAATGGTTGAGTCACTTTAATAGGATGTAAGGGCATCTTATCTTTTCACTGTGTGTTTTTTTAATGTTGCATTCAGCACACCCTTTTGCAAAAAATGATGGATCCTTAAATAAGGTGGGGCACCAATATCTTGATTGTAAGACCTTTCTTGTAGTTAGTTCTCCTAAAAAATATCCTCTAGCTATGCCCATATATGCCTCTTGCAATATGTACAAATACTTATCCTACAAACACATCATCTAAGAATATCATCTTTCCCTAGTTTATAGGGGGTTCCAATAATTAGGCAATAAGGTTTACATTCCTTGAGTAGATTTCAAGCTACATGTTTAGAAAATTCCTTGGTGGCAAACCATTAACTAAAAAGTTTACAATCTTCTCACTCCACTCAAGCACAGTCTCAACTATGAATAGTGAAGTATCATGTGATTCATCATCAACTCTAGTAGGGGCTTCACCATTGGGTATGTGAGACAAATGATCTGCCATGACATGTAGTTTACCGGGTCTCAGTACAATGGTGAAATCAACCTCAAGAAGAATTAGTAACCATAGCAAAATTGGTTTACTTCATAGATCATAGCTAAACCTTCTCACTCTGTATAGTGGTGTAGTTCCTTTTAGGATAATTCAATTTGTGATTGGCAAAGCTAATGGGGTAGTCTAATTTATGTTCTTGTGATAGAGTTAGAACACACCCAATAACAAAGTTTCATGCACTAATATGCACATGGAAGATAACATTCCAGTGAGGTGCCCTTAAAATTGGGGTGCTTTCTAGCTTCGATAGTTCATAGGCCTTGTCACACTCTTTGGTCCATTTATGTTCAATGAGAAGCTTATATAAGGGACAAGCTATCTAAAAAAAAATAATAGAATAAATCGTTGATAATAACCGACATGCCCCATGCATCTTTGAACTCCCTTATAGTTAGTGGGTGGTGGAAATTGTAGAATTCCTTTAATTTTGACTTCATCTATGGAGATACCATTCTTGGGATTTTGTGTACACAACCTACACTCCCCCATGGTATAATATTTAAAATTCTTAGGTGCATGGTGTAAGTCTATGGGATATTGTTGTGCTATGGACTATGCTTTTACTTCTGGTTCTTTTTTTTTTTTGTTGAGCTAACTCTTGGTTTTGGTATCTCCTTGCAATATGACTCAATTTTGGCTTCTTTGCAATCCCTAATCATGCAATGTGAATGGGTCATGGAGTACACCACATGAAATTTTGAAGGTATTTGCCCCAATTTTCTATCAACTTTCAATGAGCATCACATGCCCCCACATAACTAAGACATTCTCTAGTGTATTTCTTTTCATTCCTTTGAGCACACTTATTTTCTCGATATTGTTGCCTCCTAAATCTTTTATTTTACTCCTTTTGTCTAATTTTTTATTACAAGTTTTCTCTAATGCAGAATCTTTGGATGAATTGCTACTCGTGTCCTCTTGTCTTTAGGATAGATTGTCATATAGGGTACTATTGGGCTCCGAATGGTTTGTTTTCATATTTGTGCCAATATTTGGTCTAAATTCTTCATCAAGCTCAAAGTCAATTTCAATTAATAATTCAAACTCCAGATCACGTGGGCTATAGTATTTTGAGAGACTACTAGTTTCAATGTTAGTTAAGTCTTTGTACTCTATGCAATTAGAAGCTATATGCATTGCTTCTATCTGCTAAAGAGTATAGTAGCCTCCACTCCCAAGACATGATGATGTGTGTCAAGTTATGTACTCTCTACTAAAGATAGAGGTGGATGCTCTCTGAATGGTGTGGATTCATTGATAGCATCGCTACCACAACAATCATTGCCAATGTCGGATAAACTCCCATGTGTGACAATGTGCTAGTGTGTTGGAATACTTGTATCTGGATTGTAAGGACTTGCACTACAAAATCTTGTGCATATGCACACTTCTAAAGTGAACACTGTAAGGAAAATACATCCGTTCGGAAGGGGACCGGCACACAATCAACATGCCTCTCTATAGCCCAAGATATGCACATCACCCCTAACCACTAGAGTTCACCTTCAAAACTCGACAATCTCACAGGAAAACCACCGCTTGCACACAACCATACGCACACGCCCAATGTAGAAACACCAATATAGTCTAATCATCCCACACAGCTTGATTCACTGCCTTCACCACACATACAACCTCTCCATATCCCTTTGTGCACAACAGACCATCGGGGGGACACAACTGCCGACACACGCTCGGAAACACACACACACAACAAAGAAGAGAAGGGGCAAGGGGGAATGAACACGAGATTACATCAATGATGGCTTCACTTTTCAAAAGATGAAAAATTACACAAGATATCTCCAAGCCGGCACACCCTTGGTGAGCACAAAACATCAACAAGTAGCTCTTTGGCTCTGCACAAACTCCATAGCCACACCTCAGCTCCACACAATCGGGTTTGACAATCAATAGCGGAGCAAAAATGGCTCTCCAGAATTAAACTCTCAAAAAGCCCCTTGGTCCTCCCGCACTACTTGCCCAAGAAGGAACCCCCTCAAAAAATCAGAAATCCTCCCTTATAGGAGCCCCTTCAAAGACCAAAAAAGAAAAACAAATTGCTCCCTTTGCTCATGTAGACAACTGAGCTTTTTTTAGCATTCTCTATGCATTGCCGACCACTTGTCACACTCCATTTCAGGATTGCATGATGCTTACACATCAACCAAGTTTCCAATCTCAAGCTATGTGAGAACCGCCCTTTATAGGCCTTGGCATGACCCTTCAACTTCACCACATGACTGACCGCTAGTTGCAACAACGACACCATCGTTTCTCCCCAGGCTCTCCCTTAGAAAAGTTTGACCATGGGTGTGGGAACCACCTCTACTACATCACTAGCTAACCGCCAGTTAACGGTGCCATTGTGACCACTTGTGCAACACCCAAACACGCCATCACGCACCCAAAATTTCCACCAAATGCCACCTCGCAGTCGCGAGCAGCGCCCAACTGCCATGGCCAAATCAACTGAGAGCTCTCTTCCTCCCTCTTTATGTCTCCAAATGGGCTCACAACCCATCCCAAATAGACCGCCATCCTTCCATCTCGTCCCTCGTGTGGGATTAAACAGGGCACCATGTGGCAGCTCCACAAGTGTTCAAGCTCTCGAGTCCCAAAAATCTCCAAAAAAACTCTTTTTTTTTGCCCAAATTCATAGACCTGCCATTCTTTGCATAGAGCTCCTCTCCTTGAGCCATAAATTTCCCTTGAAACTCCATGTTTTCAGCTTTGATCTCGACTTTGCCAAGCATTCCAATCACTGGTCCAAAAATTGAAACAATCATTAGTATTGATATGCTCAACAATGGGTCCCCAACTTCAATGGGCTATAACTTCATGCTTCAGAGTCCGTTTAACATGCTGTCTCTTCCTATTAGGTCCATATACTTCCCTTTACCCCTGCAAACTTTTTCAACCTTTAAAAATCACGAGATGACATTCTCTCTAAAGCAATCAAAGTGGCCCAAAACCGGCTATAACGGAATTGGCCTATTTAACTTGAGAGTAGCGGAAATTAATGAGAGTACTTTTGAGAAATAACTTTGTGAGCATAACGGGTGAACATAATTGAAGATAGCAACATAATCATAGCAATTAGTTAACTTGGCATGAACGATACTTTTGCAAGAGAGAGAGTTTAGAGAACATGACAACAGTTGAGGACCGGATTTATGTGGAGCCGGTCCCCCCTCCAATAGGCATTTGTATTATGATTTCTCCCATTAAGAGAGAGACTTGTTACAATACAGTCTTTGTGTTCCTTGTGACCTGGGTGATGCAATGAAGATGGAAAACTTCATGCATCACAAAGATAACATAAACTTGAAGAAAGATTTAACTATCCCAAGCCTCAGTACCAAGACCTCAAACACCTTCGAAGGTGGAGAAAGCTAGCAGGGAATGAGGGTAGGGAAGAGGAAGCAGAAACATTTCGTAGGAGAAAGAATTAGTTCCTCACTTATCATACTCTTGTTGCTAGCATACATAATAGCATAGTAATGAAGAAGAAGGAGATGGAAAGCTTAAGCATTGAAGCATGGCTCTTGGTTGGATTTGCACTCTATACCCAAGAGTGTTGGTGTAGGCTCTCAACCTCTACTTGCTTGGAGAAGGAGAGGGTGCTCTTGCACTTTGCATAGCACACAATGAGAGTGTTTGTGAGTGTTTGTGGGTGAGTATACCCCCTAAGCAACCCCCTAGCTTGCTTGGGTCGACCCCCCCTTGTAGCTCATGATTGAAGCTCATTGGACCCCTCCAGGCCTAGCCAATCATAAGCAGGAGGCATTACAAGCAGTAGGGGTAGCCTTGAGACAAGTGTCCCCCTTTCCCCTTTGAGAGAGAGGGCTAGATAAATTCTAAATCAACTACTTAAATCTCCTAAATTACTATTGGACCCCTTGGGTGGCCAACCAATAGGCTTCAGGCATCTCATGAAGGTAACATAGGTAGGGGCCTGACATGTGTCCTTGTTGCCTCTTCAAGCTTGGGCCTTCCTTGTGTGTGTGAGTGTGTGTTCTCTCTCTAGCCCCTAGGAAAAGGTCTCGCCCCGCTCTTTGTAGATATCCTTTTGACTTTTGGTGCTCAAGCACCTTAGTCATCAAGCATGACTAAGCACTTGGACTAGGGGGTATTCCCACAAGCATCTCAGGCAAGCTTGTCAAAGCACCTCAAGTACCTTAATCATGTAGCAAGTCAAGCACCTCAAGCATGTAGTAGATCAAGCACCTCAAGCACCTTAATCAAGCACCTCAAGCATGACAAGCACCTCAAGCAGGACAAGCACCTCGAGCAGGACAAGCACTTCAAGCTTGGTCCGGGTTCCCGCCTCAAGCTCAACCCTAGCTTACTTAAGGTCAAAGGACTTTTACACACATTATTGGAGGTCTTTAATGAAGCTAACCCTAAGGTCTTATGCTCCATTGGTTAGCCTTGCTCTTTGATAGACCATCTCTCATTTGAGCCCCTTTACCATTGGCCCCGTGTTGAGATAGATCTATAAGCACATATCTATATCTTAACACTTGTTCCCGTTTATTCTCCCACATTAAGTGATCAATTTAATATGAGAAAATCATTTGGTTTGGTTAGATATTAGATTTTATGACATTACCTCTCTCTTGAAATCATAGTCGTCCTCGACTATGAGGTAAAAGAGATAAAGCCTTAGTCATTAGTCAACCTTACTTAGCGGGTAGAGGATCTCTTTTTACCCTAAGACATCTTTCCAAGATGGATGACTAATCCATTTGGTGCTTGGGAGACATGGCTGCCGCAAGCATGTCTGCTCTTTAGTCCATTTTATTTTCCCAAAGTAGAGTGACAAATTCTACTTGGTTTTTGAGAGACGTAGTCTTCACAAACATGATTCTAGGCATGCATACTAGTTAAATTTGTGCGCAATTAAAAAGAGGACTAGTCTTATAAGACAAAAACATGAGTCGTTTAAAAGAAATTTGTACATTTGCTTACTCTAATGTAGCATTGTAAGCATTGACAAGGTTCATACTATCCTTAAGTTGTACTCCTTGCATCCATCTAGCATCTTCAAAAGGATAATTTTTGAACTTAATAAGATACCGTCGGATAATCTTACCATGTCGTAGTACCTTGTATTCATGCCGAAGGACAGCTTCGGGTTGTAGCACCTCTTCTTGGTCTTCAACTTCGGGAGGGTCTTCAATAATTGCTTCAGTTGGTGGCTCTCCTTTGTAGGGCTTAAGTAGGCTTACATGAAAGGCATTGTGTATGAGCCAATGGTTGGGCAACTTGAGTTGATAAGCCATCTCATTGATGGGCTTTAAGATTTGGAAAGGACCATAGTATCTTTTTGCTAGTTTAGCATAATACTTTTGATGGCCCGTAGGATTTTTGCCCGCCGTTCGCCTTAATCGAGCCTTAGGAAACTTGAGTAAGACCCAATCATTTTCTTTGAACATTAAGGCTCTTCTGTGCTTATCAGCAACAACTTTTTGCCTTTGTTGAGAGATGGATATAGCCTCCCTAATCTTTTGAAAATATTCTTGTAGGTCACGGCTATACTCATCGGCAGCGAAGATCTTCCCATGTACTTTGAGTAGCAAGGGACTTTTAGGTCTTCCCTCAATGATCTCAAAAGGTGCTTTTCCCGTAGAAGTATGTACAGTATTATTGTAAGCATACTCTATAAGAGGTAAGTACTTTTCCCATTGTGAGCGTTGATCTACTTCGGTAACATACGTCTTGAGTAGATCGAGTATTGTAAGATTGGCTATCTCACTTTGGCCATTCGTTTGTGGGTGATAGGCCGAAGAGAAATTCAATCTTGTTCCTATATTTTCAAAGAGACCTTTCCAGAAATTACCGGTCATTCTAGGATCTCTATCTGACACGATGGATCATTGGGTAATCCATGGTGCTTGAAAATTTGAGATATGAAGAGAGTTGCCATTTGGTGTGCCTTAATAGTCTTTTTGACAAGAATAAAATGTGCTTGCTTGCTAAACCTGTCAACTATTGTCCATATTCCTATATTCCCATGGATAGACTTGGGTAATCCAAAGATGAAATCCATGGATATACTATCCCATGGTGAATTTGGAATAGGCAATGGCTGGAGTAATCCAGGTTGCTTCCCTCTATCATACTTGGTCTTTTAGCATGCTACACATTTTGAAACATACTCTTGTATGTCCACTTTCATGGTAGGCCAATAGAAGTACGCCTCTACTCCTCGGAGAGTAGGTTGAATACCCCTATGCCCCATATATGGAGGAGCATGGGATTCATACATAACTTTCTCACGAAGGGAATGGGTAACACATAGCCTATTTCCGTGGAGAAAATAACCATCCTGCAAGGTGAATGGTTCCTCTTTCTTTCCCAAAGCAAGGGCTGACATTATGTCTCTAAAGTCACGGTCAGTAGCATACTCATCTATCATAAAGGATATATCATTCTGAGTAGCTATAGACATCGCATTAACTTTTGGTCGTCGTGAAAGTGCATCGGCAACTTGATTGTGCTTACCAGCTATGTGAGCAATATGGAAATTAAATTGGGAAAGAAAATTTGCCCACCTCATTTGTTTGTCGGAAAGGTTGGTTTGCGTCATGAAATAGTTGAGACTTTGGTGGTCGGTTCTTAGCATAAATGGAGTCCCCAATAGGTAGTGCTTCCATGTGTCTAGGGCATGTAGAACAGCTAAAATCTCTTTTTCATAAATGCCCAAGACTCGTTCTTCAATATTGAGCCTTCGGCTTTCATATGCTATGGCATGCCCTTCTTGAAGCAAAACTGCTCCAAGGCAATCACCACAAGCATCACATTGGACCTCAAATGGCTTTGAGAGATCCGGAAGCACGAGGATTGGTTGGGAAATAAGCTTCTCTTTGAGATTTTCAAAAGCATTTTGCTCCTTAACAATCCATACAAACTTAACGTTCTTCTTAGTTAAGTCGTGTAGTGGTCCTGCTACTTGAGAGAATTTTGCTATGAAGCGTCTATAATATGCACACATACCAACAAAGCTTCTTAGCTCATGTAGATTTCTTGGGTTAGGGCATTCTTTTATTACCTCTAACTTTGATGGATCCATTTGGATACCATCTTTAGAGATAATATAACCTAGGTATTGAATCTCTTGAAGGAAGAATTCACTTTTCTTTTGGTTGAGATAAAGCTTGTTCTCCCTCAATGCTTGAAAAATCACTTGGAGATGTTGCTTATGTTCCTCCAAAGACTTGGAGTAGATGATGATATCATCAAAGAATACTCCAGTGAATTTACGATATGGTCTAAAATTTTTCTCCATCAAACGATTGAACGTAGCTGGTGCATTAGTCAAGCCAAAAGGCATGACTAGATATTCATAAAGACCAAACGTTGTGCGAAACGCGGTCTTTAAGATATCTTCATCCACTATCCTTATTTGATGATAGCCACTCTTAAGGTCAATCCTACTGAAGTAGGTAGAGCCTTGTAGCTTATCAAACAGATCTTCTACCCGAGGTACGGGAAATCTGTTTTTGATAGTGATATGGTTTAGTGCTCGATAGTCCACACACATACGGTATGTACCATCTTTATTTTGTACTAAGAGGATTGGAGAACAAAAGGGAAAGGAACTAGGCCTCACCATCCCTTTGTCTACCAGTTCTTGTACTTGCCTCATGATCTCCTCTTGTTGAGCTTGTGAGACTCGATAAGGAGGCTTGTTAGGTGGTGAGCTTCCAGGAAGGAGCTCAATACGATGGTCATCATCCCCTCATTTTGGAGGTAAGTCCATAGGGATATCATCGATGAACACATCTTGGAATCCTTTTTGAAAATTAGACAAGTCTAACTCTTCTTGATTCCTACCATTTACATTTGATGAAACATTAGTATCTTTTAGAGACTCTTTGACAAAAATCATGTACGCAGAAACTGAGCTCTTCATTGACTTATCAAAAACAAGAGGATTTACAAGTGGAATAGTGCAACCGTGCTCACTAGAATCTATATACATGTTCTTTCCCCTCTAGGTGAAGCAAATTCTCCTTTCAAGGAACTTCATGTTGGCAGCCATGCGATCAAACCATGGTGCCCCTAGGATAACATCCTGATGTTGGAGAGGAGAGATGAAGAAGTCTTCTTTGTGGACGTAGCTTTGGACATGAAGCCTCAACTTCCCAATCAAGGGAGTAATAGAGGCTTGTTGTCCCTTGAAAGCTGCATTAGCCACTACTATATCTCCCATCTCAAAAGCTTGAATGCCCAACTTGGTGGCCAACTCTATTGATATGAAGTTGAGAGTAGAGCCAGGGTCAAAAAAGATAAAGGCATCATGCTCTCTTACCTTTCCCCAAGCATAGGAAAGTGATGATCCTTTGCAATGAGCATCCTCTTTTGGAGCTTCGATGGTAGAAGCCCTAGGAGTCTCGTTGTGAGCATTCTCATTGGGGCAAGAACGATAGCCATGTCCTTGATCCCCACACTTGAAACACTTATGGTCCTTGCGAAAAGCTTCAAGCTCTTCAGGAGAGAGTTTGTTTTTACCTTTGTAAACTCCCTTCTCCTTGGACCGATTGTTGTTGTTGTTGGAAGTGACTTGGGAATTATTTTGAGCATTGGTTTTCCCCTTTGCATCATTTTTGTCTTTGTTTTCCATGGGCTTGAAGTTACGTCTAGCCCCTTGATGGAAATTGATGCGTGAAGAAACCATGGTGTGATGGATTACTTCGGTAATAGTAGCAGGCCATTGAGAGTTGATGTATTCGGCCATCTCTTCAGGTAATCCCGCACAGAATTGTTGCCTTTGCTCGGCAAAGTCTATCTTTTGAAAGACAGTAGCCTTGAGATGTAAATCCCAAAACTTGTCTACATATTTGTGGATAGACTCATGGGAGAGGAGCTTCAAGTTGCACCATTTGGTAAGCACTTTGTCCTTTGCATCGCTTGCAAGGAATTGCTTCATGATGGAAATTCGTAGAGTTTTCCATGTCTTTGGGGCTTCACCACTTCCACGAAGGCTAGCCCACCATTGACGAGCTGAATTTTGAAAGTGCATAGCTACATGGCGTAGCTTGGAGGACTCTGTGAAGCCCTCATCTCCAAAAGCCGCATCAAATTGCTGGATGAAGGCCAACACTTTGTCAGTGGCACCGAAGGTGCCATCATAGGTGAGAAAAGAGATACTCTTTCCTCCCTCCTTGAACTTCTTTAGCTTTTGTGACCTTCGCCATGCAGGAAATGATTTGCGATGTCCTCCCCTCTTGTATTCTCTAGGAGAATAGCCATAACTTTCATCGGAAGAGGAGGAAGGTGAAGAAGAAGGAGAAGAGGGTGACCTCTTCCTAGCCCTTTTCTTCCTTTGTTTCCTCTCTTGCCTTTCAGAGTGATGAGGAGAAGGACTATGTGTTGATCTTTTCCTCTTGGGAGGAGTAGGCGATCGTCTAGACCGCCGTCTTCGTGGAGCCACATCTTCAGAGGAACTTAAACTTTCCTTGCTTTCTTGCTCTTTGGATTCCTCCTCTCGAATGGGAGAGAGTCTTCTTTTGGGGGTCTCTTCAAGAGGCCTCCTAATCTCTCTCTCCTCTTGGAGAGGAAGGGAAATTCCATAAGCACGAAGTTGTTGAGTAACTTCGGCTTGCAAAGCAGGGTTGCCCATAGCTTGCTGCAACCTAGTGACGAGATAATTCACAAACATGGGAGCATCATCATTAGCACCTTCATGTGCAAAATCAAAGCTATGAATGTTCATTCTACTCTCTTGATTATTGTCGCCATGTTAAAAAATTTTATGTATGTACTTAGTGTATGCTTTGGCAATTCAAAACCTTAGTTGCCACTCCTCTTAGCCTTTGAAAATAGGCTCTTAAGTATCTACACCCACGGCTCGAAGTGGTTAATTATAGAGAGTAGAGGAGTAGGTCTATCATAGCAGAGTTGCCAAGGGCTATCTCCTTTCGGACTTCTTATGGCTCAATAATGGTAAAGCCGTAGGAAAGTCTAAAAAGACTCCATTATTAAGTCCAAAGCTCCCCAGGTGTGCACCATCCCCCACATAGTGGGCTCAACAAAACCGATAATAGATCCCAGTTCCACTTACCCTATTATAATTAACAACATCAACCATTTATAGGCTACTTAAGGACCTCTCTTCTTAAGCAAGAAAAGAGAAACCAAATGCTCTGATACCAATGTAATGGAATTGGCCTATTTATCTTGAGAGTAGCGGAAATTAATGAGAATACTTTTGAGAAATAACTTTGTGATCATAACGGGTGAACATAATTGAAGATAGCAACATAATCATAGCAATTAGTTAACTTGGCATGAACAATACTTTTGCAAGAGAGAGAGTTTAGAGAACATGACAACAGTTGAGGACCGGATTTATGTGGAGCCGGTCCCCCCTCCAATAGGCATTTGTATTATGATTTCTCCCATTAAGAGAGAGACTTGTTACAATACAGTCTTTGTGTTCCTTGTGACCTAGGTGATGCAATGAAGATGGAAAACTTCATGCATCAGAAACATAACATAAACTTGAAGAAAGCTTTAACTATCCCAAGCCTCAGTCCCAAGACCTCAAACACCTTCGAAGGTGGAGAGAGCTAGTAGGGAATGAGGGTAGGGAAGAGGAGGCAGAAACATTTCGTAGGAGAAATAATTAGTTCCTCACTTATCATACTCTTGTTGCTAGCATACATAATAACATAGTAATGAAGAAGAAGGAGATGGCAAGCTTAAGCATTGAAGCATGGCTCTTGGTTGGATTTGCACTCGATAGCCAAGAGTGTTGATGTAGGCTCTCAACCTCTACTTTCTTGGAGAAGGAGATGGAGCTCTTGCACTTTGCATAGCACACAATGAGAGTGTTTGTGAGCGTGTGTGGGTGAGTATACCCCCTAAGCAACCCCCTAGCTTGCTTGGGTTGACCCCCCCTTGTAGCTCATGCTTGAAGCTCATTGGACCCCTCCAGGCCTAGCCAATCATAAGCAGGAGGCATTACAAGCAGTAGGGGTAGCCTTGAGACAGGTGTCCCCCTTTCCCCTTTGAGAGAGAGGGCTAGATAAATTCTAAATCAATTACTTAAATCTCCTAAATTACTATTGGACCCCTTAGGTGGCCAACCAATAGGCTTCAGGCATCTCATGAAGGTAACATAGGTAGGGGCCTGACATGTGTCCTTGTTGCCTCTTCAAGCTTGGGCCTTCCTTGTGTGTGTGAGTGTGTGTTATCTCTCTAGCCCCTAGGAAAAGGGCTCGCCCCCCTCTTTGTAGAGATCCTTTTGAATTTTGGTGCTCAAGCACCTTAGTCATCAAGCATGACTAAGCACTTGGACTAGGGGGTATTCCCACAAGCATCTCAGGCAAGCTTGTCAAAGCACCTCAAGTACCTTAATCATGTAGCAAGTCAAGCACCTCAAGCATGTAGCAGATCAAGCACCTCAATCACCTCAATCACCTTAATCAAGAACCTCAAGCATGACAAGCACCTCGAGCAGGACAAGCACCTTGAGCTTGGGCCGGGTTCCCGCATCAAGCTCAGCCCTAGCTTACTTAAGGTCAATGGACTTTTACACACATTATTGGAGGTCTTTAATGAAGCTAACCCTAAGGTCTTATGCTCCATTGGTTAGCCTTGCTCTTTGATAGACCATCTCTCATTTGGGCCCCTTTACCATTGGCCCCGTGTTGAGATAGATCTATAAGCACATATCTATATCTTAACACTTGTTCCCGTTTATTCTCCCACATTAAGTGATCAATTTAATATGAGAAAATCATTTGGGTTGGTTAGATATTAGATTTTATGAAACCGGCCTTGATCGAAACTGGAAGCTCCATAACCTCGCATCTGGGACTCATATTTTTTATCTGAAAAGACCGATAGGCTCCATAAATCAAGCACTACACACCCATAGCTCCAAACTGGCTCAGACTACTTGGCATCACCTGCCCTATTCGTCTTAGACTTCAACTTCAAACTGCCATACCTTGGTCACCGTGGCTCTGTTTGACGAGCCGTATGAAAGTGTTTTTAGACCACTTCAAGCTCTTCATATCGAGGAAAAAAGACTGCACCTTGAACCTCTTTCATCTGCAACCTAAATTGGCCCTTCTTGGAGTCCTTTTGGTCTATAAAACGGCATCAACCATACACATCCATTGCTATGTGTCTGCCCAAACTCTTTGTAGCTGCTCTAGCCCTTTGCCATGTACCTGCTATCCTGCACATACCTAATTGTACCACTTTCTATGGTCGACGTCCTTTGGGTGCACCATCATTTTCCACCCCCTAGTTGAACCTTTTATGTTCAACCACACACATGCCTTACTCCTTTAGAAACTGCACTGGCAAACACTATGAGCAAACCAAAACTATATGTACAATTTTTTTATGTCCTACTATCAAACCTCATGTGGGTTGCCCCACCCCTTGCATCACATAGATCCCTCCTAGATCAAAAACTTGGCACTCGCTTCTTCCATCTGCATACCATTGTGCCGATCTTTAGCACATAGACCATCGTGTTTTTAGACCGCCCATGGCCTACCTCCAACACTCTAATCACCCCTTTGCAAACCATCCACTCCATAGCAAGAAACATCAAGCACACTGTGACTCAAAGTGAACTTACCTGGCCACGTTGTTTGAAAACATATATGACCATCCCTCCCAACCATAGAAAGTGGAGGCCTCTCCCAAGGACTCCACCTACTAGACCACCCATTTCACAAACTATCTCTATCATCATACCCACCAACCAAAACTCACATACCTTTAAGGGAAGCAAAGATACTCCTTGAATTTCTTCATTGCCCACAATAGGTCCTGTTTGTTGCACTAGAAGCACCACAATCTTTGGCTCCATGCTCTCTCCTTCATAAAAAATACCTCAATTTCAGCACCATCAAGCCCTTTTCCTTGAACCAGCTATTCTTCAAAGTTGATCAACACCGCCTACTTGTCAACTTCAGCTGCCTGCACTTCAATCACCTCTTCTACTGCTACATCGTGCTCTACCAAAGTGGAAAGAAACCCTCCCCACACTCCATCATCCTGGCCTTCATCAAGAATCTCGGCTTGTACAGTTCCCTGCTCTTCTCACATAGCCACTATATCTCTAAGTACTTGCAAAAGACCGAACTCTTCATACCTTGAATGGGCTGACTCTATCTCCCAGCTTGTGTCAGCCTCCATAGAGCTGCAATCACTCAACACATCCTCATCTTCTGTCTCAAGCTTGTGAATTTCCTCAATCTTCATAGCTTTGGCTTCATTTGCAAACCGTACTCTTTGCTCTCTAGTATTCCTCAAAGGAGACTAAAAATTCATACCTTGGTTTGGTAGCACTTCTCTTGTTCAATCTAGGACCGCCTTCACCTCTTGCACAATTGGAGTTGCTCTCTCTAGGATTATTGGCATGGGAACAACCCCATCTCTTTGCAGCCACAACACCCTTAGTTCTTCTCATGTATGCATCTCCCTTTGCACCACTTTCTGCTCAACTTTCATCGCTTCAATCTGCTTCAGCATCACCACATCTGGAAAATCCTACCTCGCAGGTAGTTTCTTCAATATCTTCGTTGTCTGCCCTTTCAATAGAGCCACCACTTCATCGTATGACACAAGCCATCAACCTCTACCTTGTCTCATACTTCTTCACGCAAGCAGTCCAAAAAATTTCTCATCTTTAGAAAATCCACATTTTCAGCAGTAGGGACCTTGATCAATTTTGCCCAAAGGGCTTTGAACTCCCATGTGCACACTTTTCTTCAAGCCATCTAGCTTTCTCTTTACCTCGTCCAAGTACACATTTGCAATGAACTTTCTTTGAAAAGCCTCTCCCAACACTTCATGATTTGTCTTCACTTTGTCAGGCAGTTCATCAAACCACCACTTTGCTTTTCCACGTACCAGAAGCGAGAAAACTCACACCGCACCATCTTCTCTCGACACATCGCTTTCTAGCAGCAACAATCCATAGTCCTGTAGCCATACCTCTGCCTCTTCAACACCTATAAAAATCAAAAATCCCAACCATGCCATGCTAGCAATACCTGCTCTTCAAGTCTTGTACCTTCAACATTGGCAAAACCACTGCTTCAACTTTAATCAGGAGCATCAGCCAGCTCCTTAGTGGGGGCACTAGAAGATGAGAAGGGGGAAAGGGTAACACACCCGGCACACAGTTAACACGCCTCTGTATAGCCTAGGATATACACATCATCCCTAACCACTAGAGTTCACCTTCAAAACTTGATAATCTCACAGGAAAACCATCGCTTCCACACAATCATATGCACACACCCGATGTGACAACATAAACAAAGCCTGATCATCTTGCACAGCTTGATTCACTTCCTTCATTACACATACAACCTCCCTTTATCCCTTTGTGCACAATAGACCATTGGGGGAGGCACAACTGCCGGCACATGCCCGGAAACACATGCACACAACAAAGAAGGGAAGGGGCAAGGGGGAATTGACATGAGATTATAGCAATGATGGATTCACTTTGCGAAACACTACCAATTCCACAAGCGAGATCCAAGTTGGCACACCCTCGGCGAGCACAAAACATCAACATGGAGCCCTTTGGCTCTGCACAAACTCCATAGCCACACCTCAACTCCACACATCTGGCTCAACACTCAATGGCAGAGAAAAAATGGCTCTCCAAAACCAAATTGGAAAAAATCCCCTTGGTTATCTCCCATCACTTTCCCAAGAAGGAACCCCCTCAAAAAATAAAAAATCCTCCCTTATAGGGTCCCTTCAAAGCCCAAAAATAGCAAACCACCTAACCTATAGGTTAGATGATCTATCTCGAAAGATGGAGAAACCCAATAGAGTAGTTTCAGTCTTGCCCTGAGCATTCCACTTTCACGATAACTGGTATGGTAGCTTCGCAAAGTGGGTTCGATGATTCATCATCAAATTGTTGACAGAAATCGACGATCAACTTTAAAAAGTACCCCACCCGAGTTCGGTTCATCCAGCCACTATTTTCTTTTAATGGCGGAGGCAGAACAGGCACAGTACTACAGGGAGTGGATTTGTAATCTTGGGGAAGGAAAGGGTTTGATTGCATGCTTGACAAGGATTTTGCACAACAACTTCTCTGGCGCTCTCTCCTCCAATGCGGCACCCTTTCTTTCATGGCTTAATGTTTCAAACAACAGCCTTTTAGGCAGCCTCCCGATGGGTATCGGCCAATGCAGGACACTTAAACATCTTAACATTTCCTTTAATCAAGGAACTGGTGAAATACCTCTTAAAGCCTTCTTATTATCTACCTTGAACCTCACAACTGCCATAGCTGGTAGTTGCTCAGACCTAACTCTGTTAGATCTCTCTAAAAATTTTATAACATGCCCAATTCCCACATCCCTCAGCTCCTGCCAAAGCTTGCGCCATGTCAACATCTCCTTGAACTCCTGGAAATATTCCCACCATCTTCAACCAGCTAGTAAGCCTAGAGGTGCTTTCCGTCTCCAAAAACAATCTCACATGCGCAATACTACCCGATTTTGGGGATTCTTTACACCAGCTTAAGAAGCTGGATCTTTCAGCAACAAGAAGAAACAAGATAATCCCAATTGCCAGCTCTACATAAGCTTGTATTGAGCTTCAACAAGCTCACGGGGCCTCTTCCTGCATCCCTCCCCAACTCCAGTAGGTTAAGGGTACTTGACCTCAGTGAAAATGCCTTCACAGGAAGTATTCCTGGCAAGATCTGTGGTCCTTCGCTCCGCAGATTGCTATTAGCAGACAATGATTTGTCTAGGGTGGTGCCCTTGGAGAGCTGCAGCAGCCTTGCCACAATAGATGTCAGTTGCAACTTTATGACTTGCGCCTTCCCGACACCGCTACCGGCTATGCCTAACATGAGAGAGATGGTTATGTAGGGAAACTTTATTGAATAGGAAATCCCCATTGACATCCATGGTGCAACAAGGCAATTATGGCTACTGGTGCTCAACCTCAACCTTATCAACGGCACCATCTCGCCCATCCTCTCAAACTGCAGCAGCCTAAAGTAGCTAACTATTTCAAATTCAAACAACCGTCTCACAAGTTACATTCCGCAGGAGCTGGGGCTTATGCCAAGAATCAATTTTCTGCATCTCAACAACAATTCATTGTCGGGCACAATATTGCCTAAACTTGGGAACTCCAGGTATCTATCGTGGGTTGATCTCATCGGCAATGAGCTAGATGGTGCCGGTGAGGTGGTTATGCGACACCGAAAGCTTTTTGTTGTAAGGAAAATATTTCATTATACTTTCTTTGGATTGAAGGGAGCTTTGAACTAAAATAATATTTCGACTAAAGGGAACTCTTTCTCCTTGGACGGGAGAGAACTACCCTAGGCTAGGAAGGCACCTCACCTTAAATTGAAGGGAGCTAAGCTATTTAGTATCCTTTGGACTGAAGGAAGCTGGCAAGAAAGCTTTTCTTTGGTTTGGGAGCTACTTTTCTTTGGATTGAAGGAAGCTCCTGATGTCTTATCATGTTACTTCGGACTGAAGGGAGCTCTTTCATTGATGCCTTCTTATGTTAATTTGGACTGAAGGGAGCTCTTTCATTGATGTCGTCTTATCATGTTAATTTGGACTGAAGGGAGCTCTTTCATTGATATCTTATCATGTTAATTTGGACTGAAGGGAGCTGCTCTCTTCTCTCTTGTTAGACTAAAATAAACTTACTTTTTATCCCATACCACAGAAAGCATCCTGCCCTTCTTTTGTGGTCCTTCTCTCAAGAAGTTGCTGCTTGTAGATAATGAATTGTCTGGGGCAGTGCCCTTGGATGGTTTAACCTTGTCACATTAGATATCATAATTTTGTGAACGGCAAAGCCACTGCCCGTCTTGCCTTACCTGTAGGAAGGAGTGGGCCAATCTCATTTCATTGAGGGAGAAGACCTGACATCTGCTCAGCGACAAGCCAACTGTGGTTGCTGGTTCTCACCTTTTCAACGGCACGACACAATTCTACCCACCTTGGCAAACTGCAGCTTAGAGTAGCTTGCTCTCCTCACAAGCAACCTCTTTACATCATAGGCAGCATTCCTTTAGTGGTCTCATGCTGGCGAATTAATTACTTGCATCTGGGCCCTTGTCCGGCACCATCCCCCCCACCCTCTCAAACTCCAGCATCCTAGAGTGGCTAACTACTTCAAACAACCGTCTCACAAGTTACATTCCGCCAGAGGTGGGGCTTATGCCAAGAATCAATTTTCTGCACCTTGGCAACAATTCGTTATCATGCACAATTCCACCCACACTTGGAAACTGCAGGTATCTGGTGTGGTTGGATCTTAGCAGCAATGAGCTAGAGGGCATCATCCCCTGCGAACTGACCGAGCAAGCAGGGAAGGTGATAAAAGGAACGCTCAGCACTGGTTTGTGATTCGGGTATTTTAAGTATCTGTACAGAGATCTATGCACAGAGTATGGCTTGGGTTCACTGCTTACCATGAGAAGAGTTCACCTTTTAAGGCTAAGAAAAATTCTAAACTTCTAGAGCAGAGATGCAACCTTAGCGTTTCTATGCAGACATTGCACCATACTACACCCCTAACCCTCCAGGATCCAGTGAAGGCAGCCTAACATTCTTTGATGTTAGCCAAAACAAGCTTACAGACACTATTCTAGAGGACTATGGTAGCCTAATCTACACCCAGGTGCTTTCATTATTACATAACAACCTCACTGGCACCATCCCTTTCAGCCTAGGCAACTTGGTCCAATGCTCCAAAAACCACATAGACCATAACCACCTTCAAGGAGGCCACCAAGGGCTTCTGTGAAGAGGCCAGGATAGGCAGTGAAGGCTTTAGCATAGTCTACAAGGCCACCTTAGACGATCAAACTGTGGTACCGGTTAAGAAGCTCATCCATAAGATTGATGAGAAGGGTGAGCCAAGAGATTTCCAGGCAAAGATAAAAACAATAGGGAAAATCAAGCACCCTAACCTCGTCTCTTTGTAGGGTTATTCTCAGATAGACAATGAAAGGTTGCTCATCTATGAGTACATGGAAAATGGTAGCTTGTATAAGTAGCTTCATGGCACGACCTATGAGTACATGGAAAATGGCAGCTTGTATAATTCATGGCAACAAAAAAAAAACAAGATGATCCCAATGGCCAGCCTGCGGCTACAATAGGGCTTAGCTGGGAAAGCAATTAGCTTATAATAGCTTCAGGAAAGTATCATGTTAGCCCATTGTCACTCAGATTCAATACTTCAAGAGAGAAGCACTTTGCAAGAGAGGCCCATAAAAGAATTTGCCAATACCAGGATTAAGCATATGATCACACAAGTTGTAAGTAACAGATGCAATTAGGCCGAATCGGCCAACATTGCATTGACCGACACTCACTACACCTTTTACACTAACATAAGGAACATGAACACGACAGCTACTATACTTTTGTTTTAGTGTATTTAATAAATTGATTATACCTTGTGTTGCATGTAACCTACTCTTGCTAGATCCATCGTCCTTATCTTTGCCTTTTTTTCAGTGACTGTATACTAAATACCCTGCACACCTTGCTATAAAAAGAGAAAGGACTAAAACTAATTCAACAGATTTCGAATGAATAGGGTCTTTAGCTAGAGGTAATTTATATATAACCGGGCTTTGAATCCACAGGAGCTTGTATGTTAAGCCTTGTCGGTTTTTAATTCTTTCTTACCTCAAAATAATAGAGAGTAAAGCATATAGGAAAAATAATAGAAAACCACAAAGATCAGAATTAAGATTGGTGCCAGATGCTATACTTGGGTGTTCATCTGTGTTTAACACAGGTGGTTTAGTTTTAAGAAAATCAAAATCCCATGTTTGAATTTGAAAGTCAAACTCGGCCGTAAAAGGTGTCCAAAAGTCTAATTCCCTAAATTTTTCTAGTATATAGTCAAATCTATTTAATATATAGAAGTCTACGCCAAAAAAACAACTAATGAGCGCAATGAAAAAAAGGACACAATAAAGGTTTGATTAATATAAGAAGCACAAATAAAAGGAAATATTACATGAATTATTGGGCTTGGTAGGTACTGGTCAATACTTTTTCGAAGTTTGAAAAGCTGCAAATCCCTAAAAAGCCAATGCATATTATAGTAATTGGTTACACAGCGAGGCCCTAGTATCTCATCTTTTAAAACCTCATCCCATGTGTTTTTTAAAGAAAGCCGCTTGATTACTTCGGCATTGGTTGCTTGGATTTTTTTTGTTTTCTCTCTTTTCTTTTCCATTTTTATTGTTTTGGATCTGGGGGCTACAAAATTGTAATAACTTTTTTGTTTGTAGCTAGCTCTTTCCCTTACCTTTTCAAGAGATTCTTCTCCCCATACTACGGGAGTTTTATCTTCCTTTAAGATATATTGGCAGACAGTTTCCCAGACCCTATGGGTACTCACATGACATTGCCGCCCTTCGAATTCTAGAAAGGCTTCGCGTATAACACTTCGTACTGTGTTTTTACTAGCACTTTCATTCCACACACCTACGTGCTTATGATGCCCACCTTTTCCATGAGTCTCTGTACATACAACGATAGATTTACAGGTAAATCGCTCAGTGAGCCGGGAAATTATATTATCCGCTGTTACCAAAGAACGATTTTCCCTTTCAGCGTGTAAACCGAGAGCTCTCTCTCTCCCTCCTTGTGTCTCCAAATGGGCTCATGGCCCAACCCAAATAGACTGCCATCTATCAGGTAGTGATCATGTATCAATAGCTATCAAATAACTTTGCCAACTAGGTAGTTACTATCAGATAGTTTTTCAATATTTTTATCTAAGTAACAACTATTAATAGCTATCAATTATCAATAGATACTTTCGTACTTGTTATTTAAGAGCTATTGAGAAAATATTAAATTGTATATGTCAACTATTAGCTAGCAATAGGTGCTTGATAGCTATTCCATAGTTAATAGATATCAAAAGTTAGCCAACTATTAGAAGATAGCTATTGGGAGTCACATTAGATAGCTGCTAGGAGCAACTATTAGATAACTATTAGATAGATAATACAAAGCAATAGATATCACAAAGATATCTAATAGCTATTTGGTTCTAACGCAGAGGTATTTCACAACTATTAGGCATTTATTAGATAACAGCAGCTATCTAGTAGCTATTAGAGAGCTGTTGGGATTCATTGATAGAGAGTTATTAGATAGAAAATAGCAAAAGATATTACAAAGCTACCTCATAGCTATTAGGTTCTAGCACATAACTATCAGTAGAAAAATATTAGATTACAACAATTATCTAGCAGCTATTGGAGACTTGTCAAGATTCACTAACAGAGAGTTGTTAGATAGCCAATAACAAACAAGAGATATTACAAAGCTACCTCATAACTTTTAGGTTCTAGCACATAGATATTTGATAGCTATTACATATATAAGTTGTTTATTATGAAGACTAAAAATACATTTGTACTAGCTACATGGTTCTATCAAAATAGGAATAGATAACTATATATAATAAATGTGACATCTATTACCAATCAATCAGTTATCAATATCTATGAAAAATCTTTCACCAGCTATCTAATTCTATCACATAGGTAGTAGGTAGCTATCAACTAGATTTTTGACAGCTATTACATAGATCTTTGCAATCATTATGTGTTGAAAATCTACCTACAACCTTCCTACTTGCTATTTGATAGCAATTAGCCTGCCATAGGCGCTATCAAAAGGCTATTATCTCATTAGAAAATATTAGGTAGTTTTTAGTTGTGAATGCTAGCTAATACATAGATACATGGTAGCTATGAGACTCTAACGCAAATATCTAATGGCAATTGTTATCAAAATCATGTTTTAATTTTAAAGATGTTTCTAACTTTTGAAACAGGCCACTCCCGAGAAGAGGTGGGGAATGATGGTGGACTAGGGGGGTTATGGTTCCAACACCTCTCTCTCTCTCTCTCTCTCTCTCTCTCTCTCACACACACACACACACACACACACACACACACACACACACACACACACACACACACACACACACACACACCATTAGGAAAAATATGAACCCTCTAGGGGCCCTTTGGGATAAAGGTTAATTAGAGGCCAGCCAATAGGAAGAGGGTGGTGGACACACTCTATATCCTCAAAAAAGTAGGGGGACAAGGTAGCCTTACACCTCTTAATGGCCTCTTACCTAGTGAGAAGGTAAGGGAGGTGGCTAAGGGAAAGGGGGGGAGGGGAGGGGGGGCGGGGGGGGGACCACTTTGACCTTTTCCCCCCCACTTTTTGGCCCGGATTTAAAAATACACTAAAAATTTCAAATTTCAAGTTTTCCCTCCTTAAAAGGTCCCCTAACCTATTTTATGGTCAAAAAAATATTTTTGACCTCTAAAAGTAAAAAACGTGCACTAAAAAATTCTAAAAAATTATTTTTTTCCAAAAAAATTTAAAACATCATTTTCCACCCTCCAAAGTCTTTCCAAACCTATTCTATAGCTAAAAAATGATTTTCTTTCTCTACAAACCCTTTTCCAAGCTCTCCATGGCTGCAACAACCACATGCACCCCCTATAGTCAAGCATTATCTCTCTACTAGCTTTCTCCCATCTTCATTATAGCACCAAGCAAGCTTCTCCCCCATCTCTTCCCCTTGCCCACCACATAGTTCCACACCAAGCTAGCTCCTCTCCCTTGTCTCACCTCCATTACAGCATGAAACAAGATTCTCCTCCTACTTTCATTCACTCGCACTACATGGAAACCTCTACTCCCGAAGGTGGAAAACGCATCAACTCACATGACTTGCATACCACAAGAACAGGAGGTGTGAATAGTGCATGGGCATTGCAAGGATTCATCTCCAACATAAAGCTAGAATGGTGAGAAAACTACCCTTGTAGCTTACATTCAGAGCTTAAGATCATCTCCATCTTTAAGTTTATCATGCTGGAGGGAATTAACCTCTTTATGGCTTTCAATGTTTAGGCTTCACACCTCATAACATTGGGTGGTGCTATTTTGTTGATGGCTTTGGTGCGCCATCTATAGTTTTGTAGCATGTGGTTGAGTCTCACAATGTAAGTAAATTGTGTTATCTATGGAGAGTCATCAAAGATTTTTCTTATAATTTATTCTTTGTATAGTTGTCATTAGATTATTAGAATGATATCATTTTGTACTTTATAACTTTGTGCTCACATAATCTGTTGTTTACTTACAGAGTCAACTTTTTTTGAGAGGACATGAGCAAGCAACCATGTGCAAAGATGGAAATCACCCTAGTTTTGTTCCGCGAGGAACCTTTCAATACCGTGTTAAAAGATTTTGATAAGAATAGTAGGATTTTTGTAGAACCTTGAACCAATAGGTACTCTCTAGGAGCTCTTAGAAAAGCCATCCCTATAGTACTACTATCTTCCCTAGTGTCATAGACACACAAATACTCGTGTATATGAATCTCTAGATGAGAAAGACAAATACTTGTAAGAGAAGCCTAACAGCCACAACATTGTCTCCATTTGTAATTATTTTTATGAGGCTGGATTCCTCTATAAATGCAATATAAATATTTCTTTTTGTAAAATGGTGTTGCACTGAGTGAGAGTATTTAATTTAGATTACTGGAGTTTCATACAGATTTGAGAAAAATTGTTGATTTTTATGGATATTCTGATTTGCCTCTAAGATGTTTGAAGTTTCAAGTCTTAATCATTCCACCATGAAGAAATTCATGCAGTATTTTGATTTCAGTTTAATCACTAATGGTTATTCTTATTAAGTGGATCATAACCTTTGCAAGATGTCCTCATTTGGGGATGTTGAATATATATCAATAGAAACATTTCAAAAGTTGAGAAAGCTAAATTTTTGCTTTCCAAAATGTTATTGTTTCCATACTATGCCTATGACTTAGAGAAATGACAACTTGAGATGGAGGTGTAGATATATAGGGATGACTTATTATTGATTCTTGTTTCATCATATATATTATGAAGCCTTTGACTTTCCACCTTTTTGAGTGGTGTTGACAAGTTTTTGGTATCAAACCTTCTTAAATATCCTTATTCATTCGCTATTGGTAGCTATTTATTTGGTATTGCTAAAGATCATACCAATAGCTATCACCTTGTGAACTTAATTGTTGAATTGCAGATTTGATTTTTACTATGTAGCTCATTTGGATAGAGAAACTATAAACATAAATTACAGATACATGCATTGTTAACATAGAAGATATGTATCACTCGAACCTATATAACTGTTAATCAAGAAACCTTTGGTTGGATACTATAACAATAGGGGTCACATGTGGTTTCAAATACCAAAGAAATGGCTTAACCAAAACATTCCCAAGAACACGAGGTGAACACAAGGAAGTAAAATTGGCTCCTTGTTTGGTTGATTTCTAGTGCTAAATGTTCTGAGTGCACAAAATTTGTGAGGCCTTTGACCTTGGGAGTTCACTAAAGTATATGTAACATAGCACATGTGTTCAACAGAAGGGAATTTATATTCTTGTAAAGTTACATAAACATGTGTAGGTAAGGCCTATAAGGGCTACTTTCAATCCATTGTGGTGAACGCACATGATATAGGAAAATTTTACATAGTGAATACTCCGGACATCAAACACTAGTGACTCTATCTCATGGACATACATAAAAACAAAGCCCCTATTTGTCATTTTGAAGCCCCAAGGACCCTCAACAAGAGGGACCACAACGTCGTGTAGAATGGACATCTAGGCATAAATAGGGACCAAGATATTTCCAAGAACAGGGGATGGACACAAGGAAGTAAAAAATGGTTGATAAGCATGATACAAGGTTTAGGTATCTGCCATTTGGGGGTGGGGGGTGCTATGAACACATTAAACTGCCCAATTCTATCTCATGGCCATGCATTAGCAAAAAGCTTGTACTTGTCATTTTAGGGCCCCAGGGACCCTCAACAAGAGGGGCCACAAGGGCGCGCAAACTGGCCATCCAAAATCTGAAAATACTCAGAGAACCAATGTTTTTTATTGTGTTAAGGACTGCATTTCCTACATACAAAACTTTCTCAAAATCTCACCCTAACACCTTCAAAAGTGGTTTCCAAGGAGTGCCCTCGATCAAAAAAATGAACTCCTAAACTGTGTACAAACTTTAAAATAACCAAAATTTCCTTTAAAAAAAAGTTATTGCTAAAAATTTGAAAATTGACCACCCTTGGACTTCCCACAATGATAGAAATCAAAGGGGTCAAGAGAGGTCTGGTGTCACAAGTGCATGGTAGGAATATAATCGAGGTTTATTCCGTCAAGATCTCTTATACTTTATTATGTCTTCTCATGTACAATCTTACCAAACAAAAACAAACTTACACTTTAAATGACTACAAATTTTATTTAACTTCTCAAACAATCTAAAATATGGTAGACCTAGAGTGCTCTTACACATCAACAAACAAAAAAGTCCAAATTTCTTCTCATTAACTTTGATAAAAATACATCTGTGAACAACTTAGTGCGGTCATAGTTCTTACATCCATTCCATGACATGGTATGCTCTTGGGGTGACCTATCACATAAAAATATCTTTGGTAGGAGTGCCCTCATGTTAGGAAAGGGTGTGTTGCTGCTGATGAAAAGTTTTTGCATTGTCCTACTAGGGATCTCTCCATGTTAGCATAATGATTTTTGGTGTAGTGGGAGCCACATTGCCGCTGAGGAGAGCTTTGTGCCACTGTAAAAGCTTCATGTTATGCCAGTTCCTTGATCCATTCTTGCAAACAACGCCACTCAACTAGCATAGCAAGAGGTCACCTTGTAACAAAAACATGTATGAATTCAACATTTGCAAGCTATATAATGAAGACACTTGTTAAGTATATGTTATACAAATTTGCAAGTATTTCTATCTAACTGGGAATAAACAATCCTAAAATATACATTAGGATGAGATTACCTGTCATAAAATCTAATATCTAACCAACCCAAATGATTCTCTCATTTTAAATTGATCACTTAATGTGGGAGAATAAACGAGAACAAGTGTTAAGATATAGATATGTGCGTATAGATCTATCTCAACACGGGGCCAATGGTAAAGGGGCCCAAATGAGAGATGGTCTATCAAAGAGCAAGGCTATCCAATGGAGCATAAGACCTTAGGGTTAGCTTCATTGAAGACCTCCAATAATGTGTGTAAAAGTCCTTTGACCTTAGGTAAGCTAGGGCTGAGCTTGAGGTGGGAACCCGGCCCAAGCTCGAGGTGCTTGTCATGCTTGAGGTGCTTGTCATGATTGAGGTGCTTGATTAAGATGCTTGAGGTGCTTGACTGGCTCCATGCTTGAGGTGCTTGACTTGCTGCATGATTACGGTGCTTGAGGTGCCTTGAGAAGCTTGCCTGAGATGCTTGTGGGAACACCCCCTACTCCAAGTGCTTTGCCATGATTGATGACTAAGGGGCTTGCTTATCCAAAGTCAAAAAGATCCCTACAAGGAGGGGGGCGAGCCTACAACGAGGGGGGGGATGAGAGAGAATACACACACACACACACACACACACACACACACACACACACACACACACACACACACACACACACACACACACACACACACACACACACACACGGGAAGCCCCATCTTGAAGAGGCAGTAAGGACACTTGTCAAGTTCCTCCTCATGTTGACCTCATGGTGTTCCTGAAGCCTATTTGTTGGCCACCCAAGGGGTCCAATGATAATTTAGGATATTTAATTAATTGATTTTGAATTTATCAAGTCCTCTCTCTCAAAGGGGAAAGGGGGACACTTGTCCCAAGGCTACCCTTGTTGCTTGTAATGACTCCTGCTTGTGATTGGCTAGGCCTGGAGGGGTCCAATGAGCTTTCATCATGAGCTACAAGGGGGGTCGACCATGCAAGCTAGGGGGTTGCTTAGGGGGTATACTCACCCACACACACTCACAATCACTCTCATTGTGTGGTAGGCAAAGTGCAAGAGCTCCCTCTCCTTCCCCAAGAAAGTAGAGGTTGAGAGCCTACACCAACACTCTTGGCTATGGAGTGCAAATCGAACCAAGATCCATGCTTCAATGCTTAAGCTTGCCATCTCCTTCTTCTTCATTACTATGCTATTATGTATGCTAGAAACAAGAGTATGATAAGTGAGGAACTACTTCTTTCTTCTATGAAATGTTTCTTCTTCCTCTTCCCTACCCTCATTCCCTGCTAGCTCTCTTCACCTTCGAAGGTGTTTGAGGTCCTGGGACTGAGGCTTGGCATGGTTAAAGCTTTCTGCAAGTTTGTGTTATGCTATGATGGTGATGCATGAAGCTTTCCATCTTCATTGATTCACCTAGGTCACAAGGAACACAAAGAATGTATTGTAACAAGTCTCTCTTTATGGGAGAAATCATAATACAAATGCCTATTGGAGGGGGAACCAGCTCCACATAAATCCGGTCCTCAACTGTTGTCATGTTCTCTAAATTCTCTCTCTTGCAAAAGTATTGTTCATGCCAAGTTAACTAATTGCTATGATAATGTTGCTATCTTTAATTATGTTCACCCGCTATGCTCACAAAGACATTACTCAAAATTATTCTCATTAATTTCCGCTACTCTCAAGTTAAATAGGCCAATTCCATTACATTGGTATCAGAGCATTTGGTTTCTCTTTTCTTGCTTAAGAAGAGAGGTCCTTAAGTAGCCTATAAATGGTTGATGTTGTTAATTATAATAGGGTAAGTGGAACTGGGATCTATTATCGATTTTGTTGAGCCCAATATGTGGGGGATGGTGCACACCTCGGGAGCTTTGGACTTAATAATGGAGTCTTTTTAGACTTGCCTACGGCTTTACCATTATTGAGCCATAAGAAGTCCGAAAGGAGCTAGCCCTTGGCAACTCTGCTATGTTAGACCTACTCCTCTACTCTCTATAATTAACCACTTTGAGCCGTGGGTGTAGATACTTAAGAGCCGATTTTCAAAGGCTAAGAGGAGTGGAAACTATGGTTTTGAATTGCCAAAGCATACACTAAGTACATACATAAATTTTGTTAACATGGCTGACAATAATCAAGAGAGTAGAATGAACATTGATAACTTTGATTTTGCACATGAAGGTGCTAATGATGATGCTCCCATGTTTGTGAATTATCTCGTCACTAGGTTGCAGCAAGCTATGGGCAACCCTGCTTTGCAAGCCGAAGTTACTCAACAACTTCGTGCTTATGGAATTTCCCTTCCTCTCCAAGAGGAGAGAGAGCTTAGGATGCCTCTTGAAGAGACCCCCAAAAGAAGACTCTCTCCCATTCGAGAGGAGGAATCCAAAGAGAAAGAAAGCAATGAAAGTCTAAGTTCTTCTGAAGACGTGGCTCCACGAAGACGGCGGTCTAGACGATCGCCTACTCCTCCCAAGAGGAAAAGATCAACACATGGTCCTTCTCCTTATCACTCTGAAAGGCAAGAGAGGAAACAAAGGAAGAAAAGCGCTAGGAAGAGATCACCCTCTTCTTCTTCTTCTTCACCTTCCTCCTCTTCTAACGAAAGTTATGGCTATTCTCCTAGAGAATACAAGAGGGGAGGACATCGCAAATCATTTCCTGCATGGCGAAGGTCACAAAAGCTAAAGAAGTTCAAGGAGCGAGGAAAGTGTATCTCTTTTCTCACCTATGATGGCACCTTTGGTGCTACTGACAAAATGTTGGCCGTCATCTTGCAATTTGATGCGGCATTTGGGGACGAGGGCTTCACAGAGTCCATCAAGCTACGCCATGTAACTATGCACTTCCAAAAATCAGCTCGTCAATGGTGGGCTAGCCTTCGTGGCAATGGAGAAGCCCCAAAGACATGGAAAACACTACGAGTTTCCATCATGCAGCAATTCCTTCCAAACGATACTATGGATAAAGTTCTTACCGAATGGCGCGGCTTGAAGCTTCTCTCTCATGAGTCTATCCACAAGTATGTAGACAAGTTTTGGGATTTACATCTCAAAGCTACTGTCTTTCAAAAGATAGACTTTGCCGAGCAAAGATAGCAATTCTGTGCAGGATTACCTGAAGAGATGGCCGAATACATCAACTCTCAACGGCGTGGTACTATTACCGAAGTAATCCATCACACCATGGTTGCTTCACGCATCAATTTCCATCAAGGGGCTAGACGTAATGTGAAGCCCATGGAAAACAAAGATAAAAATGATGCAAAGGGGAAATCCAATGCTCAAATTAATTCCCAAGGCACTTCCAACAACAACAACAACAACAACAATCGGTCCAAGGAGAAGGGACTTTACAAATGTAAAAACAAACTCTCTCTTGAAGAGCTTGAAGATTTTCGCAAGGACCATAAGTGTTTCAAGTGTGGGGAGCAAGGACATGGCTATCGTTCTTGCCCCAAGAAGAATACTCGCAATGAGACTCCTAGAGCTTCCACCATCGAAGCTGCAAAAGAGGATGCTCATTGCAAAGGATCATCACTTTCCTATGCTTGGGGAAAGGTAAGAGAGCATGATGCCTTCATCTTGTTTGACCCTGGCTCTACTCTCAACTTCATATCAATGGAGTTGGCCACCAAGTTGGGCATTCAAGCTTCTAAGATGGGAGATATAGTAACAACTGATGCAGCTTTCAAGGGACAACAAGCTTCCGTTACTCCCTTGATTGGGAAGTTGAGGCTTCATGTCCAAAGCTATGTCGATAAAGAAGACTTCTTCATCTCTCCTCTCCAACATGAGGATGTTATCCTAGGGGCACCATGGTTTGATCACATGGCTGCCAACATGAAGTTCCCTGAAAGAAAAATCTACTTCACCTACAGGGGAAAGAACATGTATATAGATGCTAGTGAACGGTGGTCGCACTATTCCACTTGTAAATCCTCTTGCTTTTGATAAGTCAATGAAGAGCTCAGTTTCTGCGTACATGATTTTTGTCAAAGAGTCTCTAAAAGATACTAATGTTTCATCAAATGTAAATAATGGGAATCAAGAAGAGTTAGACTTGTCTAATTTTCTAAAAGGATTCCAAGATATGTTCATCGATGATATCCCTATGGACTTACCTCCAAAATGAGGGGATGATGACCATCGTATTGAGCTCCTTCCAGGAAGCTCACCGCCTAACAAACCTCCTTATCGAGTCTCACAAGCTCAACAAGAGGAGATCATGAGGCAAGTACAAGAGCTGGTAGACAAAGGGATGGTGAGGCCTAGTCCCTCTCCCTTTTGTTCCCCAGTCCTTTTAGTGCAAAAGAAAGATGGTACATACCGTATGTGTGTAGACTATCGAGCACTAAACCATATCACTATCAAAAACAGATTTTCCGTACCTCTGGTAGAAGATCTGTTTGATAAGCTACAAGGCTCTACCTACTTCAGTAGGATTGACCTTAAGAGTGGCTATCATCAAATAAGGATAGTGAATGAAGATATCTCAAAGACCGCGTTTCGCACAACGTTTGGTCTTTATGAATATCTAGTCATGCCTTTTGGCTTGACTAATGCACTAGCTACGTTCAATCGTTTGATGGAGAAAATTTTTAGACCATATCGCAAATTCACTGGAGTGTTCTTTGATGATATCATCATCTACTCCAAGTCTTTGGAGGAGCCTAAGTAACATCTCCAAGTGATTTTTCAAGCATTGAGGGAGAACAAGCTTTATCTCAACCAAAAGAAAAGCGAATTCTTCCTTCAAGAGATTCAATACCTAGGTCATATTATCTCTAAAAATGGTATCCAAATGGATCCATCAAAGTTATAGGTAATAAAAGCATGGCCTAACCCAAGAAATCTACATGAGCTAAGAAGCTTTGTTGGTATGTGTGCATACTATAGACGCTTCATAGCAAAATTCTCTCAAATAGCAAGACCACTACACGACTTAACTAAGAAGAACGTTAAGTTTGTATGGACTGCTAAGGAGCAAAATGCTTTTGAAAATCTCAAAGAGAAGCTTATTTCCCAACCAGTCCTCGTGCTTCCGGATCTCTTAAAGCCATTTGAGGTCCAATGTGATTATTGTGGTGATTGCCTTGGAGTAGTTTTGCTTCAAGAAGGGCATGCCATAGCATATGAGAGCCGAAGGCTCAATATTGATGAACGAGTCTTGGGCATTTATGAGAAAGAGGTTTTTGCTGTTCTACATGCCCTAGACATATGGAAGCACTACCTATTGGGGACTCCATTTATCCTATGAACCACCACCAAAGTCTCAAGTATTTCATGACGCAAACCAAGCTTTTCGACAAACAAATGAGGTGGGCAAATTTTATTTCGCAATGTAATTTTCATATTGCTCACATAGCTGGTAAGCACAATCAAGTGGCCGATGCACTTTCACGACGACCAAAGGTCAATGCGGTGTCTATAACTACTCACAATGATCTATCCTTCATGATAGATGAGTATGTTACTGACCGTGACTTTAGAGACATAATGTCAGCCCTTGCTTTGGGGAAGAAAGAGGAACCATTCACCTTGCAGGATGGTTATCTTCTCCACGGAAAAAGGCTATGTGTTACCCATTCCCTTCGTGAGAAAGTTATGTATGAATCCCATGCTCCTCCATATGCGGGGCATAGGGGTATTCAACCTACTCTCCGAGGAGTAGAGACGTATTTCTATTGGCCTAAAATGAAAGTGGACATACAAGAGTATGTTTCAAAATGTGTAGTATGCCAAAAGACCAAGTATGATAGAGGGAAGGAACCTGTTATGCTATGATGGTGATGCATGAAGCTTTCCATCTTCATTGCTTCACCTAGGTCACAAGGAACACAAAGAATGTATTGTAACAAGTCTCTCTTTATGGGAGAAATCATAATACAAATGCCTATTGGAGGGGGAACCAGCTCCACATAAATCCGGTCCTCAACTGTTGTCATGTTCTCTAAATTCTCTCTCTTGCAAAAGTATTGTTCATGCCAAGTTAACTAATTGCTATGATAATGTTGCTATCTTTAATTATGTTCACCCGCTATGCTCACAAAGACATTACTCAAAAGTATTCTCATTAATTTCCGCTACTCTCAAGTTAAATAGGCCAATTCCATTACATTGGTATCAGAGCATTTGGTTTCTCTTTTCTTGCTTAAGAAGAGAGGTCCTTAAGTAGCCTATAAATGGTTGATGTTGTTAATTATAATAGGGTAAGTGGAACTGGGATCTATTATCGATTTTGTTGAGCCCAATATGTGGGGGATGGTGCACACCTCGGGAGCTTTGGACTTAATAATGGAGTCTTTTTAGACTTGCCTACGGCTTTACCATTATTGAGCCATAAGAAGTCCGAAAGGAGCTAGCCCTTGGCAACTCTGCTATGTTAGACCTACTCCTCTACTCTCTATAATTAACCACTTTGAGCCGTGGGTGTAGATACTTAAGAGCTGATTTTCAAAGGCTAAGAGGAGTGGCAACTATGGTTTTGAATTTCCAAAGCATACACTAAGTACATACATAAATTTTGTTAACATGGCTGACAATAATCAAGAGAGTAGAATGAACATTGATAACTTTGATTTTGCACATGAAGGTGCTAATGATGATGCTCCCATGTTTGTGAATTATCTCGTCACTAGGTTGCAGCAAGCTATGGGCAACCCTGCTTTGCAAGCCGAAGTTACTCAACAACTTCGTGCTTATGGAATTTCCCTTCCTCTCCAAGAGGAATGAGAGCTTAGGATGCCTCTTGAAGAGACCCCCAAAAGAAGACTCTCTCCCATTCGAGAGGAGGAATCCAAAGAGAAAGAAAGCAATGAAAGTCTAAGTTCTTCTGAAGACGTGGCTCCACGAAGACGGCGGTCTAGACGATCGCCTACTCCTCCCAAGAGGAAAAGATCAACACATGGTCCTTCTCCTTATCACTCTGAAAGGCAAGAGAGGAAACAAAGGAAGAAAAGCGCTAGGAAGAGATCACCCTCTTCTTCTTCTTCCTCACCTTCCTCCTCTTCTAACGAAAGTTATGGCTATTCTCCTAGAGAATACAAGAGGGGAGGACATCGCAAATCATTTCCTGCATGGCGAAGGTCACAAAAGCTAAAGAAGTTCAAGGAGCGAGGAAAGTGTATCTCTTTTCTCACCTATGATGGCACCTTTGGTGCTACCGACAAAGTGTTGGCCGTCATCTTGCAATTTGATGCGGCATTTGGGGACGAGGGCTTCACAGATTCCATCAAGCTACGCCATGTAACTATGCACTTCCAAAAATCAGCTCGTCAATGGTGGGCTAGCCTTCGTGGCAATGGAGAAGCCCCAAAGACATGGAAAACACTACGAGTTTCCATCATGCAGCAATTCCTTCCAAACGATACTATGGATAAAGTTCTTACCGAATGGCGCGGCTTGAAGCTTCTCTCTCATGAGTCTATCCACAAGTATGTAGACAAGTTTTGGGATTTACATCTCAAAGCTACTGTCTTTCAAAAGATAGACTTTGCCGAGCAAAGATAGCAATTCTGTGCAGGATTACCTGAAGAGATGGCCGAATACATCAACTCTCAACGGCGTGGTACTATTACCGAAGTAATCCATCACACCATGGTTGCTTCACGCATCAATTTCCATCAAGGGGCTAGACGTAATGTGAAGCCCATGGAAAACAAAGATGAAAATGATGCAAAGGGGAAATCCAATGCTCAAAATAATTCCCAAGGCACTTCCAACAACAACAACAACAACAACAACAACAACAACAACAACAACAACAATCGGTCGAAGGAGAAGGGAGTTTACAAAGGTAAAAACAAACTCTCTCCTGAAGAGCTTGAAGATTTTCGCAAGGACCATAAGTGTTTCAAGTGTGGGGAGCAAGGACATGGCTATCGTTCTTGCCCCAAGAAGAATACTCGCAATGAGACTCCTAGAGCTTCCACCATCGAAGCTCCAAAAGAGGATGCTCATTGCAAAGGATCATCACTTTCCTATGCTTCGGGAAAGGTAAGAGAGCATGATGCCTTCATCTTGTTTGACCCTGGCTCTTGACCCTGGCTCTACTCTCAACTTCATATCAATGGAGTTGGCCACCAAGTTGGGCATTCAAGCTTTTGAGATAGGAGATATAGTAACAGCTGATGCAACTTTCAAGGGACAGCAAGCCTCCGTTACTCCCTTGATTGGGAAGTTGAGTCTTCATGTCCAAAGCTATGTCGATAAAGAAGACTTCTTCATCTCTCCTCTCCAACATGAGGATGTTATCCTAGGGGCACCATGGTTTGATCGCATGGCTGCCAACATGAAGTTCCCTGAAAGAAAAATCTACTTCACCTACAGGGGAAAGAACATCTATATAGATGCTAGTGAGCATGGTCGCACTATTCCACTTGTAAATCCTCTTGCTTTTGATAAGTCAATGAAGAGCTCAGTTTCTGCGTACATGATTTTTGTCAAAGAGTCTCTAAAAGATACTAATGTTTCATCAAATGTAAATAATGGGAATCAAGAAGAGTTAGACTTGTCTAATTTTCTAAAAGGATTCCAAGATGTGTTCATCGATGATATCCCTATGGACTTACCTCCAAAACGAGGGATGATGACCATCATATTGAGCGCCTTCCAGGAAGCTCACCGACTAACAAACCTCCTTATCGAGTGTCACAAGCTCAACAAGAGGAGATCATGAGGCAAGTACAAGAGCTCGTAGACAAAGGGATGGTGAGGCCTAGTCCCTCTCCCTTTTGTTCCCCATTCCTTTTAGTGCAAAAGAAAGATGGTACATACCGTATGTGTGTAGACTATCGAGCACTAAACCATATCACTATCAAAAACAGATTTCCCGTACCTCGGGTAGAAGATCTGTTTGATAAGCTACAAGGCTCTACCTACTTCAGTAGGATTGACCTTAAGAGTGGCTATCATCAAATAAGGATAGTGAATGAAGATATCTCAAAGACCTCGTTTCGCACAACGTTTGGTCTTTATGAATATCTGGTCATGCCTTTTGGCTTGACTAATGCACTAGCTATGTTCAATCGTTTGATGGAGAAAATTTTTAGACCATATCGCAAATTCACTGGAGTGTTCTTTGATGATATCATCATCTACTCCAAGTCTTTGGAGGAACCTAAGTAACATCTCCAAGTTATTTTTCAAGCATTGAGGGAGAACAAGCTTTATCTCAACCAAAAGAAAAGCGAATTCTTCCTTCAAGAGATTCAATACCTAGGTCATATTATCTCTAAAAATGGTATCCAAATGGATCCATCAAAGTTATAGGTAATAAAAGCATGGCCTAACCCAAGAAATCTACATGAGCTAAGAATCTTTGTTGGTATGTGTGCATACTATAGACGCTTCATAGAAAAATTCTCTCAAATAGCAGGACCACTACACGACTTAACTAAGAAGAACGTGAAGTTTGTATGGACTGCTAAGGAGCAAAATGCTTTTGAAAATCTCAAAGAGAAGCTTATTTCCCAACCAGTCCTCGTGCTTCCGGATCTCTCAAAGCCATTTGAGGTCCAATGTGATGCTTGTGGTGATTGCCTTGGAACAGTTTTGCTTCAAGAAGGGCATGCCATAGCATATGAGAGCTGAAGGCTCAATATTGATGAACGATTCTTGGGCATTAATGAGAAAGAGCTTTTAGCTGTTCTACATGCGCTAGACACATGGAAGCACTACCTATTGGGGACTCCATATATCCTACGAACCGACCACCAAAGTCTCAAGTATTTCATGACGCAAACCAAGCTTTCCGAGAAACAAATGAGGTGGGCAAATTTTCTTTCGCAATTTAATTTCCATATTGCTTACATAGCTGGTAAGCACAATCAAGTGGCCGATGCACTTTCACGACGACCAAAGGTCAATGCGGTGTCTATAACTACTCACAATGATCTATCCTTCATGATAGATGAGTATGTTACTGACCGTGACTTTAGAGACATAATGTCAGCCCTTGCTTTGGGGAAGAAAGAGGAACCATTCACCTTGCAGGATGGTTATCTTCTCCACGGAAATAGGCTATGTGTTACCCATTCCCTTCGTGAGAAAGTTATGTATGAATCCCATGCTCCTCCATATGCGGGGCATGGAGGTGTTAAACCTACTCTCCGAGGAGTAGAGACGTATTTCTATTGGCCTAAAATGAAAGTGGACATACAAGAGTATGTTTCAAAATGTGTAGTATGCCAAAAGACCAAGTATGATAGAGGGAAGCAACCTGGATTACTCCAGCCATTGCCTATTCCAAATTCACCATGGGAGAGTATATCCATGGATTTCATCTTTGGATTACCCAAGTCTATCCATGGGAATACTGAAATATGGACAATAGTCGACAGGTTTAGCAAGCAAGCACATTTTATTCCTGTCAAAAAGACTATTAAGGCACATCAAATGGCAACTCTCTTCATATCTCAGATTTTCAAGCACCATGGATTACCCACATCCATCGTGTCAGATAGAGATCCTAGAATGACTAGTAATTTCTGGAAAGATCTCTTTGAAAATCTAGGAACAAGATTGAATTTCTCTTCGGCCTATCACCCACAAACGGATGGCCAAATTGAGATAGCCAATCTTACGATACTCGATCTACTCAAGACTTATGATACTGAAGTAGATCAACGCTCACAATGGGAAAAGTACTTACCTCTTGTAGAGTATGCCTACAATAATACTGTACATACTTCCACGGGGAAAGAACCTTTTGAGATCATTGAGGGAAGACCAAAAAGTCCCTTGCTACTCAAAGTACATGGGAAGATCTTCGCCACTGATGAGTATAGCCGTGACCTACAAGAATCTTTTCAAAAGATTAAGGGGGCTATATCCATCTCTCAACAAAGGCAAAAAGCTGTTGCTGACAAGCACAGAAGAGCTTTAATGTTCAAAGAAAATGATTGGGTCTTACTCAAATTTCCTAAGGCTCAATTACGGCAAACGACGGGCAAAAATCCTACGGGCCATCAAAAGTATTATGCTAAACTAGCAAAAAGAAACTATGGTCCTTTCCAAATCTTGAAGCCCATAAATGAGACGGCTTATCAACTCAAGTTTCCCAATGATTGGCTTATACACAATGCCTTTCATGTAAGCCTACTTAAGCCCTATAAAGGAGAGCCACCAACTGAACCAATTATTCAAGACCCTCCCGAAGTTGAAGACCAAGAAGAGGTGCTACAACCCGAAGCTATTCTTTGGCATGAAGACAAGGTACTACGACATGGTAAGATTATCCGACGGTATCTTATTAAGTTCAAAAATTATCCTTTTGAAGATGCTAGATGGATGTAAGGAATACAGCTTAAGGATAGTATGAACCTTGTCAATGCTTACAATGCTACATTAGAGTAAGCAAATGTACGAATTTCTTTTAAAATGACTCATGTTTTTGTCTTATAAGACTAGTCCTCTTTTTAATTGTGCACAAATTTAACTAGTATGCATGCTTACAATCATGTTTGTGATGACGACGTCTCTCAAACACAAAGTAGAATTTGTCACTCTACTTTGGGAGAATAATAAAGAGCAGACATGCTTGTGGCAGCTTTGTCTCCCAAGCACCAAATGGATTAGTCATCCATCTTGGAAAGATGTCGTAGGGTAAAAAGGATCCTCTACCCGCTATGTAAAATTGACTGATGGCTACGGCTTTATCTCTTCTACCTCATAGTGGAGGACGACTATGATTTCAAGAGAGAGGTAATGTCATAAAATCTAATATCTAACCAACCCATATGATTCTCTCATTTTAAATTGATCACTTATGTGGGAGAATAAATGGGAACAAGTGTTAAGATATAGATATGTGCTTATAGATCTATCTCAACACGGGGCCAATGGTAAAGGGGCCCAAATGAGAGATGGTCTATCAAAGAGCAAGGCTATCCAATGGAGCATAAGACCTTAGGGTTAGCTTCATTGAAGACCTCCAATAATGTGTGTAAAAGTCCTTTGACCTTAGGTAAGCTAGGGTTGAGCTTAAGGTGGGAACCCGGCCCAAGCTCGAGGTGCTTGTCGTGCTTGTCATGCTTGAGGTGCTTGATTAAGATGCTTGAGGTGCTTGACTAGCTCCATGCTTGAGGTGCTTGACTTGCTGCATGATTAAGGTGCTTGAGGTGCCTTGAGAAGCTTGCCTGAGATGCTTGTGGGAACACCCCCTACTTCAAGTGCTTTGTCATGATTGATGACTAAGGGGCTTGCTCGTCCAAAGTCAAAAAGATCCCTACAAGGAGGGGGGCGAGCCTACAAGGGGGGGGGGGGGGGGGGGGGGGGGGATGAGAGAGAACACACACACACACACACACACACACACACACACACACACACACACACACACACACACACACACACACACACACACACACACACACACACACACACACAAGGAAGCCACATCATGAAGAGGCAGCAAGGACACTTGTCAAGTTCCTCCTCATGTTGCCCTCATGGTGTGCCTGAAGCCTATTGGTTGGCCACCCAAGGGGTCCAATGATAATTTAGGATATTTAATTAATTGATTTTGCATTTATCAAGTCCTCTCTCTCAAAGGGGAAAGGGGGACACTTGTCCCAAGGCTACCCTTGTTGCTTGTAATGACTCCTGCTTGTGATTGGCTAGGCCTGGAGGGGTCCAATGAGCTTTCATCATGAGGTACAAGGGGGGGTCGACCATGCAAGCTAGGGGGTTGCTTAGGGGGTATACTCACCCACACACACTCACAATCACTCTCATTGTGTGGTAGGCAAAGTGCAAGAGCTCCCTCTCCTTCCCCAAGCAAGTAGAGGTTGAGAGCCTACACCAACACTCTTGGCTATGGAGTGAAAATCCAACCAAGAGCCATGCTTCAATGCTTAAGCTTGCCATCTCCTTCTTCTTCATTACTATGCTATTATGTATGCTAGCAACAAGAGTATGATAAGTGAGGAACTACTTCTTTCTTCTATGAAATGTTTCTTCTTCCTCTTCCCTACCCTCATTCCCTGCTAGCTCTCTCCACCTTCAAAGGTGTTTGAGGTCTTGGGACTGAGGCTTGGCGTGGTTAAAGCTTTCTTCAAGTTTGTGTTATGCTATGATGGTGATGCATGAAGCTTTCCATCTTCATTGCTTCACCTAGGTCACAAGGAACACAAAGAATGTATTGTAACAAGTCTCTCTTTATGGGAGAAATCATAATACAAATGCCTATTGGAGGGGGGACCGGATCCACATAAATCCGGTCCTCAACTGTTGTCATGTTCTCTAAATTCTCTCTCTTGCAAAAGTATTGTTCATGCCAAGTTAACTAATTGCTATTATTATGTTGCTATCTTCAATTATGTTCACCCGCTATGCTCACAAAGACATTACTCAAAAGTATTCTCATTAATTTCCGCTACTCTCAAGTTAAATAGGCCAATTCCATTACATTACCACCCCTAATAAGCATGGATTTGAAGCACCTACCTGCAAGATGTAACAAAGAAGACTATTTTAGAGGAAAAGTGGTGACACTTGGCCTCTCTAACGTGCAGCCTTTCACTATTTGTGCATAAAAGCAACTTTTGTGCCAAGCACTACAAAACAAGTAGAGGCAACACCTTAAACTTCAAAGTTTATGATAAGAAGAACACAATCAAAAGTAAGAAGTATATTGTTACCTTGCATAAAGGGGTGTTTTATTCAAATATGTGATGGTATTGGAAAGATATTGAAGAACCATCAATATTCATCTCAACCATGGTACGACGTTCTTGGGATGACCTGCTCACCCTCAAGTGCGGCCTTCGTTGCAAATGTTGCGAACAAGCAAATATGTATGTATACGATTTGTGATGTCCTTGCGCACCATGGTAGCTGTTGCATGAGGAAGCAAAGGATGAAAAGAGAGAGGGAGGAGGGAGAGAGAGGAACATGGGAGGAGACAGGGGGGTAGTGGGGGAGAGGGAGAGAGAGAGAGAGAGAGAGAGAGAGAGAGAGTGGAGAAGGAGGAGAGAAGGGGGCAGGGAGGGAGAGGGAGGAACATGGGAGGAGAGAAGAGGACAGTGGGGGAGAGGGAGAGAGAGGGGAGGAGGAGGAGAGAAGGGGACACGGAGGGAGAGGAGAGGGAGAAAGGAGAGAGGAGGAAGAGAGAAGAAAGATTTTTTTTTGGGGGGAGTTTTTTTTTGAAAAATTGGACTTTTAGTGCTTGTAAGTTTAAAAAAAGGTCAAAAAATATTTTTTTGATATGGATATATATTGGGGGGGAGTTTTAAGTAAAAAATAAGTAAAAATAACTTTTTCTACAAAAAGTCAAATTTTGGCTCTTAGTGATCCACGTTTTTGATGATGTGGCCACACCTCTTTACTCCCTTCACTTTCAAAAAGCTAGAGAGAGAAGGTGACCTCCTAGGTCCACATCCTACATGTGTCTAAAAAAAGGCTAAAAAAGCCTACTCAAAACTAGCTTCTTGAATGCCCTTGTCCCCTTAACCCTACACACCATTAGCCTTAATCCCTAAAAATTAGGATTCCTTACAAGGCCCATGCAAGGTTCATATTTCTCCTAATGCACACACACACATGTTTACCTATACAATAGTTTGATAGAACAAAAAAAACATGTATGTTTTTACACAAATCCCTTGTGGAAATACTTTTTTGAAAAATGAATAAGTTGGTGTGGTTTTTTATTCAAAAATAAAATAAAAATAAATGGGGGGTAACCCTCCTCCCAAACACCACATGGGAACCCACCCCTTGGGGGATTTTTTGAGGTAGTTTCTTTCATTACCTTAAACCTCACGCCCATTGGCTCTACCTGTCTCACTTAACTACACTACAATGCGTACGATACCCCCTACACGGGGTCTCTCTCCCTCTCAACTCCCTGTATGTAAGCAGGAGTGGCCATAGAGGCGGCTTGGGAGGCAATAGCTACTGAGTATTTGATCGTGGGCGTCTTCACCTTGAACTTGCCCGAAGACGCTATATAAGCTGAGGGTGCTCTGGACCCTCACTTATTCTATGGGTTTATTTTCCTCTGCATGTGTTTTTCAAGGACAAGTGTGAGGGATTTATTGATACTAAGCAGCTATGGAAGTTGTAACATTAAATGTATTAGTAACTTGTGTGTAGCGGAAAATGATAACATAGTGAGCATTTCATTAAGAACAAGTTCCTAATGAGCATAGAGAGAGTACTTGGTTGGATAAAGCAACATAACAATTACACCTAGCTAGTTTGGCATAGACAATACTTGAAAAGAGAGAGAAATAGAACAATTGACAATAGTTGAGGACCGGATTTATATGGAGCCGGTCCCCCTCCAAAAAGGCTTTGTATTATAGCTTCTCTCATCAAGAGAGACTTTTGTACAATACAATCTTTGTGTTCCTTGACAAAACTGGTTGATGCAATGAAGATGGAAGCTTCATGCACCAAATTATGCTTGAAAAACACACCTAGTGGGCCTAGCCCCAGCCCCAAGACCTCACACACCTTCAAAGATGGTGAGAGCTAGCAAGGATTGAGGAAAGATGAAGAGAAAGAAGATGTATCTTACGAGAAATAATTATTCTCCTCACATAATCACTCTTACAACATAGCTTAGCTTAGTAATTACATGGTAGAGGAGATGAGCATGCCATTGAAGTTTGGCTCTTGGTTGGATTTGCATTCCATAGACAAGAGTTGTTGGTGTAGGCCTCTACTAATCAATGCTTGGAGAAGGAGATGAAGTTCTTGCTCAACCCATGACTTGTGTGTGTACGTAGCAAACTTAGTTAGCCTAAAAATGCCAACTCTCTCTCTTCTTGGTCGACCCCTCTTCCCATTTTCTCTTGCCGTGGCTTCCATTGGCTCCTGTAGAGCTTAGCCAATAGCAATTAAGAAGCATGGTTAATATTCTTGTGACAAGTGTCCCCCTTTCCCCTTTTATGAGAGCTTTAGGTAATTTAAATAATTTATTTGAACTATTGTTGGACCTTTTAGTCTTCTGGCCAATAGGAATCAAGAAAGCCATTGGGCTGTTGGATGCTCATTGGACCCCTTGGTAGATTGTCCAATAGTCTTCTAGGGAGATTAGTTTCTATTGGTTCTTTTATCAAAGAATTTTTAAATTTATTAGACTAATTTTACTCTAGACTCATTCTCATTGGTCCACCTATATGGCCATCCAATAAGATTTGAGGGGAGATTGGGGGACATCTGGTGGGCTAGGAGCCTGCCATGCATCCATTATTACCTTTGTGTAAAAGGGAGAGATTAGGAGTGTGTGTACGTGTTTCTCTCTCTTCCCCTACCTTTAGGGCTCGCCCCCTCCTTCCTAGGGATGTGGGAAGACTTTTTAGTCTTTCCATAACCATCCAATATTCCGCACTTTTGGCCATTGGACTTTTTAATTAAATTTTGGAACCTTAGCCTATGGAAGTCTTAATGGAGCTGAACCTTAGGTCTTTTAAGATCTATTGATGCACATTGCTATTTTGTATACTATCCCCCTTTGGATCCCTATTTTCCCTCCTTTGGATCCTTGCTGAGACCGGTCTGGCAGCCTTACCAATATTCTAGCTTTTACTCCCCTGGTACCTCCCCAAATTAAATGATCAGTTTAACATGAGAAAATCATTTGGGATAATTAGATATTAGTTTTTATGACATTAGTCATCCATTCAGGAATGATGTTGTAGGATAAAATAGGGATAGTCTACCCGCTAGCAAACGGACTAATGTCTAGACTTTATCTTCTTTATCTCATAGTCGAGCACGACTATGATTTCAAGAGAGAGGTAATGTCAGAAAAACTAATATGTAATTCTCCCAAATGATTTTCTCATGTTAAACTAATCATTTAATATGGGGGCATACCAACATCATAAAAGATAGAACATTGGTAAGGTTGTCAGACCGGTCTCAACAGGGATCGGAAGGAGGAAAAATAGGGATCCAAAGCTAGAATATTGGGAAGGTTGCTAGACTGGTCTCAACAGGGATCCAAAGGAGGGAAAATAGGGATCCAAAGGGGGACAGTCTTCAAAAGAGCAATGTGCATCAATAATGCCTTTGGATCCCTATTTTCCCTCCTTTGGATCCCTGTTGAGACCAGTATGGCAGCCTTACCAATATTCTAGCTTTTACTCCCCTGGTACCTCCCCATATTAAATGATCAATTTAACATGAGAAAATCATTTGGGAGAATTGGATATTAGTTTTTATGACATTAGTCATCCATTCCCGAACGATGTTGTAGGGTAAAATAGGGATCCTCTACCCGCCGCTAGCAAACGGACTAATGACTAGGCTTTATCTTTTTTATCTCATAGTCAAGGACGACTATGATTTCAAGAGAGAGGAAATTTCATAAAAACTAATATCTAATTCTCTCAAATGATTTTCTCATGTTAAACTGATCATTTAATATGGAGAGGCACCAGGGGAGTAAAAGCTAGAATATTGGTAAGGTTGCCAGACTGGTCTCAACAGGGATCCAAAGGAGGGAAGATAAGGATTCAAAGGGGGACAGTCTTCCAAGAGCAATGTGCATCAATGGAGCTGAAACTTAGGTCTTTTAAGATCTATTGATGCACATCTCTCTTTTGCAGACTATCCCCCTTTGGATCCCTGCTGAGACCAGTCTGGAAGCCTTACCAATATTCTAACTTTTACTCCCCTGGTACCTTCCCATATTAAATGATCAGTTTAACATGAGAAAATAATTTGGGAGAATTGGTTATTAGTTTTTATGACATTACCTCTCTCTTGAAATCATAGTCGTCCTCAACTATGAGATAAAGAAGATAAAGCCTAGTCATTAGTCCGTTTTTTAGTGGGTAGAGGATCCCTATTTTACCTTATGACATTGTTCCAGAATGGATGAGTAGTCCATTTGGTGCTTGAGAGCCTTAGCTGTTGTAAGCATGTATGTTTAGAATTCCGTATCAATCTTCCATAGTAGAGAGAAAAGCTCTACTTGGTGTTCGGGAGACGTCGTCTCCACAGACATGATCCTAAGCATGCATACTTATTAACATTTGTGCACAATAAAGAAAAAGAGAGTTTTATAATACAAAAAATTTGTTCATTTATTTACATTTGATTACTCTTCGGAATCATTGTAAGCATTGACAAGGTTTAGGCTATCCTTTAATTGTATGCCTTGCATCCATATAGCATCTTCAAAAGGTGAATTTTGAAACTTGATATGATAACGTCGGATAGTCTTACCACCTCTCAATACCTTTTCTTCATGTTGAATAATGGACTCGGACTGCAGCACCTCTTCTTGGTCCTTGATCTCCGGTGGGTCTTCAATGGTTACTTCTTGAGGTGGATCTCCTTTGTAAGGCTTTAGTAGGCTCACGTGGAAAGCATTGTGTATGATCCAATGGTTGGGCAACTTTAGCTAATAGGCCATCTTATTGATTGGCCTAAGAATATGAAAGGGACCATAGTAGCTTTTTGCTAACTTAGCATAGTATTTTTGGTGTCCCATAGGATTCTTGCCCATCGTGTGCCTTAATCGAGCCTTGGGAAACTTAAGCAAGACCCAATCATTTTGTTTAAAGGTTGGAGTTCTTCTATGCTTATTAGCAGCAACCTTTTGCCTTTGCTGAGAGATGGATATAACATCTTGAATGTTTTGTTTAAAGGCTGGAGCTCTTCTATGCTTATTAGCAGCAACCTTTTGCCTTTGCTGAGAGATGGATATAACATCTTTAATCTTTTGGAAAGATTCTTGCGGGTCTCGGCTATATTGATCTGCAGGGAAGATCTTCCCATGTACCTTGAGTAGCAGGGGACTTTTTGATCTTCCCTCTATCACCTCAAAAGGTGCTTTTCCTGTGGAAGGATGTACAGTGTTATTGTAAGCATACTCCACTAAAGGTAAATACTAAACCATTGGTACTTTTGATGTACTTCTATGACATAAGATTTTAGTTGATCAAGAATTGTTAGGTTAGCTATTTCACTTTTTCCATCCATTTGCGGTTGATAGGCGGAAGAGAAGTTTAGCCTTGTACCTAAATTCTCAAAGAGATCCTTCTAGAAATTACTATTCTAGGATCTCTATCCGACACTATGGACATTGGCAAGCCATGGTACTTGAAGATTTGTGATATAAAGAGGGTTGCCATTTGATGGGCCTTGATAGTCTTTTTGATGGGTATGAAATGCGCTTGTTTGCTAAACATGTCCACTATCGTCCATATATCCCGTATTCCCATGGATAGACTTGGGCAATCCAAAGATAAAATCCATGGATATGCTCTCCCATGGTGGATTAGGGATTGGCAAAGGTTGAAGAAATCTAGATTGCTTCCCTCTATCAAACTTCTTCTTTTGGCATACCACACATTTTGAAACATACTCTTATATGTTTGCTTTTATGGCAGACCAATAGAAGTATGTTTCTTTCCCTTTTAGGGTAGATTGAATTGTTCTATGCCCCGTATAAGGAGGAGCATGAGATTCATACATTACTTCCTCACGTAGTGAGTTAGTAACACATAGCCTGTTGCCATAGAGAAGATAACCATCTTGTAAGGTAAATGGTTCTTCCTTCTTTCATAGTGCAAGGGCTGAAATCACATCTTTAAAATCGAGATCGATAGCATACTCATCGATCATAGAAGATAGATCATTGTGAGTTGCTATGGATACCATATTCACTCTCGATCGTCTTGAGAGTGCATCGGCTACTTGATTATTCTTGACATAGCAATGTGAGAAATATGAAAATGGAATTGCAAAAGGAAATTTGCCCACCTCATTTGTTTTTGGAGAGCTTGCTCTGCGTCATGAAGTACTTAAGGCTTTGGTGATCCGTTTGCAGAATGAAAGGATTCCCCAATAAATAGTGCTTTCACAAGTTTAGAGCATGTAGAACTTCTAAGAGCTCCTTCTCATATATATACGTAGAGCTTGCTCAACAGGGTCGAACCTTCGACTTTCATAGGCTATGGCATGCCCTTCTTGGAGCAAAATAGCTCCAAGGAAATCACCACAGTTGTCCCATTGGACCTCAAATGGCTTTGAGAGATCCGACAGTGTAAGCACATGTTGAGAGATGAGCTTCTCTTTAAGCTTTTGAAAGCATTGTTCTCCTTGGTGGACCATATATACCTAACGTTTTTCTTTGTTAGGTCATATAATGGTCTCGCAATTTGTGAGAATTTTTCTATGAAGCGTCTATAGTATGCACACATACCTTTAAAGCTTCTAAGTTCATGCAGATTCCTTGGATTAGGCCATGCTTTTATTACCTCTAACTATGATGGATCCATTTGGATGCCATCTTGAGAGATAATGTGACCTAAATACTGAATCTCTTGTAAGAAAATTTCACTTTTCTTTTGATTTATATAAAATTTATTCTCTCATAAAACTTGAAATATTACTTGGAGGTGCTGCTTGTGTTTGTCTAATGAATTAGAGTAGATGATTATATCATCAAAGAACACTTGAGTTAATCTTCGGTGAGGCCTGAATAGCTTTTCCATCAGACAGTTGAATGTGGTTGGTGCATTGGTCAAGCCAAAAGGCATGACAATATACTCATACGTACCAAACGTAGTGCAAAATGAGGTCTTTACAATGTCTTGATCAACTCTCCTTATTTGATGATAGCCACTTTTTAGGTGAATCCTACTGAATTAGATCGACCCTTGTAGCTTATCAAATAGGTCTTCTACCCATGGAATGGGAAACCTATTCTTGATAGTGATCCTATTTAGTGCTCTATAGTTGACACACATACAATATGTGCCATCTTTCTTTTGCACTAATAAAATGGAGATGAGCTAGGTCTAACCATGCATTTCTCAACCAATTCATGAACTTGCTACATAATCTCGTCTTGTTGAGGTTGAGAAACTTGATAAGGAGGTTTACTAGGTGGTGAGCTTCCTGGAAGAAGCTCAATTGCATGGTCGTCATCCCCTTGTTTGGGAGGTAGGTCACAAGGGATGCCGTCAATAAAAACATCTTGGAATCCATTTAGGAAATTGGATAAATTTAATTCCTTTTGATTCCCTATTACTTCTTTTGCTAAAACATTAGGTGCATTTTGAGAGTGTTTTTTTAACAAAAATCATGTACACGAAAATAGAGCTCTTTATTGACTTACTGAAAGTTCGCTTATGTACAATGGTTATGGTGCTACCCGACTCCTTAGCATCTATGTACATATCTTTTTTTTTGTACCTAAAGTAGATTTGTCTTTCAAGGAAATAACATTGGTAGCCATGCGATCAACCCATGGTGCCCCTAGGATTACATCCCCATGCTTGAGAGGAGAGATGAAGTAATCCTCCTTGTCCACAATAGCTTTGGACATGGAGCCTCAATTTACCAATTAAGGGAGTGATTATGACTTCTTGTCCCTTGAAAGAACCATTGGCAGGTAGGACATCTCCCATCTCATAGGCTTGGATGCCTAGCTTGGTGGCCAACTCTATGGATATGAAATTGTGAGTAGAACCAGGGTCAAAGAGAATAAAAGAATCATGTTCTCTTACCTTTCCCCAACCATGACATAGAGGAGATCCTTTGTAATGAGCATCCTCTTCTTGAACTTCAACTGGAAGCTCTAGGAGGCTCATTACATGTTTTCTTGTGGGGGCAAGCACGATAGGCATGCCCTTGCTCCTTGCACTTGTAACAATGGTTATCTTTTCAATAACGCTCTAGTTCTTCAGAAGAGTTTATTTGTACCTTTATAAACTCCCTTATCCTTGGATTTGTTAATGTTGGAGTTGACTTTGGGAGACTTTTGGACGTTGTCCTTCCCCTTAGGCTCACTATAGTCCTTGTTTTCCATGGGCTTAAGGTTTCTCTTAACCCCTTGTTGGAAGTTGATTCTTAAAGCCACCATGGTATGGTGTATGACCGCAGATATGGTCAGAGGCCTTTGGAGTTAACATACTCCGCCATATCCTCAAACAAACCCACAAACAATTATTGTTTTTTTATCTCCAAAATCCATCTTTTTGTAGATAGTGGCTTGGAGATGTAAATCCCAAAACTTGTCTACATATTTGTGAATAGATTCATAGGGAGAGAGCTTCAAGCTTTGCCATTCGGTGAGTACTTTGTCTTTGGCATCACTAGCCAAAAACTGCTTCATGATGGAAGCTCTTGAAGATTTCCATGTTTGTGGAGCTTCACTGTTTGCTCGTAGGCTAGACCACCATTGCCTGGCGGACTTTTGAGTATTCATAGCTACATGACATAGCTTAGAGGACTCTATGAAGCACTCACCTCCAAATGCCACATCGAATTGTTGGATAAAGGCCGAGACTTTGTCCGCAGCACGAAAGGTACCATTGTAGGTAAGGAAAGAAATGTTATTTCCTCCCTCTTTGAACTTTTTGAGCTTGGACGACCTTTTCCAGGTGGCATAGGATTTCTTATGGCCTCTTCTCTTGGGCGGTTTGAGAGCTACACCATCACTTTCTTTAGAAGAGTAAGAGGATGAGGAGGATGGAGAAAAAGGTGACCTCTTTCTCGTCTTTTTCTTCCCTTGTTCCTCCTCTTCTGCACCATTACTTTATTCAAAAGAGGAAGATGGAGAAGAGGGTAACCTGTTTCTTGTGTTTTCCTTCTCTTGTCTCCTCTCTTCCCTCCTTGAATTATGGTGAAGAGTATGTGATGGTCTTCTTCATTTAGGCGGTGTTGGAGAGCATTTTGCCTGACGTCTTCGTGGAGCCATCTCTACCAAGGTGGTAGGAGACTCTCTTATTTCTTGGTCTTTTGATGGGGTCTCTACTGTTGAAACTTGGGCTCTCCTTTGAGAGGGAGATGCCTCATTGAGTAGTAAGTTTTTGAGCCCTTCGTACAGATCCTCCTCTTCTTTCCTTATTGGGGAGAGTCCTCTTTTGGAAGTCTGACTAGGAGCTTTCCTAGGTACTCTCTCTTCTTGGTGGGGAGTTTGGAGAATACCATGGGTGCGCATTTGCTGTAGCACTTAACCTTGGAGGGATGGATTTCACAGGGCTTGTTGAAGCCTAGAAGCGATATAGTTTACAAGCATAGGGGCATCATTAGTTACTCTATAATTAGCAAAATCAAAGCTATCAACATTCATTTAAATCTCTTTACCCTTGTCAAAAATATTAACAAATTTTAGATGTAAATGTTTACTTGTACTTTGGCACTGCAAGCCCTGGTTGCTACTCCTCATAACCTTCAAAGATAAGAACTCAAACATCTATACCCGTGGCTCGAATATTACTAATTGCAAGGAATAGAAGAGAGGGTTTCCCAGAGCCGAGATAGCACCGATTCTTGTCAAGCTTCCAATAGCTCAATAATGGTGAAGACATAGGCAAGCCCCGTAGGAATCCATTATTAAGACCAAAGCTCTCAATGGTATCCCCGTTAACTGCATAAAGTAGGCATGCTTCAAGGATGAAAAATCCCTATTCTACTTACACTTTTGCAAGTAATAACACCAACCAATGTAGGCAAGATTGAGGACCTCTCTTCTTGAGCAAGAAAAGAGAAACCAATAGCTCTGATACAAATGTAACATTTAATGCACTAGTAACTTGTGTGTAGCGGAAAATGATAACATAGGTGAGAATTTCATTAAGAACAAGTTCCTAATGAGCATAGAGAGAGTACTTGGTTGGAGAAAGCAACATAGCAATTAACCTAGAAAGTTTGGCATAGACAATACTTGAAAAGAGAGAGAAATAGAACAATTGACAATAGTTGAGGACCGGATTTACATGGAGCCAGTCCCCCCTCCAAAAAGGCTTTGTATTATAATTTCTCCCATCAAGGGAGACTTTTGTACAATACAATCTTTGTGTTTATTGAAAAAACTTGTTGGTGCAATGAAGGGAGACTTTTGTACAATACAATCTTTGTGTTTATTGTACAAAAGTCTCCCATCAAGGGAGAATTTTGTACAATACAATCTTTGTGTTTATTGAAAAAACTTGTTGGTGCAATGAAGATGGAAGCTTCATGCACCAAATTATGCTTGAAAAATACACCTAGTGGGCCTAGCCTCAGTCCCAAGACCTCACACACCTCCAAACATGGTGAGAGCTAGAAGAGAACGAGGAAAGATGAAGAGGAAGAAGATGTATCTTACAAGAAATAAGTACTCTCCTCACATAATCACTCTTATAGCATAGCTTAGCTTAGTAATTAGCATGGTAGAGGAGATGAGCATGCCATTGAATCTTAGCTCTTGATTGGATTTGCATTCCATAGCCAAGAGTTGTTGGTGTAGGCCTCTACTTCTCAATGCTTGGAGAAGGAGATGAAGTTCTTGATCAACACATGAGTTGTGTGTGTGTAGCAAAATTAGTTAGCCTAAAAATGCCAACTCTTTCTCTTCTTAGTCGACTCTTGTTCCCGTTTGCTCTTTCTGGCTTCCCATTAGCTCTTGCAGAGCTTAGACAATAGCAATTAAGAGGCATGGTTGATAGTCTTGTGACAAGTGTCCCCCTTTCCACTTTTGTGAGAGCTATAGGTAATTGAAATAATTTATTTAAATTCTCATTAGACCTTTTAGTCTTCTGGCCAATAGGAATCAAGCAAGACATTGCGCTCCTGCTCATTGGACCCCTTGGTAGATTGTCCAATAGTCTTCTAGGGAGCTTCATTTATATTGGTTCTTTTATCAAGAATTTTAAAATTGATTAGACTAATTTTACTCTAGCCTCATTCTCATTGGTCCACCTATATGGCCATTGAATAAGATTTGAGGGGAGATTGGGGGACATCTGGTGGGCTAGGAGCCTGCCATGCGTCCATTATTCCCTTTGTGTAAAAGGGAGAGATTGGGAGTGTGTGTACGTGTTTCTCTCTCTTCCCCTACCTTTAGGGCTCGCCCCCTCCTTCTTAGGGATGTGGGAAGACTTTTTAGCCTTTCCATAACCATCCAATATTCCCCACTTTTGGCCATTCGACTTTTTAATTAAATTTTGGAACCTTAGCCTATGCAATTCTTAATGGAGTTGAACCTTAGGTCTTTTAAGCTCTATTGATGCACATTGCTCTTTTGCAGACTATCCTCCTTTGGATCCCTATTTTTCTTCCTTTGGATCCCTGCGGAGACTGGTCTGCCAGCCTTACCAATATTCTAGCTTTTACTCCCCTAGTACCTCCCCATATTAAATTAATCAGTTTAACATGAGAAAACATTTGGAAGGATTAGATATTAGTTTTTATGACAGAAGTTGTTGAGCTACCATCTCAGGTTGGTACTCACCTTGATACCTTGATGAGATACATTAATGGTTTTTTCTACTAAAACGTGCAGTTACGAACCGACGATACCTGGGCTTTTTCCTTTGATTTTTTTTTGTGATTGCATAACTAGGCAAGTAAAGAAGGCTTAAAGTACATTGATGATCATACAAATTACTATTGAATTTTTTGGCCATTTTAAAGTAATTAGTTTCCGCCTTTTTTAGTTTGTACAACAATCATTTTTTTATAAAGGTATTTTGATAGCCCATACAAGTGGTGCTTGATGTGGCAATATTTAGACAAAAAATTGGGGGATCTTATACGAGATACTATCGTTTTTTTGGCCTAGTGTTGGGGCTATTATTCAATTTATCAGATACATGGAAATTTCTGCATACTAGTGCGCAGTGTGAAGGGGCTTTGTTTCTTTTGAACAAAAGGTTGATTTTTCTAGCTTGAACAGTGCCTGTAACTCAATTTAGATGTTATGGTAACCAATGCACAACCATTATAGTGGTGCTTTAACGTGGCAATACTCGGACAGTGAAAAATGGGGGACCTTATACTTGATACTATTGTTTCTCTGGCCTAGAGCTGGGGCTGTTGGGACTCTATATCAGATGCATGGAAATTTTTGCATACTACTGCATAGTATAAAAGGGTTTTGTCCTCCTCCATGCCACTTTTGGGATTGTTACATTTACAAAGGATCCCACATAGTAGGTTATATCGCATGAAGTTGACAAAACTGGTAACATATATGGGCTTTTTCTCTTTACTAATCTTCTTAACTTAGGCTCTTTTAGTGTTTTTTCTCATTAAACTTACAAACTTTGGTAGATTGATATTCATAAATGAATATGAGATTGTTGATTTGGCTTGACAAAAGCATAGAGTTTTTTTCAAAAAAACGAAAGGTATCTGTTGTTGGTATTGAGGACACTTTATGGCTTCATGGTACTTGGTAAAGCTAGCAAAATTGGAGCGTGAAAAAATTGACAAAGTTGTTCTAGTATTGGTAAATATCTCAAGCTAATAACTAGGTTACTTTATTCTGCTTAGGAATTTGGGCCTGACAAATTGGCAAGACAATATCTAAAAAACTAACCTATGGGTTAAAATAGGATACTTGGATCAAAAGGGGTAATGGTCTTTTGATCAAAATGATATATATGTTAAATATTTATTTAAAGAACTTTCAAAACATTGGGCTATAAATAAACCATAAATTGTGGACATTAAATGAGATAAATAGATTGATTTTTTACTAAAAAGAACTAAATGGCATGAACATTTTGGACAGTGGTTTTAAGTTAAAAAGGGTTGTAAGTTAGACATGGATAATAAGTGATATAATCCATTGACACCTATAATACACATCCAAGGCTAACGAATCTGTTGTCTTGTTTGGATGAATGCAGGTGAGGACTCTATCCTTCTTGGATTTTGTTTTGGGCTTAAAGCTATTATCCGTCAGATAATATACCTGCTCTTACCAATTAGGAAGTAATTCTTTATTGGATCACTATCATTGTATACTAGAATGAGGCTTCATTCTCATATGCCATGTATAGAGATAATTCTAAGACCGAGTTGTTTTTATACTAATTTTTGCCTTTTCTCTGAAGCCGGATATCTTCTGAATGTAAAAAGTTCATTTATGTCTTATTATATAAGTTAAAATAGCTACACACACACACACACACACACACACACAGTTTGGCATCCTCCACCTTGCCTAATCCATAGCCTCCAAAGTTGTTGTGGTATCTCTCTCTCTCTCTCTCTCTCTCTCTCTCTCTCTCTCTCTCTCTCTCTCTCTGTGGCTGGAGATAGGCACAACCAGCAAGAAGCAAGGTTCGACAAGCTCCATAGCCATGGTGCCAACAAGATCCATAGCCATGGTTATCTCTCTCTCTCTCTCTCTCTCTCTCTCTCTCTCTCTCTCTCTCTCTCTCTCTCTCTCTTGCACGCGCACGCGCGTGCGTGCATGCATGCGTGCAATTTCTCGTTGCCAATGGATAGTATTATAGGAGATTACTATTCGGGTGATCCATAACTACTCTTGAACAATCTAGAAGATGGTCCAAGCACGTATGAGCAAATATAAAGCCATCCCATTATCACTTCCATTTAGACATGTCTCATTCATCAAGATTTACTTTGTAACTATTGGGCGGCAAAGAAACGTGAATAGAGAGGAAAAGAAAGACATCCTTCTTTTGCTCCTGGATTACGAAAAGCCAGGACAAGGAAGAAAATTTTCATAGTGGTGGCACAATGTTGGCGCAAGCAAACACTAGGACTGTGAAGGAATGAACAAAAGGAAATATTCTAGCAACTCTTAGACCAACAAACATTTTTCAAGCTGCAAAAATCAAATTTTAGCAATGTCAAAGGTACCATTCTATCTGGTGTGTGCAACAGTTTGACTCAAATTAAGGTCCCGCACTCAGCAAGCGAGATTGTTTTGAAGAGAACCTCTTTGACAATGATCTTGAACAATAGTACAAGTGTGACCTTAGTAAATGAGTCTAAAATTGTTAGTGTCTTGGGTATCCATCAAATAAATATAGCTGCTACAAGTTCAAGGGTGAAGAATGGAGATGAGAAGAAGTGTTGCCATTGAGTGCTTGTGAGGGACAATTTCCTGGAGGAACTGTTATCACCAACAAACAAGTGATTTGGTATATACCTTTTGGAAATTAGAAACTAGAGTTTCAGGTAACATAAAGAACATATGAAAAAGAGAATTGGAAGGAAAATTGTTGTCAAACAGCATGCACATTCACTCAATGGATATCAAGTACCAACAGCTCTCAGAAATTGTATTTTGTTTGGTACTCCTCAAGATAGTACCAAATCTGGTAGTTAGCTATACGATAGTGGGTAACCTTTGGGTGTAAACTACCAAATTTGGTACTCTTCTACATGCCAATGGTTGTACATAGTACCAAAATCCTAAAGATAATACTAGAAAATACCCACTTTGGTACTATCCTGCATGATGCCAATGGTTGTACATAGTACCAAAAGCCTAAAGACAATACCAAATATGAAAATATTTTGCTATAGTACCAAATTTTGCATGAATAGTATCCAAAACCTTTGAACTACCCAATTTGGTACTCTCCTGCATGCCAATGGTTGTACATAGTACTAAAATCCTAAAGACAATACCAAATATGAAATAGTCTGTTATAATACCAAAGGTTTCATGAATAGTAACCAAGCATCTTTGAACTACCCAATTTGGTACTCTCCTGCATGCCAATGGTTGTACATAGTACCAAAAGCCTAAAGAAATTACCAAATATGGAAATAGTATGTTATAGTACCAAAAGCCTAAAAGCAATACCAAATATGGAAATAGTATGTTATAGTACCAAAAGCCTAAAGGCAATACCAAATATGGAAATAGTCTGTAATAGTATCAAAGGTTGCATGAGTAGTACCCAAGCATCTTTGAATAACCCAATTTGGTACTATCTCGCATGCCAATGTTTGTACAATATGGAAATAGTATGTTATAGTCCCAAAGATTGCATGAATAGTACCCCCAATCATCTTTGAGCTACCCAATTTGGTACTATCCTTCATTGCAAGAGTTCAAAATAGCACTAAACTTATGGAGACACTGCCGAAATCTAACCTCTCATTAAATGCCAAATGTTGTTAATAGTACAAAAGTTTTAAGTTTGATTGGTTTTGGTGTTGTAAAACTCATAAATGCTATTCTGTTTCATGGCAACGGTTGTATAGTACCAAAGGCTTGTAGAAGAACCCAATTTGTTGTGTATTGATGTGTATTGGTTCTATATTGTACCAAATAAGGTAGAAATGAAACATTTTGGTTATCCAGCATGACATTTTGGTACTCTAGATTTTTAAAGTTTGTAGACTACCGAAGATGGTTTTACATTGTATAATACCACATTTGGTACTGTTTACAACCAATTTTAATGGAAGGACTCCACAAGTGGCATTTTAGCATTTGCATGAAGTTGGAATTTTCTAACCTTTTTTGTTTTGGTGCCATTAATTGAGCTATACCAAAGATTCAAGAAGGCTCACCCTATAGTGGGAGTGTCTCTTAGATGTTTTCAAGAATTAAAGCCATACTTTTTTTGGAAATTGAAAGAGCGGTATACTTGCTGCTATGTATCCCATGCACAGATGCTCTATTTCAAAGAGGCTTTTGATTAAATATGGCAAAACAAGTTTGGGCGTCACGGGAAAGGTCACCTTTTCACTTGCTCCATATGCTATAGAAGTGATGATATAGGAGAGTGTTTTGCAAACCAAGTAGTATGTCAACACATCACTAGTATGTGGGATTCCATCATGTGCCCAAAGCCTCCAACTAGTGAATACCATGCCAAGAAATTCTTGATGGGGGATTGCTCCAATGTTGTGTACAAAAGTTGACATATTGTCCCAATGAGATAGTAGAGGATAGCAAGGTCTCTGTGAAGGTTTTCGTGGTTGTTGGAACATGTCAGATTGACGCAGGTGGGATTGAGAACAAGAGAAAGGACTTGATTGTGTGACAAATGAAAAGTTCGGCTTTTCTTAGCCTATGTTTAGCCCACCTCACAAGATTCATCAAGCACAACTTTGTCTTCCACTGGCAAGCCCAAAAATTCAAGGACTGTTTGCTCAATTCAAGGATTGTTTGCTCAATTTTCCTAGCAATGTGATTGTATCAGTAACTAACTTTGCAGAGAATTATTATTTTAAAACTCAAAATGAGACTCTGTGAATGCATTGGTGGTCTACACAAGTCACAATACTTGTGCACATCACTTATGTAAGAAATGTAGCAGATGGTGTTCAAAATACGCTACACTTTATATATCAAATGACAGACAACATTATACATTATTTGTATAACATTTTTTTATGCTTCAAACCATTGGGTGTGGCCAGATGGTGCTCCTTCACAATTCATAGCCCGTAGACCTTACTATTTTGTGGCTAGGTACTATCAGATGACAGGCTTGCACATGATGCATAGGCCATCTAGAATGATTTAGCATTTTTTATGCTTATTTTTAAAATCCATATTCAAAATTGTCAGAGAAGAGATGTGATATTAATTAAGCACAATGTACAATGAATCTCAAGCACTACATGGGCCTTGAGGGAGTATTTTTGGCATGATAAACAAGGTGAAGACTTCACGATGGCCTCAAAATTTTTTTGTAATAAAATGAGCGATTATTAGAACACATTTGACATGTTAATGGAGAGACATTAGAGAGAGAGAGAGAGAGAGAGAGAGAGAGAGAGAGAGAGAGAGATGTACATGATTGTCAGCACATTTGTAAGGTTCTTTTATTTATTTATTTATGTATGTATGTATGTATGTATGTATATATATATATATATACATATGGATATATACATACATATATATATATACATACATATATATATATATATATATATATATATATATATATATATATATATATATATATATATATATATATATATATATATATATATATATATATATATATGTATATACACATAGATATATAGATATATGTGTGTGTGTGTGTGTGTGTGTGTGTGTGTGTGAAATAGCATTAAACATTGCATAGCAAGAGAACCGAACATGCAACAAAGGAGAGGGGATCCCCCAAATGTTTTTAGTTTTGCCTGCTCTCCACACTCCTTGGTTCCCTTTTGATGTGAGCTTTATCCAAAGCCCTTTGTCTCCCACCCACTGGCGCATCTCCCACTCACCGGTGAGAGAAAATGGTTCCTTGCACAAGGCAGGAGGCCCTCGAGGCGCCTTTAGTCCAAAAAAGGAGGCCAATATGAAGCTTCGTTGGAGTGCCCCCCGGGAGCATCCCTGTAGCAGAGGCCTCTCCTTGCCTTATTCGCATCCCCTACAAAGAACCCTCACGAACCCTCATGCTAGTTGTGAGGATTGACTCTTACCACAAAGAAACCTCTTATTATAAAATTCTTATCAATAGCCTTATGTAGGACATAGTGAATTTTCACCTTGTTTAAATGACTTGAAATGTAAATAAACAATCAAATTTTAAAATTATATGGTTTGAATTGTTTTTAAATGACTCAAAATGTTAACAATCAAGTTAATGTGACAAGTTAATGTGACGGTGAACATTAGATGGTGAGAGGTGCAAACATTAGATGGTGAGAGGTGCAAAGGGGAATTGCACGTTTTCTCTACCACTTCCTTATGGCCTTCTTGACCAAAAAGGCCTTAGAAAATAATAAATTCAAGAGTGTACTTTAAAGGAATTTGATCCAAGGATGTGAAATATTGACTCATTGAAATTTTTGGCCTGCTAAAGGTCATGGTGCACTATGGAAGAAGGTCGTTCAATTTTCATTACTTGATGAGTGTCCCCAAGGAGATCTAAAAGTCTCATGAATGGAAAGAAATCATGGTCTTTTAAATGCTACTTTTTAAAGCTACATTAACACTAGAATGGTAACAGGACACTTTTATGTCCTTGGACACTTTTGTGTCCTATTAAGTAACCATTTTGCTCGAATTATTTGAAGAGTATGAAAATGAATTTCTAGGTGCTATATATCCACAAAGTTGCCTTATGAGCTGAAAAAAACTTAGCATTTTTTTTGGAGTATCGATATCACCAGTAACCTTATTCTTGCACAACATTTTTGAACCTAAACTGTGTGAAAAAACGAGTCCTGTTTTTGGCCTTTTTTCAATTTTTGGCAACTATACCACTCTAAACTTCATGTTTGTGAGGTTTAGATGGCTAGAGGTTAAGTCTTCATAGTTCTCAACATGTTTTGATGCTTGTAGGGAGAGCTAAGTGTTAAATTTGAAAGTTATGACCAATTTACAAGAATTGCATAATCCCTTTTTTTTGCCAAAATTAGCACTTTTATGATTTTTTTGGTGGATTTCTTGATATCCAAATTCAATTTTGATTGTGTAAGTGTAATGTATAACATAAAGCTAATCTTCCTTGAGTTTTGGGGGACCTAATATGCTATACAACATAGTATACGATGATGGTTGATTTTTTTGATTGCTGAAGAATACAATACATTTTAGAGTAGCAAGTATAACTTTCTCAATATTGCTAGTTTCTTAGGCCAATTGTGTGTATTTTGTAGGTAGTAACCATATCTAATCATAGACTACAAACTTGGCTAGATATTAAGTAGTTTCTATGGGTTTCTAGAGGTCATAATGCCAAACCCAATTTTTTCATGTTTGCTGTATTTAGCACTTTATCATTGCCCCCAAGGTTCCAATTGTAAGAGATCCATTATACTTTTAACATGCTCCATGGCTCCTTTTGAATCCAAAGGCCCAAAGGTAACTAAGAAAACATGTATATAGTATCTGTATTGAGCGTGACTATAGAAAGTTTGATGATAGGTCCGTAGAATGGCAAAAATGCAACTTTTTGTATCTATTTTTTTTGCCCAAAAAAAAATTAGTGAGGTAAAAGCAACCATATGTTTTGGTCACCAACCCATTGAAGTTAACGGGGCATTTTATCTCATGTCCTACAAAAAATCCCCACTCTTATTTATATGCAATCAACCGTAAGAAATTGCTGTTTTGGGCAAAATGCACTGATCCATCAACTTTGGAGGCTTGTAGCGACCAAGGGATAAGAAAAATTACAAGTTTTTCCATATGTAGTAGTTATTGAACTATAAACTCATGAAAGGATTTTTCAAAATAAGTGGATCTACTATGGTTTTGGAATTTTTTCCCAAAAGCCTGAAAGGACACTTTTATGTCATGTTAGGTTACCATTCTAGTGTTAACCTTTTTGGATTAAAAAATGTATTCATAGGAGTTTGATCTCATGATGTAAAGCTTTGATAAAGGGTCCTTTGATTTAAGAACTTCATAAAGGTAGAGGTCACGAAGAACATTTGGAATCCTCAGTGGCCCTAGTTTATGAAGATGTTTTTGTGGAAGGTACTCTTGGGGGGCCTTGCTGATAGGCGTCAAGATTCTTGAGCGCATGATATTGGACCCGACAAATGTTTAGGGTGCAGATTGACTAGCAAAGACCTCGGCCACCTCTGCATGGAATGCGAGGCTGTTAGAGACCTTATAGGTAAGATGTGAAAATGGGTACAAAGGACATGGAAGGCAGGGGTTTTCAAGAGCGATTTTTGCCTCGGTGGCAAACAGTTCAAAGTTGTGTACTGTTAATTTGTACTCAAATTGCTAGATACTATTTCTTTAGTAATCTTTGGAAGGCCAAGAACTATCGTGTCCTCGATAGCGACCTCTCTAGGGCTAGCTTCTTAGAGATTCTACAAAAAACTAAGGAAATAATTTATGTAAGTAAAAAGCGTAGCTCGAATGATTGGCTTAGGGAGACCCTCGCCATGTGGTCAAGTCCTGTGCAATAGTAAACCACTAGGTACTAGTAACTAAGTTCGACTGTAACCCTCTGTCCCTAAACACTCAACTTGAGCTTGAGGCTGATTTGTATATTTGTTGGTGACTTCGTAATAGAATCACTCATAATTGTGAGTTTTGCAAAAAAAAATGAACTTCATAAAAATTCATTTCATTAAATTTTATTACTAAATTTTATATTTATTAAATTTATATTTTCTTATGTAAAACCACTAAAATATTTTTTTTATTTTTATTTTTCTTCCTTCTCATTTATTTTTTGTTTCAAAATATTGATGTGCATTGTGCATCTTTCACATTATTTAAATAGAGCCCTTCATAATATATAAACCATTTGTGATTATATATGTGTAATAGTTTTTTTTGTTAAAACACAATAAAAATAGTGTGATTATAGACACATTTTTAAACTTAATCTCCCTAATCTCCCCTTAACTTAGCAAACCTTTATGTCTCCTTACCTTGTTCATAATAATTCAATTAGTAAAAGAGTTCTTTTATTTAAGGACCTCATAAAAGGTCCATTCATTAAATTGTTTAAATATTTTCTATGCTTGCTAGAACGACCTTTTCTTATAAAAGCATTAAAATATTCTTTTTGTTTGATTTACCAGTGGGTCCTTTTATTGTGAAATATTGTGCATATTTTGACCTATTGAATAAAACCAAGCTATTGAGGAAAATTGTGCATTTGAGTCCTTCATTTAAGAGCCTCAATGTGTATATTTCATTAGATTGCTTTATTAGTTCTTATGCTCTACGGGCTTACTTTTTGGCATGCTAAAAAAAAGGCTTTAAAGAACAAGGAATTAAGACGTGAATTCATAGGAGTTTGATCCCATTATATGAAATAATGACTCAATAAAATTTTCATTTTGATTCAATAAAGTTTTTCTTGATGTTTAAATTTGTGAAAAAATCTTTTCATTTCACGAACTTGGTTATTTTGGTTAAGTTGTTTTATTATTTCTTAAGCTTATTAAACCAACTTTTTTTTTGGCCTCTTGGAGGCTTTAGTATCTAATTGGGTCAAGGTCTAATTATAAATGGTTGACATGTGTTTCTCAAAGTAACCTCAAAAGTCTTAAACAAAAAGAAGTCATGTCCTTTCAATGCTATTTCTTAAAGGTGCATTCATTTTCTTAGCATACTGAAAAAGACTTTAGAGAATAAGAGTAAAGATTGTATTTATGAAAGTTTGATCCATGATGTAAATTATTGGTTCAATATTACGTTTCTTATATTGTGATCTATATAGAGTGTGTGTGAGTTTTTGTTTTTGCCAAACTCACAATAGTGAGTGAATGCATTAAAATCTAAAAAAAAGTACAAAATGACCCCAAGCTCAGGTCAAGTCTCGAGGTACTAAGCATCAAAACTTGGATGTCCTCTCTCTGGGGCTATCAAGAACATAGTAGGCGTACTATAATGATAAGCTTTTACTTATCGCAGTTTGCCAAAATATCATGGATAGCTTTAGACCAATCGTTTGAGTCTTGTTTGCTTCCAAGAAAATAGATTGTCACTCTGCTTTCTTGGATGATCTCTGAGAAGCTCGCCACAAGAGGGTCTCTTTCAAACACCCTACGGTTCCTTGCCTACCATATATGGAAAAAAAAAAAGTACTTGACAGTTTGACTGTAGATAAGAAGAACAAGATTTTTGATCCTTTTTCCAAGGTATAGATTAGTCTTGAAGAACCTGATCTGCCATGTCTTTTGGACCCACTTGCAAATCTTCCATGCTAGGCCCTTGATTGCATGGCATCGAATATGAAACCTTCACCAAACAAGAGTTCATTCTGCTGCAACTTGATCTCAATAAGGCTTATGAAAAAATAACATGGTCATATATAGAAGATTTAATTGAATCTCTAGGCTTTGGGCCTCTCTTATGTCGCCTCATTTGTTTTTTGGGCATTGGCAGCCAATCAAAACTCCTATTAAATGACAAAATTGCGGGCTCGTTTGAGGTTAAAAGGTCTATTGAGCAGGGATGCCCCCTTGACCCCTTGCTTCTTGCCATTGGGTAGCATCCTCTTATGATGATGCTTGATGCTAGTGTATGTGAGGCCCAGATACAAGGCTTGACATTACCTGGGAATAACCAGTTCCTGGCAAAAATGTTCATAGATGACTCGCTTCTTTTTTTGAAGGCATGTCCCGAAGTTGTTAGGAAATCTTTGCAGATTGTGCAAGCCTTCTCTATGGCTTCACGTTCCAAGTGTAATATAGAGAAGTCTAGGCTGATCTCTTTGCCAAAAAATTGACTCTTTTGACCCTTCTATGTGGACACAGGAGATTGTTTCAAAAGGGAATATCTTCACACATCTAGGAACCCCCTTGGGGTTGCTATTACCCGCAAACAAAGATTTTTATGGGTCCTTGAGAAATTCAGAACAAAAATGAGAAGGTGGGAGTACACTCTTCTCCCCTTCTCGAGCCGAGTTAAATTCATTTATGCTCCCCTACATTGCCTTTACAAGCCCTCTTCTCAAGATGGCTAAGTGCAATTGGAAAGAGTTTTCAAAACCAATCAAAATATTTTTATGGAAAAACAACACAAAAACCTCTTGGCCATGGTAGTGGACAAAATGGGAGTGAGTCGCTTATCCAATCGACCAAGGAGGTCTCAGAATCATCACCCCAGCTATCCATGGTATGGCCTTGTGTGCCAAATTTATGGTCTTAATGGCTAAGTAGGACCAAGTCTTGGTTATCATGACCAAAAAAATGTTAGATACAACAAAACTTGGATTGAAAGGTGGATAGTGGAAAGGGGCTGAGATTCACGACAATTTTTTGCCCCAAATTGGTCCAGCTTACGTCTTGGTGGCATCTCAGGGGAACTGGTGAGGAAGCACAAAAGAGCAGATGGGGTACTAGAGTGGGGGAAAGAAATGAGGCACTTCAAGAACCCCATCTTGCACTGGTCCCCCTGGATCTCTAAAGCATTAAGGTCACTTCAAAGTCCCTGTTGGATATAAATTTCCATGAAAGTGAATAAGGGTTTTAAATGGCTTGGTCACTTGTGGAATGGTAACAATAGGAGCTAGAAATACACTGACGTGTTGACAACCCAGTATCAACTAAATGGCTATGAGATTTTTCTATTCAATAGAGTGCTTAAGAACTTGGAGACATTGTAATGCCAATTTGTGAATCCAATTTCGAGTGGAATTCCCGTGGATGGCCCAAAAGTAGCCTATTTTGGAAACCTAATTCAAAAGGAGTTTATCATGGATTAATCACTAGGATAATTGATTTATCCCCCTCAACAAAATATTGAAGAAACAATGGCCTAGAGAACTATGGGAAGAAGTCATGGAGAACATCTGAAAGCCAAAGTGGCCTCAGAATATGAAGGTATTCTTTGTGCAAGGTGCTTTGGGGTGCTCTGCGAATAGGATTAAAGATCCAAGAAAGAGAATTGGATCCGATCATTGCTTAGGTAACACAAGGAATTAACTTACTTTTCTCATCTCACATACAACCACTCAAGAATTCAATTAAAGTACCTCCCCAAATTCACTTAAATCTCTAAATGTCTTGAACTACAAGCCCTTGTCTACCCATAGACAAGGAATTAAATTACTTTTCTCATCTCACATACAACAACTCAAGAATTCAATTAAAGTACCTCCCCAAATTCACTTAAATCTCTAAATGTCTTGAACTACAAGCCCTTGTCTACCCATAGACACTACGTAGTGAGCCGAGTTGATCAAGGCTTGTAATCCCAATTGATGGCCACCAAACGACACAAAAAAAATCACCAAAAAATAAAACACTATAGACACAAAAGGCCTCTCTCAAACCATTGCAGAAGCTCACCACCAAATTCCACTCTGTAGGAATCTTTGGTGTAGCCTCAACCTTAATGGGATACAGGGTCACAAAGTCTTGCAGAAACCCGTATCTTTTTCCATCAATTTCTTGCACACACACATCCATGGAAACCTCAAAACTTCCATACAATCTCCCAAGTGAAAATCTAAATTCTCATTCACCTCTCCACGCACTCAAAAACAGGACATGAACAAGACGTGACTACATAGGACCACCTCTAGAAACCTTGCTTCCTCTTCTACAAAGAGAGTTGAAAGTGTTAATACTTCATCACACACTTTCCATCAAGTTTTATAATCATGAAACCATGAGTGATGTGGAAATTTTCAATCTTTTCACACTATTTTTGACCCTTTCAGCGTTAGTTTTGGCCAATTTTGACCCCGAATGGGCATTTTTTGTGTGGAAAAATACTAAATGAACTCCAAATTCTACCAAATTTTGTGAGCTTGATCCTTGATATCCAAAATTCATTTCCACATATTATAATTTCATTTTAAACCACTTCCAAGGTGGTTTGTGCACTACTACATATCAGGCGCCACAAATAGATAATTACCACACATGTTTAGCTTCTGAGGTGGGATGAAGGTACCCACACTTCTCACTTTCATTATTTAAATTCTAGAGGAATCAAACATATACCATAGAATTGAAAGAATCAATTTGGCACCACATCTTTTCCATGCTTGCACATGTGTGCAACTATTGACACACAAACCAGACCTGTGACTATTTAGAATGGGTACATGTTGCATCATGTTTGAAACCCAAAATTATATTGTGAAGATAACAAATATATGTATTTACACTTAATCATACATCTCTCCGTGCATATACACACTTCTCTCTCTCTCTCTCTCTCTCTCTCTATCTCTCTCTCTCTCTCTCTCTCTCTCTCTCTCTCTCTCTCTCTCTCTCTCTCAACAATAACAAGATTTGAAGCAAAAAGTACACACTCGAGAGCGTTCTACATACACTACAACAAAAGACAATCGGTGAATTTATGCAAACACAAAATTGAAAGTATGAATGATCATGGTATGGTATTTTTTCCTTGACACTATGCGATAAAACAAAAAATAATTAAAATAAACTGAATATGAGTGAAAAAACTTGACAGTTTAGAAAAAAACAAGTGATAAAAGCTGAATATGAATGAAGAAACTTAATAGTACTATACTGCAAGTAGACTAGAACTGGCTAAAGTAGACTAAATATATATATCATCAATGTATATATATATACAATGTCATTACCCAAACATGATCATCTATTTAAATGCCACTATGGCTATGTATCAATATTGGGCTCGTGTGAATGATCATCATTAACCACAATGTGTAAAGACTGTCCCCCAACGTGTGAAGTCGATGCAGCGCATGCCGCTGCTTGTCTATCCTCCTACCCTCTTTCTCCTCTCTTGCAACAGGCCCAAGCTCTCTCTTGCTGTGAACCTCTTGCATTTAGAAAAGAATTAAAAACTAATTTGAAAATTGTTTTAACTTAAACAGATAACACAAAGTTACATATATTACTCACAAAAGGGCGTGCTGGTGGAAGGATGCACTGTAGGACTTTGTATTCGTGGTACATCACCATTTCAGTCTTTGCTAGATTAAGAGATCAATTGTAATCTTTGGTCTATACAAAATAGATCCAAACTTTAGAGTTGTTCTTATTCACATCATTATAAAAACTATGCTACGAAAATCTATACATATATACTTACAAAAGTGGCTATGAAACTGGTCCTGCCCAAGCAACCGAAGTGGGATGTGTGATCGCTCGCCAAGTCTAGCCTATGATGCCTTCTACACAGCATTCATTGAAAATAAAACAATATTAAAGCTACATTATAGGAAAATACATAAGTAGTTTAATTAGAAATTCAAATTGTAAATTGACATAGTTTTTGCTTCGAGAATGTTACCCATAATCGCATCTCCCGTCAAAAGTGGGTACATGACTCCTCATAGAATCTCGGAGGTCTCTTATTTTCAGGGACCATAGCATACTGCCCATTTGTGTTTCAAAACAAGAGGAAACAATGTACATTTGTATGTAAAAATTTATGTGTTTATATATCTGCGTGTACATGTATACATGTATCTTAGTATGTAAATATGTATGTATTTATGCATGTATGTATGTAAATATGTATGTATTTATGCATGTATGTATGTATGTACATATCCACACACACACACACACACACACACACACTAGTAGTTTAGTCAAATAAAATTCAACTTCTCTCTTTTAATACAAATTCAAATTCCTATCATACTCCATCGTCTCCATATTATAGCCATGGAGACCACTCTCATACGACCTCCTTGATCTTCTTCCCACTTGTTTGTGGGTCTTTGCATCACTCTCAAGGAGTATGGTGTGTTGCCAATGTTTGGATCTACACCTTAAGGTCTTTGTAGGACCATACAAACACATCTCTTTACTTTTTAAGTGTAGCTATCCAAATCTACCCTTCCCCCTTCATGAGGTTAATGGAAATGTATGCCAACTTTGATTCCTCTCATGGTTCAACTAAGTCTATACACTTGGATTTCTCAGGTCCTTCATAAGATATCCCTGGTTCTATAAGTTTTCACATTAGTTGCTGAACTACGATATTTTGATATTGTATTGTGTCTGGTTTGTAGTGAGAGGGTGTGTCATATCAGTCTGTGTCTGAGCCCTCCTCACAACCCTCATCACTCTCCATCTCGGTTGTCAAAACCTCTTTCAATGTTTGCTTCAAAATATGATATTCTCATTTTTGCTCATTTTTTGCCATTCCAAATGACGCCTTAGTTGTGTCTTTGGTTTTTTTCTTTCTTTGTTTCTTAGTATTTGTCCTTGTGGAAATAGGTTTTGTCTATCCTTGTGTGATCTTTTCCTTGACACAATTGATTGCTCCCACAAGCATTACATACTCTGTTTTATTATTCATAAGAGACATAGTTTTTTCTCTTTCTGTTTTTGTTTTCTTGCTCATTTCATGAGACACCTATCTTGTCTTTTGGATTTCTAGTTAAGAAAATCATAGAAGATTGCTTCTTTTTCTTTCAATTTTGTTTTGGTTTCAGAGCTACTCATCCATAGCTCATCTTCTGTATCTATCTCTTGAAGAACATTATCTCATGAATCTTAGAATTCTTCCTCGTTTCATTGCTCAAACCTTTGATGGATATCTCATCAACTATACATCTACATTCATCAATTTCTTGTGTCTCTAGGTTCTCAATCTTTGACCCTGATTCCAAGATAACACTCACCATTTGCAAGGGTACTATGTCATAGCCCTCTTCGTCACAAAATCTCATTGGAGTTATTTTGTTCACACATACATTGGTGCAGCTAAAGTTGGTCAAATATATGAAGTGTTGAATGCAGGACTATGTGTTACTCACAAAGGCATGCCAAAATGGTCCAAAAGATCTGAAGATCAAGGTCAGGAAAAGGGCAGTAAATATGTATGCTTTATGTGGCTTTTTTGGGCTAGAGTGCTATGCTATGGTGCACATCAAATGTGGCTGGTCAAAGTGTGCAAAGTGCACAAATGAAAGTGCCAAAGGTGGCCATCAATGTGGTCTATGAGTTGGTCTAGATTGCTCCTCAATCAAAGCTACATAAAGCAAGTTATGGTGGTTTGACATTTAAGGTGGTTTGCAAATTCTTGCCAAAATGGGCAATAGCAGATGATTGGTCAGAGTGGAAGAGAATGCATGGTCCTAGAGTGCTTGTCTTATGGTGCATGTCAACCTTTTTGGATTGGAAATTGGACATATATGACCAAGTTATGAACAATTGAAGTCTCATCGGAGTTAGGTGCCAATTTGTTGACTGCCTCAATAGGTGTGCCATCCTGAATTTTCCTGAGTTTGTTAGGGTTTTCATGGATGCTATGCAACATGAGAAGGTCATAAGAAGTTACCTCGGGGGGGGGGGGGGGGGGGGGGGGGGGGGGGGGGGGGGGGGGGGTGTTCGAAGACTATTTATAAAACCCCTTGGCTGTGAAGTTCTCACCAATAAAAGGGACCCTTTTCCTATTTGATCTGTAAAATTTTTTCAATAACCTTCTATATGCGAAAGTGTGAGAAAATATAGAAAAAAATAATCCCTAGTATTGAACCCGCGTGATAGGCAGTTTTTGATTGTAGTGACCGAGTTACAAGGCATCAATGAGGTTCAAATATCCAGTCAAAGTTGAAGGTTAGCTGTAGTGGTGGGGTGCTAGATGATCTGGTGCCAAGTTGGGGGCTCATTGTTCATGGTTGATATGGAGTCAAGGTGTAGATCACGTGTGTGGAGTCAAAGCTGGGAATCAAAGCTTCTCATGGGATTTTACTATGGTCTAATTGGGCATGTAAGCAAGAAATTGGGGAATTTTTAAAGGGGCACCATAAGGAGATTTTTTTGGGTAATTCCAATTTAGGAATTTTGGGATTTATTCAAGTCCCATTTTTAAATTGGGGTTTGCAATCTTAGTTAAATTTGGTCTACTCTAATAAGAAGCATTTGGCTAGTAATAGCCTAATTATCTTTTTATTAGCAATAAGCAGCATGCTTTGACAGAAAAGTTGTATAATAGGCACTACAAGATAAGGAGAATCTTGAAGAGTTTCAAGAGAATAAAACAAAATTGGTCCTACAAGAAGTTCAAGAATGAGACAAGAATGAGACAAAAATGAGAAATTTCAAGAAAATAAAACACAATTTGTGCCTGGCTTTTGACAAATAGCCTGCCACTATGATAGTATTTATTGTATGTAATATGGTGTATAATTCTGTTTAGATAAAAGACTATAAGGCTTTGATGACATATCATAGAGTGTATCTGAGTCTCATGACTTATAACTTAGATACAGAGAATTTCAAAAAGTTGAAGAACTCTAAGAGAATAAAATGAAATTCGTCCTAAAATTAAAGATGAAGGGTGTAACATTTAATGGCCTAATAACTTATGTGTAGCGGAAATTAGCATGAACATAGTGGGCATTTCATTAGAATAGATTCCTAATGAGAATTACAAGAGTGCTTGGGTGGAGAGAGCAACAAAAAGCATAACACCTAGTTAGATAGCATCGACAATACTTTCAAAAGAGAGAGAAATTAAGCTATTGACAACAATTGAGGACCGGATTTGCATGGAGCCGGTCCCCCCTCCAAAAGGCTTTGTATTATGGTTTCTCCCATCAAGAGAGACATTGTACAATACAATTCTTTGTGTTCCTTCAAGACTAGCTAGTGCAATGAAGATGGAAGCTTCATACACCAAGCAAAACACTTAATCAAACACAACTTGAATTATCCCCGTTCTCAGACCCAAGACCTCACACACCTTCGAAGATGGTGAGAGCTAGCAGGGTATGAGAGTAGATTGAGAGGAAGGAGTATCTTAGGAGAAAGATGTACATCTCCTCACATAATCACTCATATTAGCATAGATTAGCTTAGTAATTAGCTTGGTAGAGGAGATGAGCATGCATTGAAGCTTGGCTCTTGGTTGGATTTGCATCCACATGCCAAGAGAGTGTTGATGTAGGATTCTATCTCACAAGCTTGGAGTAGGTGATGAGCTCTCCATTAAAGCTTGGGAGGAGATAGAGTATTCTTCCTTTACCATGGTCAAGTGTGAGTGTGTGTGTGTCAATGCCAAGCAAAAATCAGCCCCCTCTCTCTCTTGGGCGAGCCCTAGCTGCTAATTTGGTCTGGCTTTTGCCTCATTGGACCTCCCCAAGTCAAGCCAATAGGAATTAAGCAGCATAAGTGATAGCCTTCTGACATGTGTCCCCCTTTCCCCTTTATTACCTGGAGGTGTTGCTTGTGTTCCTCCAATGAATTAGAGTAGATGATAATATCATCAAAGAACACTCCAGTGAAGGTTCGATGAGGCCTGAACAGCTTCTCCATCAAGCGGTTGAATGTGACTGGTGCATTGGTCAAGCCAAAAGGCATGACAATGTATTCGTAAAGACCAAATGTGGTGCGAAATGCGGTCTTTACAATGTCTTGATCAACTATCCTTATTTGATGATAGCCACTTTTTAGGTCAATCCTACTGAAGTAGGTCGATCCTTGTAGCTTATCAAATAGGTCTTCTACCCGTGGAACGGGAAACCTATTCTTGATAGTGATCCTATTTAGTGCTCTATAGTCGACACACATACGATATGAGCCGTCTTTCTTTTGCACTAATAGCACAGGTGAGAAAAATGGAGATGAGCTAGGCCTAACCATGCCCTTCTCAACTAACTCATGCACTTGCCGCATAATCTCCTCTTGTTGAGCTTGAGAAACTCTAAAAGGAGGTTTGTTAGGCGGTGAACTCCCTGGAAGAAGTTCAATTGCATGGTCATCATTACCTCGTTTAGGAGGTATCTCACAAGGGATGTCGTCAATAAAAACATCTTGAAACCCCTTGAGAAAATTGGATAACTCTAATTCCTTTTGGTTGCTTTTATTTTCTTTTGCTAAAGCATTAGGCTCATTTTGAGAATCTTTAACAAAAATCATGTACACAGAAATAGAGCTCTTTATTGACTTGTTGAAAGCTGGTGTATGTACAATAGGGATGGTGTTACCCATCTCCTTAGCATCTATATACATGTCTTTTTCCCTGAACTTAAAGGAGATTCTCCTTTCAGGAAATTTAACATCGGCAGCCAGGCGGTCAAACCATGGTGCCCCTAGGATTACATCCTCATGCTTGAGAGGAGAGATAAAGAAGTCCTCTTTGTCCACATAGCCTTGGACATGAAGCCTCAATTTCCCGATTAAGGGAGTGACTGAAGCTTCTTGCCCCTTGAAGGCACTGTCTGCGGGTAGGATATCTCCCATCTCGTAGGATTGTATGCCTAGCTTGGTGGCTAACTCCATAGATATGAAATTGTGAGTAGAACCAGGGTCAAAGAGAATAAAAGCATCATGTTCTCTTACCTTTCCCCAAGCATGGCATAGAGGAGATCCTTTGTGGTGAGTTTGGTGAATCTCCTCCTCTTGGATTTCAACCAAAGAAGCTCTAGGAGGATCTTGGCGGTTGTTCTTTTGGGGACAAGCGCAGTATGCATGCCCTTGTTCGCCGCACTTGAAACACCGGTTATCCTTACGATAACGCTCAAGCTCTTCAGGAGAGAGTTTATTCTTTCCTTTGTAAACTCCCTTCTCTTTAGCTTTGTTGGAATTGCCCTTAGGCGACTTTTGGACATTGTCCTTCCCCTTAGGCTCATTGGAACCCTTGTTTTCCGGGGGCTTATTATTTCTTTTACCCCCCGTTTGGAAATTGATTTGAGAGGCCACCATAGTATGGTGTATTACCGCCGATATGGTACGTGGCCTTTGGGAGTTGACATACTCCGCCATTTCTTCGGTTAAGCCCGCACAAAATTGTTGCTTTTGCTCTCCAAAATCCAACTTTTTGAAGACAGTGGCTTTGAGTTGTAGGTCCCAAAACTTGTCTACATATTTGTGGATGGATTCATTGGGAGAGAGCTTTAAGCTTCGCCATTCGGTGAGTACTTTGTCTTTGGCATCGGTGGCCAAAAACTGCTTCATAATGGAAGCTCTTAAATCTTTCCATGTTTGTGGAGCTTCACCGTTGGCTCGTAGGCTAGACCACCATTGTCTGGCGGACTTTTGAAAGTGCATAGCTACATGGCGTAGCTTAGAGGACTCCGTGAAGCCCTCATCTCCAAACGCCGCATCGAATTGCTGGATAAGGGCCAAGACTTTGTCCGTAGCACCGAAGGTGCCATCATAGGTAAGGAAAGAGATGCTCTTCCCTCCCTCTTTGAATTTCTTCAGCTTGGATGACCTCTTCCATGCGGCATAGGATTTCCTATGGCCTCTTCTTTTTGATGGTTCAAAAGTTGCACCATCACTTTCTTCAGAAGGTGGAGAAGAGGGTGACCTCTTTCTCACCTTTTTCTTGTCTTTATCTTTGTCGTCTTCACCATAGCTTTCATAAGAGGAAGAGGATGAAGAAGATGGAGAAGAGGGTGTCCTCTTTCTCCCCTTTTTCTTCTCTTGCTTTTTATCATCCCTCTTTGAATTGTGGTGAGGAGAAGAATACGATGGTCTTCTCCGCTTTGGTGGTGATGGAGAGCGTTTAGCCCGCCGTCTTCGTGGAGCCATCTCCGTCGAGGTGGCGGGAGACTCGCTTCTTTCTCGTTCTTTCGGTGGAGGCTCTTGAGTTCTCCTTTGGCAAGGAGATGCATCATCAAGAAGTAAATTCTTGAGCCCTTCATATGGATTCTCTTCTTCTTCCCGAATCGGAGAGAGACCTCTTTTGGTAGTCTCACAAGGAGGCTTCCTAGGTGTTCTCTCGTCATGGTGATGAGCTTGGAGAATCCTGTGAGCACGGAGCTGCCGTTGCACTTCACTTTGGAGAGATGGATTGCCCATGGCTTGTTGAAGCCTAGAAACAAGATAGTTAACAAGCATTGAAGCATCATTAGTAGCTTGCTCATGAGCAAAATCAAAGTTATCAACATTAATTTCACTCTCTTTACTATTGTCAGCCATTCTAACAACTTTTAGGTGTAAACTTTTTAGGTATACTTTGGCACTTCGAGTCCTAGTTGCTACTCCTCTTTAACCCTTTAGAAAAAGCACTCAAGCTACTGTACCCGTGGCTCGAATACCATTAATTGCAAGGAATAGAAGAGAGGGTCTTTCGACACCAAAACAGCACGGGCTCCTGTCAAGCTTCTAATAGCTCAATAGTGGTTAAGCCGTAGGTAAGCCGTAGGCAAGCCCCGTAGGACTCCACTATTAAGACCATAGCTCTCGACAGTGATGCCCCGTTAACTGCACAAAGGCAGGCGCACTGCAAGGCTGAAAAATCCCTATTCTACTTACTCACAGGCAATTAATAATACCAACCATTTGTAGCTATCTTGAGGACCTCCCTTCTTGAGCAAGAAAAGAGAAACCTTGAGCTCTGATACCAATGTAACATTTAATGGCCTAATAACTTATGTTTAGCGGAAATTAGCATGAACATAGTGGGCATTTCATTATAATAGATTCCTAATGAGAATTACAAGAGTGCTTGGGTGGAGAGAGCAACAAAAAGCATAACACCTAGTTAGATAGCATCGACAATACTTTCAAAAGAGAGAGAAATTAAGCTATTGACAACAGTTGAGGACCGGATTTGCATGGAGCCGGTCCCCCCTCCAAAAGGCTTTGTATTATGGTTTCTCCCATCAAGAGAGACATTGTACAATACAATTCTTTGTGTTCCTTCAAGACTAGCTAGTGCAATGAAGATGGAAGCTTCATACACCAAGCAAAACACTTAATCAAACACAACTTGAATTATCCCCGTTCTCAGACCCAAGACCTCACACACCTTCGAAGATGGTGAGAGCTAGCAGGGTATGAGAGTAGATTGAGAGGAAGAAGGAGTATCTTAGGAGAAATATGTACATCTCCTCACATAATCACTCATATTAGCATAGCTTAGCTTAGTAATTAGCTTGGTAGAGGAGATGAGCATGCATTGAAGCTTGGCTCTTGGTTGGATTTGCATCCACATGCCAAGAGAGTGTTGATGTAGGATTCTATCTCACAAGCTTGGAGTAGGTGATGAGCTCTCCATTAAAGCTTGGGAGGAGATAGAGTATTCTTCCTTTACCATGGTCAAGTGTGAGTGTGTGTGTGTCAATGCCAAGCAAAAATCAGCCCCCTCTCTCTCTTGGGCGAGCCCTAGCTGCTAATTTGGTCTGGCTTTTGCCTCATTGGACCTCCCCAAGTCAAGCCAATAGGAATTAAGCAGCATAAGTGATAGCCTTTTGACATGTGTCCCCCTTTCCCATTTTGTGAGAGCTTTAGGTAATTAAATAATTAAACTAAACTCTCATTGGACCCCTTTGTCTCCTGACCAATAGAAATTAGGCAAGCCATGGGGCTTCTGAATGCTCGTTGGACCCTTTGGGAGACTGCCCAATAGTCTTCTAGGAGACTTAATTCTCATTGGTTTCTTTTATTAAATGTTTTTAAATTAATTAAACTACATTTACTCTAGCTTAATTCTCATTGGTCCACTTCAAGGGTCTTCCAATAGGAATTGGGCACACCTTGTGGGCATCTGGCCTAGGGAGCTGACATGTGTCCCTCATTCCCTTTGTGTAAAGGGAGCCTGTGTGTGTGTGTGTGTGTGTGTGTGTGTGTGGCTTTCTCTCTCATCCCCTACCTTTGGGGCTCGCCCCCTCCCATGTAGGGATGTGCAAAGACTTTTAGGGCACACACAAAGCATCCAATTTTCCCTAGGGTTGACCTTTGGACACAACCTTTGAATTTTGGAACCTTAGCATTTTGGAAGTCTTAATGGGCTGAACCTTGGGGTCTTTTTAGCCCATTGTTGCACATGGCTCTTTTGCAGATGCCCCCCCCTTTGGATCCCTATTTTCCCTCCTTTGGATCCCTACTGTGGCCGGTCTACTGGCTTAACCAATATTCTAGCTTTTTCTCCCTTGGCATTTCCCCACATTAAATGATCAGTTTAATATGAGAAAATCATTTAGGAGAATTAGATATTGATTATTATGACAAAGGGAATTTGAAAAAAAATGAGAGACTTCAAATTTTTGAGACTATTGTGGTATTGATTATATGTAATATGGTGTATTTTCTTTAGATAGAAGACCATACGACTTTTATGACATATCATAGGGTGTATTTTAATCTCATTCCCGAAGAGATTAGACTCTTCATCATTGTCAAGATATGAGGTAATTATGGGAAGCACCTTGAATTGTGAGTTAAAGGTAATGAAACCCTTCTCTCTATGTGTGCCAAAAAACGACTGAGAGAAAGATCAACCTTGAAGGATCACTTAAGTTGTAGCATATTGATTCTCGACACCAAGCTGGTTGGAAGCTCTAGCTTAAGATTGAACCTAAAGCCCATCTTAATACAAAACTGGTGCAAAACGCGTGGAGCAAGCAGTGCGTGGACTTCCATCTGGGTAGGGTGGATGATCAATCAAGTTTGTACCCCACCCTAGTGGAAAATGACATGAGAAAGAAATGGGCTCATCCTTCACCTAGGTGGCGTGGGGGCTCAAACATGAAGGTCAAGCTCATTGTATCAATGTTGGAGGTAGGCTAGAACTTAAGTTCAAGCCTCCACTAGACTACCTACTCATGGTGTTATGCACCAAGATGGGGTGGAGGCTCGAACTTAAGTTTGAGCCTGCAAGCCTCCACTAAGCTACCTACTCATGGTGTTATGCACCAAGATGGGGTGGAGGAGTTCGAGCCTACACTGAGATGGTGTTATGCACCCAAGATGAGGTGGAATCTCGAACTTAAGTTCAAGCTTACACCCCATCTTAGTGCAAAACACCATGAATAGGAAATAGAGTGGAGTCACCTTACGATCCTCTGCACATCCCCTCCGCAATGGCAGTATTGCCCATCCTAGCCTAGCTCTCCCACTAGGCATGGATTGTTCTTGCTTTGACGACCCAAAATCTGGACTGCACGTTCAATTTGAGCTTCTTGACTGATGACATGATCAAGATGCCCTCATTTTTCTAGCCTCAACAAGTCAATCCGAAAGACCATAATAGTAGGCATGAGTGCATTCTGCACAAATGCCTCTATGCTTGCATCAGTGAGTCTAGGAAAGGTTTTGAAATTGTGTCGTCTTCCCTTCCTCCGAGCTGAATTAGCATCTGGAAATGGTGGGATACCAGTTGTACAGGCAGTGCGAAAGCTCTCTAATATGTCCAACACTAGTAGTTTCTCTGCATAACATTTTATAAATGTTATGTTATACTAATAAAATGGCACAGTTGTCATTGTACACCATATAGTTCCACGGTGTCAACTTTGAAGGGTAAACACATGTTGCTCTCACTCTCTACTTAGCAGTGCGAGAACACTACCTAGAACTCTCTAGAACTCCACCTCAAACCTACATAAGAGGACCTCCTCTCATGCTTGTAACCAATTTCCATTTTTCTCATAATCTAAGCTCTGTAGCTCTACGTGTATTTTTCTCTCTCTTACTAGTCTTCATGCAATGAATGGTTCTAGTGTGTATCCACCCTAGAAATCCCTACAACTGGTATCAGAGCCATAGGAATAAGGCCAATCTAAATCCTCATCATTAGATCTAGGAGTAGGTGGCCTTCTTTCTCTCTCTCTCTACCTTTAGTGACTCCACTAGTCAAGTAAGTAGGTGGCCTCCTTTCTTTCTCTCTCTTCACCCACTTTACCTCTTCTTCCTTGGCTGAGAATAAGCCTCAAAACAGCTCGTGGGCTGCTCTAGAAGCTCTCCATTGCTGCACTTCATCCCCTCCATTGTCTCTCAACCCTCTCTACACACTCTACTAGCATCTCTACTAGCTAGCGACCCCATCTCTTGCATCCGTGAGCTACATCATTGAAGAAATCTCAAATCTGGAATTTCTGTACTGTTGTGGACCAGCAAGCTTTCCATTAAATCTTGAGGTCATTCATTGCCTCTCCGAGCCCTCATATGCACTAGGAAGCCATTGGCAACGGACTAGCTAGTATTACTAGCTATTTGCCTTGTTCCATTGAGCCTTCTCGAGCCATTCTCAAGCTCACTTTCATTTTCAGATTTGGAATTTCAGCAAGCCAACCTTGGAGTTTTGAGGCCATAGCTCATCAAGAAAGGTGTTTTTTAACACCTCCGGCAAGCTCTCTACTACTAGCAACTAGTCTACATCAAGGAAGGAGCTATTTGAGGAGCAAATACACCATTGAAGGACTGATTTGCAGAGATTTTTCAGCACTCGAGAAGGCAAGGAAGCTTCAAATCAAGAGGGAGCTTCAACTCAAAAAAACCAAGCTCACTACACAAGGCATTCAAGACGGGTAACTTTGCTATCATTCTCCATTGTCGCATTGCCATTTGCTTCGTTGTAAAGGGTTAGACACCATCAAGAGAGTCTCTTGATAGGACCTCCCTTGCATTACAAGTTCATTGCCACACACATCATGGGCAAAGACGGCATATGCATGTTTCATGGTGTAGGTTTTCATACATGGCAAGTCAAGGTGAAAGGTTATCTAATGAGAAAGGGCTTATGGAATGTAATCACCAAAGAGGGGGAAGATGAAACTCAACTCACTCATGCACAACAAAGGTAATTGCAAATTAAAGATGAAAAGGCATTGGGAATTCTCCTCACTAGTGTAGCGGATGATATCATACACCATCTAGATCAAGCTACCTCTTCTAGAGATGCATGGGAGATTTTAGAGAGAACCTTTGGTGCTAAATCAAAGCATTCAAAAATATCTCTAAAAATGCAATTATATGGGCTTACTATGCAAAATGATGAGAGCCTATCAAGCCTAGTAAATAGGCTTAAGAGCATTTGCACTCAACTTTCATATATCCAATGCAACATAGAAGAAGAAGATAAGATAGCCGTATTACTTAAATCACTCCCATTGCATTATGATAATATTGTAACGGTGCTTAAAGAAAAGGAGCCCATTCCTTCTCTTGAAATCATAGTACATTCACTTCAAGAAGAAGAAAAGAAGCACACAAATCAAGAGGTAATTGCTAATAATGCACTTTATGTATCATCTACCAAGCACACCTCTCCATGCAAGTATTGTGGCAAGACAAACCATTTGTCCCCCAATTGCTACAAAGTCAAGAAGTGCACCAAGTGTGGCAAAATGGGGCATGCACCTCAATTTTGCAACACTAACACTCAAGTCCCCAACACCAACAATACCTCCAACGTCAACCAAAGAGGTAAAAGCATTCCCAACAATCTCCACTACACAAATAGTGGTGATGATGATGAAAGTGATGGCGACTATTGTGATGAAGGTGAACAAGTCAACTTTATTGCTCCCGTATCTACTTGTACTTCCGCATCCTCTTCTCCAACCATCTCTATTGCTTCTACTTCTAATAAAAAACATGCTAGAGGGAGTTCCAAACATGGCTCATTGAAAGTCTTTGAATATGATGACATTTTGTAGTTTCCCAACTCCTATGTTGGATCCTTGTATTGAAGTCTTAATCTTTTGTGAACCATCATGTTGTATCAATGTAGATCATAGATGTTGGATCCATTGATAACCATCATCACATTTGAACCTTGATCTTGTATCCAATCTTTTGTATCAATGTTGGTCATAGGTGTTGTATCCATTGAGAACCACCATGAACCGCATTTCTTCTTGCAAGTGAACCTTAGGAAGCTCAAGCATGTGTTTAAGAGGGAGATTGAAGGGTAAAAACATGTTGCTCTCACTCTCTACTTAGCCGTGCGAGAACACTACCTAGAACTCTCTAGAACTCCACCTCAAACCTACATAAGAGGACCTCCTCTCATGCTTGTAACCAATTTCCATTTTTCTCATAATCTAAGCTCTATAGCTCTACGTGTATTTTTCTATCTCTTACTAGTCTTCATGCAATGAATGGTTCTAGTGTGTATCCACCCTAGAAATCCCTACAAACTTCACCACCCTCTCCCAAAGCAACCTCCTCCCTTGCCTGGTTCCGGCCTCCCTCTCTATGTTCGCCTCTGCTGCTACCTTCTTCGCCATAGCTGATCCGCTTAAAAGCATGGGCAAGGTACAGGAAGCCATCACTAAAGCTGGCCTCACATCTCCGCCCTCTTTGACTGCCACAACAAGGTCAACAAACAGGGTTCTGAGCTCTCTCGGGATAACCAGGTAGGAGAGCAAGAATGATACTCAAAGGCTGGCTATGGCGGCTCCCTTGCCTGGTGCCGGCCTCCCTCTCCATGTTCGCCTTTGTTGCTACCTTCTTCGCTATAGCTGATCAGCTCAAAAGCATGGGAAAGGTACAGGAAGCCATCACCAAAGCTAGCCTCACATCTCCGCCCTCTTTGACTGCCGCAACAAGGTCAACAAACAGGGTTCTGAGCTCTCTCGAGATAACCATGCAGGAGAGCAAGAATGATACTCAAAGGCTGGCTATGGCGGCTCCAAAGCAGGCCCCCCTTGTCAAGGTCGACGAGCACGGTTTTGAGCTCAAGGTTGACTGCCTCCAGAGGGTTTTGAGCTCGACCTTGACACAGTTTACCCGCAGGTAGAATGCCCCCGACGCAGGCTCTTAACATCCCCGCTCTCTTTGGTTGCCTCAACAAGGTCGACGAGAAAGGTTTTTAGCTAAAGGTTGACTGCCTCTAGAGGGTTTTGAGCAGTTTACTCGTAGGTAGAATGTCCCCGGTGCAGGCTCCCAGGTTAAGGAGGCTCCTCATAGACGAAGAGGGAGGCTACTAAAAAACGAAGCAGGACACGTGATGACTGCAGCATTAACGGTGAACTTGACGAATCATCAAATGCAAACACTTATTTTGAATTTTGAATTAGCAGGTTGACAAGTATATGCATTAAATGTGAAAGCTTTACAAAAAGTGTATGGGCTCATTTCTTGCAACCTACAATGTGGAATTTGGATCTTTTCATCTAGGGGTGGAGTTTAAAGGTAGAGTTGATTTTTGTGGTGAAAACGATCTAGCCTCGACCTCAAGTTTTTTGGTTTGTACAATCTAGCCTCAAGCTCAAGTTCAAGCTGGCTTTTCTATTGGAAGTAACATCAAGCCTAATGTTAGATCGAGTTGGCTTTTCTATTGGAAGTAACATCAAGCCTAATGTTAGATCAAGTTGGCTTTTCGATTTGAAGTAACATCAAGCCTAATGTTAGAGCATTGGTTGTATTGTTGGCCACCCAGTTGCCTGCCCATCCTATATCACCCTTGGCTCTATTGTGCTATGTCCACTCTAACCGCCTCAGAGCTGTCTTGCAGTTCTCATTCTTCTTCCATACATAGCGGCACACTTGACGGAACGTCAATATGAGCAACCTAGTTTTGTCTCACTCATGGTTTTGAATGAATGTTTTAAATGTGGTCTTAGACTTTGTTTTCTACATGTGTTCTTGCCATTTCTTTTCAGCGTGACTTCTTGTCTTTAGAGCTCAATCTCAAGTTCGAATTTGTTTTAGCACGCGACTTCTTGGCTTTCGAGCTCAACCTCAAGTTTGATTTTCTCTCAACACTACGTCTTGGCATTGGAGTTTAACTCACCTTCCAGTTGTTTTCAATGCACTTTCTTGGATTTAGAGCTCAACATTAAGTTCTAATTGTTTTAGTACGACGTCTTGGCTTTAGAGCTGAATGTCAAGTTCGAGTTGTCTAGTTCTCTCTTGCCTAGTTCAAGCACGGCTACAAGTTGCTATGTTTTCACCCAAAAAAATCAGATGGGTCCATTTCAAATGTGATAATTGGGTGCCTTATATCTTAGGTATATGGATTTTTTGGACTACTTCCCACTCCAAGATATTGTAAGTTGATCTCCATCAGCTTGTTTGTTGACTTTCAAGTGTAAGAGTTGGGATATAAGAGTTTCCAAAAAAATCATTTTCTCTCCTCTAGCATCGTATCTATTTCATATGTTGAACCTTTTCCACGAAGTGTTCTAAGCAACTTGTTTCAAGTCCTTGATATTGAAACTCAATTTCTTGGCTTTTTGTATGTTTAAATGTGAGCATTGAGATTTGTTTTCTCACTTCCTTGTTGCATGAGCATCTTGTTGTGCCATTAAAATTGAAAATTGGAATGATGTAGCCTTAGGATTTCACTATCTTGTTTAGAAGTAAAGAGTTTTGTAAGATGCAACACCCATTTGTTCCCATCTCATGATCACTTATTTCTAGAACATCTTCCTGTGCCATGGAAATTGCAGATTGAAATGTGTAGCTTTAGGATTGAGCTACCTGGTTGTAAACAAGAGAACATCTAAGATGTAAGCTGTGCATGTAGAAGTCCAAAACCCAGCTCAAGATTTCCTCTAGTTTACATGAATGTATTGTCTTGAAGATGCTAATATTTTTAAGTGTCTTGGCAAGACTCTAAAATTGTCTCAAAAATGTGAATTTTTCCCAAATTTCCTAAATTGGTCTTGGGTGGTCTTGAAGTTTTTTGGTGGCTAAAAGGGGTACATCTCATGTGAGTGTGTCAATTGGCAGGTCCACTAAACCCACATAAGGTAGCGGAAAGCAAGAGTGTTGAGTATTTTTATTGGGGCACAACCCTTCACAAGGCATCCAAGTGGTGTGGAGGGAGAGCTCTCTCTTTGAAGCCATGGCATGTGCTATCAGGAGGCCGTATGGGCCAGTTGGTGGGCGATGTCGATGACGGTGTTGGTCATGGGGGTGTTTCTCCTTAGTGCCCACTGGCAATGGATAACGGAAATAGTGGGTAGATGATGTGGTAGTCTCTAAGGGGTGGTTCACACATGGGGTCCCCATATGGGCCCCCCTTTTTATATGAGGAGCGGCATGCACTTAGACTTGGTGATCATTGTTGTCGGGCGCCATTGTGGCTTGAAAGGGGGTTCTCGTGCATGTGCAACATGCAAGGAGTCTTGGAAAAGTGGGAGTTCACATGAAATACTAAAAAAGAGGGATAAATATAGCAAATGCCAAAAAAAGTAACTCACCCTGGGTAAAAGCATGTATTGGTGGTCCAAAAAGGGTTGTCTTGGGCATTCCTTTTTCAAGTGATTTTGGGGGGATGGAACTCATTTGAGTCACTAATGAAAAGGGAATAAAAAAACAAGGCAGGTGCATTTTTTAATGCCCACTCTTTCTTGGACGTCGTTTGTAGACCTCGAGCCAGGCTCTCCCTCTCTCCCCCCTTCTCTGCTACTTGTGTTTTGCACAGAGCATACCCATTCCCTCCTTCTTTGTGCGCATTTCTCTATCGTTTTTATAGATATCTTCTCCATAACTCTCTAACCCTCTCTCTCTCTCTCTCTCTCTCTCTCTCTCTCTCTCTCTCTCTCTCTCTCTCTCTCTCTCTCTCTTTCTCTTCTATGCAGACATGATGGATTTAAAATGCCAAAGTCTTCACCTCGATTTTTTTTCAAACTCACAAATTGTGAGTGAATAATTTAGTAAAAACAAAAAAAGAGTTACATAGGAGCCAACTAACCTGAGCCATTGCCAACATCCCCACCACACACCACCAGATATACTAGATGCATTGACTAATAAAGGGTGCCACCCTTTTAGACTAGTTACAACAAAAGGGAACTTAGGCTAACTTGAGGTTTCCACCAAGGAGTTAGTCTTGCCACAATGTCCCCCTTGACCACCAAGCCGGAGTACACGATACATACCATCGAGAAAAATAAAAGTGTCAGAACCATTAATTAATTTAATTTTTTCATTTTCTTTTGTTTAAGAAAAACAATAGTGTTAGTCACAGTTCCTGAAACATGGACAACATGGCTAATAAGACCAAGCTTCAAATTCTAATCACCACCAAAATTGGAGCCAAATTGACTAGAATTGATCCCTCCAGTAGGATTGACGAGAAAATATGGTTTATCTTTCAACTCTGCAAACAAGATTCTTGTCTCTTTGCTAATCTCACCAATGATAGGTGCGACTGGTTCCTCTTGCATCTCCATCGTTGGGCATCTGTTCTCTTCAGTCATCACTATGCATGATAGGTCATGTACTCTAGCCTGGCCTTGGGCCATCTGCATATGACTTGACCTCCCTAGTGATGCATCTCCAAGCTCTCCTAAACTTTGGGTTGCAAGAAACTTCTACCTCGTGGATTTTTAGCATAATGACCAATTTTGCAGCACTTGTAGTAGGCATTCAAAAACAAGGAAAATGCTAGCTCTTGCCGGAAGTTTTCGTAAATGTGCCCATACTCAAAACCAAAAACTTGGGGATTGGCTTACTCTTATTCCTTAGAACACAAACCTTAATGTTCAACGAGAGAGGAAACCCCTTGAAAGTAAACCACATCAAGCAAAAGTTCATAAAGTCTTCATTTGGATAGAAGTTGGGCATCCAAGGCATAGCATAAGTGAAGAGGGAAGCCCCCCAAATTCCCTCTCTCATAACCATTATTGAATAGTTTGCTCAGAGGTAGAAATTGCCACATAAAAGCCTTTTCCCACCATCATGAAGTAAAAAATCTCATTTTTGTTGTTTGTCAATGTTGTTGCCCACTCCCATATGTTATGAGTCGTCATTTGATGGTCCATAAAATAGAGCGCCACTGAGGGAGCATCACATTACAAGCACAATAATGTAAAGACTAAGCTAAACGATAGTAGGTGCATTTCATCAAGGGAAGGCCTTGTGATTTTATCATGTTATTCATAATCTCAATTAAGGCAATGCAGATTATTAAAGCTTGTAGAGACTTCTTACTTTGATATTGCTACATGTATCCATTGAGTTCAAGATGTTGAGGTTTTGTTTTCCAAACTCACAAATTATGAGTGATAATTGAATTAAAAACAAAAAAAAAACATAGAAAGCCATTCTCCATTCGAGCCATGACATCTGCCAACAAACCATACCTCAACTTTTGTGACATCGGTGACAAAGGGCGCCACCTTGAGACCAATAACAACAAAAAGGATATCAAGCTAACTTGGGGTTGCCACCAAGGATTTAGCTCTCCCACAATACCCCTTGATCACCAATAAAGTGCATAGGATATGTGTCATAAAATCTAATATCTAACCAACCCAAATGATTTTCTCATATTAAATTGATCACTTAATGTGGGAGAATGAACGGGAACAAGTGTTAAGATATAGATATGTGCTTATAGATCTATCTCAACACGGGGCCAATAGTAAAGGGGCCCAAATGAGAGATGGTCTATCAAAGAGCAAGGCTAACCAATGGAGCATAAGACCTTAGGGTTAGCTTCATTGAAGACCTCCAATAATGTGTGTAAAAGTCCTTTGACCTTAGGTAAGCTAGGTCTGAGCTTGAGGTGGGAACCCGGACCAAGCTCGAGGTGCTTGTCGTGCTTGAGGTTCTTGATTAAGGTGCTTGAGGTACTTGACCTGCTGCATGATTAAGGTGCTTGAGGTGCTTTGACATGCTTGGTTGAGATGCTTGTGGGAACACCCCTAGTCCAAGTGCTTAGTCATGCTTGATGACTAAGGTGCTTGAGCACCAAAGCTCAAAAAGATCCCTACAAAGAGGGGGGCGAGCCCTTTTCTTAGGGGCTAGAGAGAGAACACACAAACACACTCTCAAGGAACGCCCAAGCTTAAAGAGGCAACAGGGACACATGTCAAGCCCTACCCATGTTACCTCCATGAGGTGCTTGAACTCTATTGGCTAGGATTAAAAGGGCTCCAATGATAATTTACAACAGTTATCTAATTGTTTTTGCATTTATCAAGTCCTCTCTCTCAAAGGGGAAAGGGGGGGCACTTGTCCCAAGACTACACCTATTGCTAGAAATGGCTCAAGCTTGTGATTGGCTAGGCTTGGCATGAGCCAATGAGCTTCAATGATGAGCTAGAAGAGGGGGTCGACCTAGCAAGGAGGGGGGTTTCTTAGGGGGTATACTCACCCACACACACTCACAAAAACTCTCATTGTGTGCTATGCAAAGGCAAGAGCTCCCTCTCCTTCTCCAAGCAAGTAGAGGTTGAGAGCCTACACCAACACTCTTGGTTATGGAGTGCAAATCCAACCAAGAGCCATGCTTCAATGCTTAAGCTTGCCATCTCCTTATTCTTCATTACTATGCTATTATGTATGCTAGCAACAAGAGTTATGATAAGTGAGGAACTAATTCTTTCTCCTACGAAATGTTTCTTCTTCCTCTTCCCTACCCTCATTCCCTGCTAGCTCTCTCCACCTTCGAAGGTGTTTGAGGTCTTGGGACTGAGGCTTGGGATAGTTAAAGCTTTCTTCAAGCTTATGTTATGTTTGTGATGCATGAAGCTTTCCATCTTCATTGCATCACCTAGGTCACAAGGAACACAAAGATTGTATTGTAACAAGTCTCTCTTAATGGGAGAAATCATAATACAAATGCCTATTGGAGGGGGGACCGGCTCCACATAAATCTTGTCCTCAACTGTTGTCATGTTCTCTAAATTCTCTCTCTTGCAAAAGTATTGTTCATGCCAAGTTAATTAATTGTTATGATTATGTTGCTATGTTCAATTATGTTCACCCGCTATGCTCACAAAGTCATTTCTCAAAAGTACTCTCATTAATTTCCGGTACTCTCAAATTAAATAGGCCAATTCCATTACATTGGTATCAGAGCATTTGGTTTCTCTTGTCTTGCTTAAGAAGAGAGTTACTTAAGTAGCCTATAAATGGTTGATGTTGTTAATTATATTAGGGTAAGTGGAACTGGGATCTTATATCGGTTTTGTTGAGCCCACTATGTGGGGGATGGTGCACACCTCGGGAGCTTTGGATTTAATAATGGAGTCTTTTTAGACTTGCCTACGGCTTTACCATTATTGAGCCATAAGAAGTCCGAAAGGAGCTAGCCCTTGGCAACTCTGCTATGTTAGACCTACTCCTCTACTCTCTATAATTATCCACTTTGAGCCGTGGGTGTAGATACTTAAGAGCCGATTTTCAAAGGGTAAGAGGAGTGGCAACTAAGGTTTTGAATTGCCAAAGCACACACTAAGTACATACATAAATTTTGTTAACATGGCTGACAATAATCAAGAGAGTAGAATAAACATTGATAGCTTTGATCTTTCACATGAAGGTGCTAATGATGATGCTCCCATGTTTGTGAATTATCTCGTCACTAGGTTGCAGCAAGCTATGGGCAACCCTGCTTTGCAAGCCGAAGTTACTCAACAACTTCGTGCTTATGGAATTTCCCTTCCTCTCCAAGAGGAGAGAGAGTGTAGGAGGCCTCTTGAAGAGACCCCCAAAAGACGACTCTCTCCCATTCGAGAGGAAGAATCCAAAGATCAAGAAAGCAATGAAAGTTTAAGTTCCTCTGAAGATGTGGCTCCACGAAGACGGCGGTCTAGACAATCGCCCACTCCTCCCAAGAGGAAAAAATCAACAAATAGTCCTTCTCCTCATCACTCTGAAAGGCAAGAGAGGAAACAAAGGAAGAAAAGGGCTAGGAAGAGGTCACCCTCTTCTCCTTCTTCTTCACCTTCCTCCTCTTCCGACGAAAGTTATGGCTATTCTCCTAGAGAATACAAGAGGGGAGGACATCGCAAATCATTTTCTGCATGGCGAAGGTCACAAAAGGTAAAGAAGTTCAAGGAGGGAGGAAAGAGTATCTCTTTTCTCACCTATGATGGCACCTTCGGTGCTACCGACAAAGTGTTGGCCTTGATCCAGCAATTTGATGCGGCCTTTGGAGATGAGGGCTTCATAGAGTCCTCCAAGCTACGCCATGTAGCTATGCACTTCCAGAAATCAGCTCGTCAATGGTGGGCTAGCCTTCATGGAAATGGTGAAGCCCCAAAGACATGGAAAACTCTACAAGTTTCCATCATGAAGCAATTCCTTGCAAGCGATGCAAAGGACAAAGTGCTTACCGAATGGCGCAACTTGAAGCTCCTCTCCCATGAGTGTATCCACAAATATGTAGACAACTGTTGGGATTTACATATCAAGGCTACGGTCTTTCAAAAGATAGACTTTGTCGAGCAAAGGCAACAATTTTGTGTGGGATTACCTGAAGAGATGGTCGAATACATCAACTCTCAACAGTTTGGTACTATTAGCGAAGTAATCCATCACACCATGGTTGCTTCACACATCAATTTCCATCAAGGGGCTAGATGTAATGTCAAGCCCATGGAAAGCAAAGACAAAAATGATGCAAAAGGGAAAACCAATGTTCAAAATACTTCCCAAGTCAATTCCAACAACAACAACAATCGGTCCAAGGAGAAGGGAGTTTACAAAGGTAAAAAAAAACTCTCTCCTGAAGAGCTTGAAGCTTTTGGCAAGGACCATAATTGTTTCAAGTGTGGGGAGCAAGGACATGGCTATCGTTCTTGCCCCAAGAAGAATACTCGCAATGAGACTCCTAGGGCTTCCACCATCGAAGCTCCAAAAGAGGATGCTCATTGCAAAGTATCATCACTTTCCTATGCTTGGGGAAAGGTAAGAGAGCATGATGCCTTCATCTTGTTTGACCCGGGCTCTACTCTTAACTTCATATCAATGGAGTTGGCCACCAAGTTGGGCATTCAAGCTTTTGAGATGGGAGATATAGTAGTGGCTGATGCAGCTTTCAAGGGACAACAAGCCTCTATTACTCCCTTGATTGTGAAGTTGAGGCTTCATGTCCAAAGCTATGTCGACAAAGAAGACTTCTTCATCTCTCCTCTCCAACATGAGGATGTTATCCTAGGGGCACCATGATTTGATTGCATGGCTGCCAACATGAAGTTCCCTGAAAGGAGAATCTACTTCACCTACAAGGGAAAGAACATGTATATAGATGCTAGTGAGTGTGGTCGCACTATTCCACTTGTAAATCCTCTTGCTTTTGATAAGTCAATGAAGAGCTCAGTTTCTGCGTACATGATTTTTGTCAAAGAGTCTCTAAAAGATACTAATGCTTCATCAAATGTAAATGGTAGGAATCAAGAAGAGTTAGACTTGTCTAATTTTCTAAAAGGATTCCAAGATGTGTTCATCGATGATATCCCTGTGGACTTACCTCCAAAACGAGGGGTTGGATGACCATCGTATTGAGCTCCTTCCTGGAAGCTCACCACCTAACAAGCCTCCTTATTGAGTCTCACAAGCTCAACAAGAGGAGATCATGAGGCAAGTACAAGAGCTGGTAGACAAAGGGATGGTGAGGCCTAGTTCCTCTCCCTTTTGTTCTCCAGTCCTTTTAGTGCAAAAGAAAGATGGTACATACCGTATGTGTGTGGACTATCGTGCACTAAACCATGTCACTATCAAAAACAGATTTCCCATACCTCGGGTAGAAGATCTGTTTGATAAGCTACAAGGCTCGACCTACTTCAGTAGGATTGACCTTAAGAGTGGCTATCATCAAATAAGGATAGTGGATGAAGATATCTGAAAGACCGCGTTTCGCACAACGTTTGGTCTTTATGAATATCTAGTCATGCCTTTTGGCTTGACTAATGCACCAGCTACGTTCAATCATTTGATGGAGAAAAATTTCAGACCATACCGCAAATTCACTGGAGTGTTCTTTGATGATATCATCATCTACTTCAAGTCTTTGGAGGAACATAAGAAACATCTCCAAGTGATTTTTCAAGCATTGAGGGAGAACAAGCTTTTTCTTAACCAAAAGAAAAGCGAATTCTTCCTTCAAGAGATTCAATACCTGGTCATATTGTTTATAAAGAGGGTATCCAAATGGATCCATCAAAGTTAGAGGTAATAAAAGCATGGCCTAACCCAAGAAATCTACATGAGCTAAGAAGATTTGTTGGTATGTGCGCATACTATAGACGCTTCATAGCAAAATTCTCTCAAGTAGCCGGACCACTACACGACTTAACTAAGAAGAACGTTAAGTTTGTATGGACTGTTAAGGAGAAAAATGCTTTTGAAAAGCTCAAAGAGAAGCTTACTTCCCAACCAGTCCTCGTGCTTCCGGATCTCTCAAAGCCATTTGAGGTCCAATGTGATGCTTGTGGTGATTGCCTTGGAGCAGTTTTGCTTCAAGAAGGGCATACCATAGCATATGAGAGCCAAAGGCTCAATATTGATGAACGAGTCTTGGGCATTTATGAGAAAGAGCTTTTAGCTGTTCTACATGCCCTAGACACATGGAAGCACTACCTATTGGGGACTCCATTTATCCTACAAACCGACCACCAAAGTCTCAAGTATTTCATGACGCAAACCAAGCTTTCCGACAAACAAATGAAGTGGGAAAATTTTCTTTCACAATTTAATTTCCATATTGCTCACATAGCTAGTAAGCACAATCAAGTGGCTGATGAACTTTCACGACGACCCAAAGTTAATGCGGTGTCTATAGCTACTCACAGTGATCTATCCTGTATGATAGATGAGTATGCTATTGACCCGGACTTTAGAGACATAATGTCAGCCCTTGCTTTGGGGAAGAAAGAGGAACCATTCACCTTACAGGATGGTTATCTTCTCCACGGCAATAGGCTATGTGTTACCCATTCCCTTCGTGAGAAAGTTATGTATGAATCCCATGCTCCTCCATATGCGGGGCATAGAGGTATTCAACCTACTCTCCGAGGAGTAGAGACGTACTTCTATTGGCCTACCATGAAAGTGGACATACAAGAGTATGTTTCAAAATGTGTAGTATGCCAAAAGACCAAGTATGATAGAGGGAAGCAACCTGGATTACTCTAGCCATTGCCTATTCCAAATTCACCATGGGAGAGTATATCCATGGATTTCATCTTTGGATTACCCAAGTCTATCCATGGGAATACAGGAATATGGACAATAGTTGACAGGTTTAGCAAGCAAGCACATTTTATTCCTGTCAAAAAGACTATTAAGGAACATTTTATTCCTGTCAAAAAGACTATTAAGGCACATCAAATGGCAAATCTCTTCATATCTCAGATTTTCAAGCACCATGGATTACCCACATCCATCGTGTCAGATAGAGATTCTAGAATGACCAGTAATTTATGGAAAGGTCTCTTTGAAAATCTAGGAACAAGATGAATTTCTCTTCGGCCTATCACCCACAAACGGATGGCCAAAGTGAGATAGCCAATCTTACGATACTCGATCTACTCAAGACTTATGTTACCGAAGTAAATCAACGCTCACAATGGGAAAAGTACTTACCTCTTGTAGAGTATGCCTACAATAATATTGTACATACTTCTACGGGAAAAGCACCTTTTGAGATCATTGAGGGAAGACCTAAAAGTCCCTTGCTACTCAAAGTACATGGGAAGATCTTCGCCGCCGATGAGTATAGCCGTGACCTACAAGAATCTTTTCAAAAGATTAAGGAGGCTATATCCATCTCTCAACAAAGGCAAAAAGCTACTGCTGATAAGCACAGAAGAGCCTTAATGTTCAAAGAAAATGATTGGGTCTTACTAAGGCTCGATTAAGGCAAACGACGGGCAAAAATCCTACGGGCCATCAAAAGTATTATTCTAAACTAGCAAAAAGATACTATGGTCCTTTCCAAATCTTGAAGCCCATCAATGAGACGGCTTATCAACTCAAGTTGCCCAACCATGGGCTCATACACAATGCCTTTCATGTAAGCCTACTTAAGCCCTGCAAAGGAGAGCCACCAACTGAACCAATTATTGAAGACGCTCCCGAAGTTGAAGACCAAGAAGAGGTGCTACAACCCGAAGCTGTCCTTCGGCATGAAGACAAGGTACTATGACATGGTAAGATTATCCGACGGTATCTTATTAAGTTCAAAAATTATCCTTTTGAAGATGCTAGATGGATGCAAGGAATACAGCTTAAGGATAGTATGAACCTTGTCAATGCTTACAATTCTACATTAGAGTAAGCAAATGTACAAATTTCTTTTAAATGACTCATGTTTTTGTCTTATAAGACTAGTCCTCTTTTTAATTGTGCACAAATTTAACTAGTATGCATGCTTAGAATCATGTTTGTGATGGCGACGTCTCACAAACACCAAGTACAATTTGTCACTCTACTTTGGGAGAATGAAATGGACTAAAGAGCAGACATGCTTGCGGCAGCTATGTCTCCCAAGCACCAAATGGATTAGTCATCCATCTTGGAAAGATGTCATAGGGTAAAAAGGGATCCTCTACCCGCTGAGTAAAATTGACTAATGACTAAGGCTTTATCTCTTCTACCTCATAGTTGATGACGACTATGATTTCAAGAGAGAGGTACTGTCATAAAATCTAATATCTAACCAACCCAAATGATTTTCTCATATTAAATTGATCACTTAATGTGGGAGAATGAACGGGAACAAGTGTTAAGATATAGATATGTGCTTATAGATCTATCTCAACACGGGGCCAATAGTAAAGGGGCCCAAATGAGAGATGGTCTATCAAAGAGCAAGGCTAACCAATGGAGCATAAGACCTTAGGGCTAGCTTCATTTAAGACCTCCAATAATGTGTGTAAAAGTCCTTTGACCTTAGGTAAGCTAGGTCTGAGCTTGAGGTGGGAACCCGGCCCAAGCTCGAGGTGCTTGTCGTGCTTGAGGTGCTGGATTAAGGTGCTTGAGGTACTTGACCTGCTCCATGATAAAGGTGCTTGAGGTGCTTTGACATGCTTGCGTGAGATGCTTGTGGGAACACCCCTAGTCCAAGTGCTTAGTCATGCTTGATGACTAATGTAACATTTAATGGCCTAATAACTTGTGTATAACGGAAATGAGCATGAACATAGTGGGCATTTCATTAGAATAGATTCCTAATGAGAATTACAAGAGTGCTTGGGTGGAGAGAGCAACAAAAAGCATAACACCTAGTTAGATAGCATCGACAATACTTTCAAAAGAGAGAGAAATTAAGCTAATGACAACAATTGAGGACCGGATTTGCATGGAGCCGGTCCCCCCTGCAAAAGGCTTTGTATTATGGTTTCTCCCATCAAGAGACACATTGTACAATACAATTCTTTGTGTTCCTTCAAGACTAGCTAGTGCAATGAAGATGAAAGCTTCATGCACTAAGCAAACACTTAGCAAAAACAACTTGAATTATCCCCGTTCTCAGACCCAAGACCTCACACACCTTCAAAGATGGTGAGAGCTAGCAGGGTATGAGAGTAGATTAAGAGGAAGAAGGAGTATCTTAGGAGAAAGATGTACATCTCCTCACATAATCACTCATATTAGCATAGCTTAGCTTAGTAATTAGCTTGGTAGAGGAGATGAGCATGCATTGAAGCTTGGCTCTTGGTTGGATTTGCATCCACATGCCAAGAGAGTGTTGATGTAGGCCTCTATCTCACAAGCTTGGAGTAGGTGATGAGTTCTCCATTAAAGCTTGGGAAGAGATAGTATTCTCTTTCTTCACACATGAGCTTGTGTGAGTATGTGTGTGTGATAATTCCTTGCAAAAATCAGCCCCCTCTCTCTCTCTTGGGCGAGCCCCCTTGCTATTTGCTCTTGCTCCAGCCTCATTGGCCCTCCCCAAGTCAAGCCAATCACAATTAAGCAGCATAAGTGATAGCCTTTTGACATGTGTCTCCCTTTCCCCTTTTGTGAGAGCTTTAGGTAATTAAATAATTAAACTAAACTCTCATTGGGCCCCTTTGTCTCCTGGCCAATAGGAATCAAGCAAGCCATTGGGCTCCTGAATGCTCATTGGACCCCTTGGGAGACTGCCCAATAGTCTTCTAGGAGACTTAATTCTCATTGGTTTCTTTTATTAAATGTTTTTAAATTAATTAAACTAGATTTACTCTAACTTAATTCTCATTGGTCCACTTCAAGGGTCATCCAATAGAAACTGGGCACGCCTTGTGGGCATCTGGCCTAGGGAGCTGACATGTGTCCCTCATTCTCTTTGTGTAAAGGGAGCCTGTGTGTGTGTGACTTTCTCTCTCATCCCCTAGAAGAAGGACTCGCCCCCTCCCATGTAGGGATATGCATTGACTTTGGAGAGCACACAAAGCATCCAATTCCCCCTAAGCTTTAACCCTTTGGACACAACCTTTGAATTTTGGAACCTTAGCATTTTGGAAGTCTTAATGGGCTGAGCCTTAGGGTCTTTTTAGCCCATTGTTGCACATGGCTCTTTTGCAGATGGCCCCCCCTTTGGATACCTATTTTCCCTCCTTTGGATCCCTACTGTGGCCGGTCTGCTAGCTTAACCAATATTCTAGCATTTTCTCCCCTGGCACTTCCCCACATTAAATGATCAGTTTAATATGAGAAAATAATTTAGGAGAATTAGATATTGATTATTATGACATTACCTCTCTCTTGAAATCATAGTCATCCTCGACTATGGTGTAGAGAAGATAAAGCATATTCATGAGTCCTTTTCTTAGTGGGTAGAGGATCCCTATGTTACCCTACGACATCATTTGACAATGGATGACTAGTCCATTTGGCGCTTGAGAGCCTGAGGTTGCCACAAGCATGTCTGCACATTAGTCCTATCAGTCTTCCATAGTAGAGTGACAAGCTCTACTTGGTGTTTGGGAGACGTCGTCTCCGCAAACTTGATCTAAGCATGCATGCTACTTCATTTTTGTGCACAATAAAGAAAAAGAGAGTCTTATAAGACAAAAACTTTGTTCATTTTTAACATTTTGTACATTTGCTTACTCTTGGGAAGCATTGTAAGCATTGACAAGGTTTAGGTTATCCTTTAATTGTATACCTTGCATCCATCTAGCATCTTCAAAAGGATAATTCTTAAACTTAATAAGATATCGTCGGATAGTCTTACCGCCTCTTAGTACCTTGTCTTTATGTTGGAGAATGGACTCGGGCTGCAGCACCTCCTCCTGGTCCTCGATCTCCGATGGGTCTTCAATAGTTGGTTCTTGAGGTGGCTCTCCTTTGTAAGGCTTTAATGAGCTCACATGAAAAGCATTGTGTATGAGCCAATGATTGGTCAACTTGAGTTGATAGGCCATCTCATTGATTGGCCTAAGAATCTGAAAGGGACCATAGTACCTTTTTGCTAGTTAAGCATAGTACTTTTGGTGGCCCGTAGGATTCTTGCCCGTCGTGTGCCTTAATCGAGCCAGCTTGGGAAACTTTAACAAGACCCAATCATTTTCTTTAAAGGCTTGGGCTCTTTTGTGCTTGTCAGGAGTAGCCTTTTGCCTTTGCTGTGAGATAGAGATAGCATCCTTAATCTTTTGGAAAGATTCTTGTAGGTCTCGGCTATACTCATCTGCAGCGAAGATCTTCCCATGTACTTTAAGTAACAAGGGACTTTTTGATAAGTGCTCTATAGTCGACACACATACGATATGTGACGTCTTTCTTTTGCACTAATAGCACAGGTGAGAAAAATGTAGATGAGCTTGGCCTAACCATACCCTTCTCAACTAACTCATGCACTTGCCGCATAATCTCCTCTTGTTGAGCTTGAGAAACTCTATAAGGAGGTTTGTTAGGCGGTGAACTTCCTGGAAGAAGTTCAATTGCATGGTCATCATTACCTCGTTTAGGAGGTAGCTCACAAGGGATGTCGTCAATAAAAACATCTTGAAACCCCTTGAGAAAATTGCATAACTCTAATTCCTTTTGGTTGCTTTTATTTTCTTTTGTTAAAGCATTAGGTTCATTTTGAGAATCTTTAACAAAAATCATGTACATGGAAATAGAGCTCTTTATTGACTTGTTGAAAGCTGGTGTATGCACAATGGGGATGGTGTTACCCATTTCCTTAGCATCTATATACATGTCTTTTTCCCTGAACTTAAAGGAGATTCTCCTTTCAGGAAATTTAACATCGGCAGCCAGGAGGTCAAACCATGGTGCCCCTAGGATTACATCCTCATGCTTGAGAGGAGAGATAAAGAAGTCCTCTTTGTCCACATAGCCTTGGACATGAAGCCTCAATTTCCCAATTAAGGGAGTGACTGAAGCTTCTTGCCCCTTGAAGGCACTGTCTGGGGGTAGGACATCTCCCATCTCGTAGGATTGTATGCCTAGCTTGGTGGCTAACTCCATAGATATAAAATTGTGAGTAGAACCAGGGTCAAAGAGAATAAAAGCATCATATTCTCTTACCTTTCCCCAAGCATGGCATAGAGTAGATCCTTTGTGGTGAGTTTGGTGAGTCTCCTCCTCTTGGATTTCAACCAAGGAAGCTCTAGGAGGATCTTGGCAGTTGTTCTTTTGGGGACAAGCGCGGTACGCATGCCCTTGTTCACCGCACTTGAAACACCGGTTATCCTTACGATAACGCTCAAGCTCTACAGGAGAGAGTTTATTCTTACCTTTGTAAACTCCCTTACCTTTAGCTTTGTTGGAGTTGCCCTTAGGAGACTTTTGGACATTGTCCTTCCCCTTAGGCTCATTGGAACCGTTGTCTTCCAGAGGCGTATTATTTATTTTAGCCCCCGTTTGGAAATTGATTCGAGAGGCTACCATAGTGTGGTGTATTACCGTCGATATGGTACGTGGACTTTGGGAGTTGACATACTCCGCCATTTCTTCAGTTAAGCCCGCACAAAAATGTTGCTTTTGCTCTCCAAAATCCAACTTTTTGAAGACAGTGGCTTTGAGTTGTAGGTCCCAAAACTTGTCTACATATTTGTGGATGGATTCATTGGGAGAGAGCTTTAAGCTTCGCCATTCGGTGAGTACTTGTTCTTTGGCATCGGTGGCCAAAACTGCTTCATAATGGAAGCTCTTAAAGCTTTCCATGTTCGTGGAGCTTCACCGTTGGCTCGTAGGCTAGACCACCATTGTCTGGCGGACTTTTGAAACTGCATAGCTACATGGCGTAGCTTAGAGGATTCCGTGAAGCCCTCATCTCCAAACACCGCATCGAATTGTTGGATAAAGGCCAAGACTTTGTCCATAGCACCAAAGGTGCCATCATAGGTAAGGTAAGAGATGCTCTTCCCTCCCCCTTTGAATTTCTTCAGCTTGGACGACCTCTTCCATGCGGCATAGGATTTCCTATGGCCTCTTCTTTTTGATGGTTCAAAGGTTGCACCATCACTTTCTTCAGAAGGTGAAGAATTTGAAGAAGGTGGAGAAGAGGGTGACCTCTTTCTCGCCTTTTTCTTGTCTTGATCTTTGTCGTCTTCACCATAGCTTTCATAAGAGGAAGAGGATGAAGAAGATGGAGAAGAGGGTGTCCTCTTTCTCGCCTTTTTCTTCTCTTGCTTTTTATCATCCCTCTTTGAATTGTGGTGAGGAGAAGAATACAATGGTCTTCTCCGCTTTGGTGGTGATGGAGAGCGTTTAGCCCGCCGTCTTCATGGAGCCATCTCCGTCGAGGTGGCGGGAGACTCGCTTCTTTCTCGTTCCTTTGGTGGAGGCTCTTGAGTTCTCCTTTGGCAAGGAGATGCATCATCAAGAAGTAAATTCTTGAGCCCTTCATATGGATTCTCTTCTTCTTCCCGAATCGGAGAGAGACCTCTTTTGGTAGTCTCACAAGGAGGCTTCCTAGGTGTTCTCTCGTCATGGTGATGAGCTTGGAGAATCCCGTGAGCACGGAGCTGCCGTTGCACTTCACTTTGGAGAGATGGATTGCCCATGGCTTGTTGAAGCCTAGAAACAAGATAGTTAACAAGCATTGAAGCATCATTAGTAGCTTGCTCATGAGCAAAATCAAAGTTATCAACATTAATTTCACTCTCTTTACTATTGTCAGCCATTCTAACAACTTTTAGGTGTAAACTTTTTAGGTGTACTTTGGCACTTCAAGCCCTAGTTGCTACTCCTCTTTACCCCTTTAGAAAAAGCACTCAAGCTACTGTACCCGCGGCTCGAATACCATTAATTGCAAGGAATAGAAGAGAGGGTCTTTCAACACCAAAACAGCACCGGCTCCTGTCAAGCTTCTAATAGCTCAATAGTGGTTAAGCCGTAGACAAGCCCCGTAGAACTCCACTATTAACACCATACCTCTCGACGGTGATGCCCCGTTAACTGCACAAAGGCAGGCGCACTGCAAGGCTAAAAAATCCCTATTCTACTTACTCACAGGCAATTATTAATACCAACCATTTGTAGCTAGCTTGAAGACCTCCCTTCTTGAGCAAGAAAAGAGAAACCTTGAGCTCTGATACTTTTGTAACATTTAATGGCCTAATAACTTGTGTGTAGCGGAAATGAGCATGAACATAGTGGGCATTTCATTAGAATAGATTCCTAATGAGAATTACAAGAGTGCTTGGGTGGAGAGAGCAACAAAAAGCATAACACCTAGTTAGATATCATCGACAATACTTTCAAAAGAGAGAGAAATTAAGCTAATGACAACAGTTGAGCACCGGATTTGCATGGAGTCGGTCCCCCCTCCAAAAGGCTTTGTATTATGGTTTCTCCCATCAAGAGAGACATTGTACAATACAATTCTTTGTGTTCCTTCAAGACTAGCTAGTGCAATGAAGATGAAAGCTTCATGCACTAAGAAAACACTTAGAAAACACAACTTGAATTATCCCCATTCTGAGACCCAAGACCTCACACACCTTTGAAGATGGTGAGAGCTAGCAGGGTATGAGAGTAGATTGAGAGGAAGAAGGAGTATCTTACGAGAAAGATGTACATCTCCTCACATAATCACTCATATTAGCATAGCTTAGCTTAGTAATTAGCTTGGTAGAGGATATGAGCATGCATTGAAGCTTGGCTCTTGGTTGGATTTGCATCCACATGCCAAGAGAGTGTTGATGTAGGCCTCTATCTCACAAGCTTGGAGTAGGTGATGAGTTCTCCATTAAAGCTTGGGAAGAGATGGTCTTCTCTTTCTTCACACATGAGCTTGTGTGAGTGTGTGTGTGTGTGTGATAATGCCTTACAAAAATCAGCCCCCTCTCTCTCTTGGGCGAGCCCCCTTGCTATTTGCTCTTGCTCCAGCCTCATTGGCCCTCCCCAAGTCAAGCCAATCACAATTAAGCAGCATAAGTGATAGCCTTTTGACATGTGTCCCCCTTTCCCCTTTTGTGAGAGATTTAGGTAATTAAATAATTAAACTAAACTCTCATTGGACCCTTTGCCTCCTGGACAATAGGAATCAGGCAAGCCATTGGGCTCCTGAATGCTCATTGGACCCCTTGGGATACTGCCCAATAGTCTTCTAGGAGACTTAATTCTCATTGGTTTCTTTTATTAAATGTTTTTAAATTAATTAAACTACATTTACTCTAGCTTAATTCTCATTGGTCCACTTCAAGGGTCATCCAATAGAAACTGGGCACACCTTGTGGGCATCTGGCCTAGGGCGCTGACATGTGTCCCTCATTCCCTTTGTGTAAAGGGAGCCTGTGTGTGTGTGACTTTCTCTCTCATCCCCTAGAAGAAGGACTCGCCCCCTCCCATGTAGGGATATGCATTGACTTTGGAGAGCACACAAAGCATCCAATTCCCCCTAAGCTTTAACCCTTTGGACACAACCTTTGAATTTTGGAACCTTAGCATTTTGAAAGTCTTAATGGACTGAACCTTAGGGTCTTTTTAGCCCATTGGTGCACATGGATCTTTTGCAGATGGGCCCCCCTTTGGATCCCTATTTTCCCTCCTTTGGATCCCTACTGTGGCCGGTCTGCTAGCTTAACCAATATTCTAGCATTTTCTCCCCTGGCACTTCCCCACATTAAATGATTAGTTTAATATGAGAAAATCATTTAGGAGAATTAGATATTGATTATTATGACAACTAAGGTGCTTGAGCACCAAATGTCAAAAGGATCCCTACAAAGAGGGGGGTGAGCCCTTTTCTTAGGGGCTAGAGAGAGAACACACGCACACACTCTCAAGGAAAGCCCAAGCTTAAAGAGGCAACAGGGACACATGTCAAGCCCTACCCATGTTACCTCCATGAGGTGCTTGAACTCTATTGGCTAGGATTAAAAAGGCTCCAATGATAATTTACAACAACTATCTAATTGTTTTTGCATTTATCAAGTCCTCTCTCTCAAAGGGGAAAGGGGGGGCACTTGTCCCAAGACTACACCTATTGCTAGAAATGGCTCAAGCTTGTGATTGGCTAGGCTTGGCATGAGCCAAGGAGCTTCAATGATGAGCTAGAAGAGGGGGTCGACCTAGCAAGGAGGGGGGTTGCTTAGGGGGTATACTCACCCACACACACTCACAAAAACTCTCATTGTGTGCTATGCAAAGGCAAGAGCTCCCTCTCCTTCTCCAAGCAAGTAGAGGTTGAGAGCCTACACTAACACTCTTGGTTATGGAGTGCAAATCCAACCAAGATCCATGCTTCAATGCTTAAGCTTGCCATCTCCTTCTTCTTCATGACTATGCTATTATGTATGCTAGCAACAAGAGTTATGATAAGTGAGGAACTAATTCTTTCTCCTACGAAATGTTTCTTCTTCCTCTTCCCTACCCTCATTCCCTGCTAGCTCTCTCCACCTTCGAAGGTGTTTGAGGTCTTGGGACTGAGGCTTGGGATAGTTAAAGCTTTCTTCAAGTTTATGTTATGTTTGTGATGCATGAAGCTTTCCATCTTCATCGCATCACCTAGGTCACAAGGAACACAAAGATTGTATTGTAACAAGTCTCTCTTAATGAGAAATCATAATACAAATGCCTATTGGAGGGGGGACCGGCTACACATAAATCAGGTCCTCAATTGTTGTCATGTTCTTTAAATTCTCTCTCTTGCAAAAGTATTGTTCATGCCAAGTTAACTAATTGTTATGATTATGTTGCTATCTTCAATTATGTTCACCCGCTATGCTCACAAAGTCATTTCTCAAAAGTACTCTCATTAATTTCCGCTACTCTCAAATTAAATAGGCCAATTCCATTACAATATGTATCACCGAGAGAAAAGAGACCAAATGGATAGAGTCATTCATTTCATATTTTCTTTTTCTTACATTTTAGTAGAATTACAATGTTAGTCACTATGCACGAAACCTGAACAACATGGCTCATTAGATCAAGCTTTAGGTTTTAATTATTGGTAATAAAGCCAATTGGCTAGAGTCAATCGCCATCCCTTTATCAAGATGGACGAGCTCTTCAGTCGTATCTCGCTTCTCTTTTGCCAAGTTCTTTTTGCTCTTTGCTTGTCTCACCATCATACGGTCCAATAGGCTCGGCTAGTTCCTCTTGCATCTCCATCGGTGGGCAGTGTTTTTCTTTAGTCTTCTCTAGCTATGGTTTGTTTGTCAATCCTTGTGTCTTCTCTTGCCAGCACTTTGACATAGCATGAATAATCTTCCTTTTTTGCTTCTCATCAAGATGGACATGCTTCTGCTTTTCGATATTGGGAGCGTGCCTTTGCCTCTCTCTTTGTTCCCTTTTTTGTGTAGCCCAATACTCTCGTAAGCAACCCGTGAACTCCTTATGAAACTCTATACTGGTGGTACAAAGTTGGGCCAGGAATACTTGCAAAGTAATATCTTAAGGCATGTACATGCATCCATAAAAACCACAAAGAAGAGCTCAATGCATCAAGACAACAAAACATCATCACACAATTCATGAGTCCTAAATGAAGGGACCATTTACAACAAACACAAGTGAATAATTCATGAGGCTTGATGATGAGCAAGCAAGGAAATTTTGAACATGGAAGGATTGGGCTTTAAGTTACTCAAAAGTGGAGTTTTTTGCTTCCTATAGTATAAGCTTATGTGTTAAATAAAAGTGATGGTTCCCTTTTGTTTGATGAATGAGCACGACAATATGAATAGCAATGGATGCGATTATGCTTTCATTTCTAAGTTTTTAAATCTTGAAAATTGGACTTGAGTTTGTGATGTGGTGCACCATTTTATGAATAATTCCTGACTTAATCATCAATCAATTGATTTTCTATTGAAAAAAAGACAAATATATTCTTTCAAAATCCAAAAAAGCATAAGATTTTAAATAACAATACATAAGATCTGCACAATCAATGACATCTTTCCACCAAACAAATAAACAAAGATATTGAGGATTGTGGAAAGAAGAGCATCCATCCTTTCCATCACTTCCGTATTCATTGCCCACTCTCTTATGTCCAATCAAAATTTTCTCTTTTTGAAAGTATAGCAAACAAGGCGAAAATTCACTATGGCCTACATAAGGCTATTGAGAAGAATTTCATAATAAGAGGCTTTTTTGTAAACAAGAAAATAGAGAGTGACACTTATATTTTAAAACATATCATAATAATATATTATGTTTTTTTTAAAAATGTAACAATGGACTATTTAAATTACAATATATTCCAAAAGCATAAAAAATAATGACTAAACTAGTATTCAATGACACTCTTTAAAGAGAGAGAGGTACACAAATGTCAACACCTCTCACAAGGACTTAGAAGATATATATATATACATATATATTGCTATGTGGCACTAGTCTGCAAGCTTTATCCAATGGTCCACAATTGCACCAAATCCAACGCTTTATTAAGGACTCTTTATGTAGTCCAAAAACAAAGTGAAAGGGGATGAGAAAGATTGTCTTTGACATGCTATTCAATGCCCCTCTTTAAAGAGAGAGGTACAAAAATTTCAGCACCCTCTCCTCATGACTAAGTGGCACGATGCATTTAAGAGGGGGTTGAGGGATCAATGGATGGGAACTCCACGTGCGGCTGTCAAGGTGATCATTAGAAAATTTCGGAGGTCATTTGGAGGGCCTTGTAAGAAATTGTATTTCTCTCTCTAGAAACTTTTTTTTAAATGCACTTGCATCTTGTGAGTACGTCCAAAAGGACAACCAGACACTCTAAAAAGTAGATTTATATTTCCAATCGTCCTTGAAAACGGTCACTTTTTTATTTAATGCGAGCGTCTTTTTCAGGAGGCAGGTGCGGCGCATTCACTGCAGCTTACGTCATCACTGGAACTTGAAAAGTCACAAACTGTCAAATAGTGATAGATTTTGAGTCTTTTGACACCACCAATGCATCTGGAAGCCAAAATACCCTAAAAATGAATGTCTACTTGTCTCATTCCGACATCCGGAGAGGCAAAAAATGTCAAAAAACCCCAAAAAATGGGCTTTTTACTTAAGGCGTGCGAGGAGGCATTCTAAAATTTTAGAATGCCCCCCTGCGCGCCGTTAGTACAAAGCTCCTTTTAGTGGTTTTTGGACATTTATCTTTCAAGAAATCCCCTTTTGAGAGGTTTTTGATATTTTCCTCTCAAAAAGCTCCCTAAAAAGAGGAAAAAATGGGCTTTTTACTAACGGCGCGCGGGGAGGCATTCCAACATTTTGGAATGGCCCCTCGCGCGTCGTTAGTAAAATGTTCTTTTAGGGGTTTTTGACATTTTTTTCTTCTTTGGATGTCGGAGCGAGGCAATTGGACATTCATTTATAGGATATTTGGGCGTTCTGGACGCATTGACAGTATCAAAAGTTTCAAAATCTTCCACCACTTGATAGTTTTGTGACTTTTTGAGTTCTAGTGATGACGTAAGCCATAGCAAATGCACCGCATCTACCTTTTGAAAAAGGTGCTCGCATTAAATAAAAGAGAGTGATCGTCTTCAAGGACCACTAGATTATTAAATGAGGAGAGGGACACCTTTTATATTTTTGTTAATATCAATCTATTTTTCTACATAACATAGGCTCTTCTCTCATTGGAGGAGCTTATTTTCCTCTCTCTTCCAAAAGGCCCTCCAAAAGACCTCCGAAATCTCCTAATGCTACATCATAGTAATACACTCTCTGTTGTGTGCCTTGAGCTTCCTTTGTCTTCTCCAAGATGTGTGTGTTTTTTTGCAATCCTAATTCCAACAATTGGTATCAAAGCAGGTTGCATCCTCCCGGGCTTAGTCGCCAGCAGCTCCAACACACACCTGCTCACTTTATTCAAATTTTCTGAGCTTTGGTGAGAGTTTGTAGGTCAACAAATATTTTGGAAGATGCTCAAAGAGATCAATCTGCTCAAAATTTTTGTTTTAGGCTCATTTCAGTCTCCATTTCTACTACAAGAAGTACTACACGTAGGCTATTTCATCAAAATTTTTTCAGTGCCATTTTTTGCATAGCAAGTCCCTTACAATCTTCTACGGTTTGTGCTATATAGCATGTGTTGTTCCCGCTTTATTTTTGCTCTTTTTGGGAAATTTTCACATGAGCTGCATCATTTACAATGGCTGACAACAACACAGATGTGTTCAAGATGTTTTCTACTAAGGATAGATTGGATGGGGACAATTACCCTATGTGGGCTTATATGATGCAACATGTTCTTGTGTCAAAGGGCGGTTGGAACATTGTGCGGGGCATTGATGTATGTCCTAGTTCTGTGACGATACAAACAATGTTGAGGATGTTGCAGGTCTTGCTGCTATTAGAGTTGTTTTGCCTACGGTTGAGTAAGCTTGCTGGGATGTAAAAGATGTGCAGGCTCATGCATTGATTGTGTTGTCTATGAAGCGCACTATTACTCCTCACATTTGTTCAGTGAAATCTGCAAAACAGGCTTGAGGTATTCTAGCTGGTCTTTATGCAAGTCGCAATGAGGAAAAAATTGCATTGCTATGTAAAGAGCTGGAGTCAAAGATTATGCATGAGGAAGATGACATGGACACTTTCCTTGTTGGTGTCAAGGATATTAATGAGAAACTTATTTCTATAGGTGAAGTTATCTCAGACAATTTCCTTGTGCAGACTGTTCTTGATGCCTTGCCAGATTCTTACAAAATTTTTGATAGTATTTGGAGACTTATGACCCAAGGAAATCCTGAACTTGTCAAGTTTGATTCATTGTGCACATTATTGTTGTAAGAGTCACTTTCCAAAAAAAAGAGGACTATACAGCGTGCAGTTGAACATGCTTTTATTGCTGCTCAAATAAAAGGTGATAACAGCAATGAAACCACTTCTCATGGTTCTTATCCGAATGGAAAATCACCAGTTTCTAATGCTTCTACTGGCAAAATTTCGTCTAGAAATTTTGGTGATAAGGGTAAAAAGAAGATGCGCTACCATTACTGTAAAGCTAATGATCACTTGATCAAGCAGTGTCTTAAGTTGAAGGCTAAAGAGGCTAAGAAGAAAGAGGCTCGGTCCACTACTAATGTTGGTTGCACTACAAATGCAGCTATTGTTGATTCTTCTGTGAAAGGAGACTGTGATACTGATGTAGAATGAGATTTTAGTACATAGTGTACCTATAATCCTACTTCCCATGATGCATGCATGTCAGTTGTTGTAGATTCATATGTGTGGTATTTTGATAGTGGTGCTACAAAGCACATTACCTCACATCGTGATTTGTTCACCTCTCTTGAGTTTGCTGTCCCTCATGGGAATTCAATTACTTGTGCCAACAATGCCTCTTATCCGGTTCAAGGAGTTAAAAAGATGTGGTTACTGCTGCAAATGGCAGTTCTTTCACACTTGTTGATGCTACTTGGGATCAAGAAGAAGCTTTGCCTGTATCTGCACTTGCTAGACTTGGTCTTTTTGTGAAATTTGTGGATGATAGATGTACAGTACATGATCTCATTTTTGGTGAAAAAATTGTTGTATCTAGAATTTCATGCTGTGAGTCGTATAAGCTTTGGGCAAAATTTTGCAAATGAATTTATGGACTCTGAGGCTATTTTAGATGCAAAACTTTGGCATGCATGTTTGGGACATCTAAATTTTGTCAGTTTGCTGCGTTTGCAAAAATCAGATATGGTTGCCTCTTTTTTGCCTCTTCAAACATGGTTGTGAAGGTTGTATTCTGGGTACGATGTAGAGTTTGAAGTTTCCAAAGGATGGAACAGTTAGGGCCACATACAGGTTGCATCTTGTACATAGTGATGTTTGTGGGTCCATGCAAACTCCGTTCTAGGGAAATTACCTTTACTTTGTGACTTTCGTTGATGATTACTCTAGGCATGCATGGGTATATCCGCTTAAAGCAAAGTCCAATGTTTTTATGTGCTTCAAAAAATTCATGGCTATGGCTGTAAATGTATCTAAATGTACTGTGGGAACCCTCCATTCTGATTGAGGGGGGAGTATATGTTAGCGGGTTGCGGCAACGGACGTCTGTAGCATAGCCCTTTTGTACTAACATAATGTCAATATGCAAGGAAGTGAATCGGGATGGGGCACAGAGACCACTTCCTAATCAGAAAATCAATATGCGTCCAATCTCACCGCTCTAGGTCATCACACCTTTTCGGCATCCAAACAAATTCGGAATGCAAAAAAACTTAAGGAGAGGTATCACAACACCTGGGGCACAATCCTATCAAGTTCTGTCACCATTTGGGAAGGTACATAAATCACGATCCATCACAAAAAATGTGCAGAAAATTGAAATATGACTACTTGAAAAGGTCCCACTTACGCAAAGAAACACTTATCCATGGTCAAAACATTAAAAAAACCATTTTAACCTTTAAATCAATGCATTTATCTCACAAACAAAGCGTCACGAACCACATCAAAATGGAGAATGGTTATACTTAAAATGTAGAGCAAGAGACTAGGAACACAATGTGCTATTCGGAATTGAATTTTGATTACCAGTCTAGGAGAAAAGAGGATTACAATTTGTAACAGCAAGAAGCTCTCACAGTGAACGTTTTTTCTCTCTACAGCTAATGATATCTCTTTAGTCCAAAACTAAGGGTTCTTACTTAAAGGTTAAGGGAGCTTTCCCACGGCCATTCGGCCACTTACAAGGGTGTAGACTCAGAGAGGTTGAGAGGGTATGTCAAATTACATTAAAATTACAAATCATCATAAACTGAATTACACGACTTCTTTCAAAAAATTGAGTGAGTGTTTACGGGGTTTGGTGTGCATCCACCTGTATCCACCAAACATTCCCCCCTTCCTGTTCATTGCATGTCCTTGTGCAATCCATCTCTGAGTGTAATCTACTGTCTTCTCTCGAGCGTTGCAGTGAGGTGTTTGAACTTCTGCGCTCTTGCCTCAATCTCTACTTTGGTGGCCAGCTCTTTGAAAGGGTTGTTGCTAAGAGTACTTTGATATGTGATAGGGTGTGCTGACAGATCTTTTGTCATGGGATTGAATATAGAGGAGTCCACTTTGAAGAAGCCGGTCATGAATGACTCCTTGAAGGTCTGCATGTAGCGAGAGGGCAGGAACATGACTCTTGCATACAATCCCATGATGACATTCCTACTCGGGATTTTTGTCTCCATATTCCAACAAATCCATCTTGTGTCTTCCACGAAAATCTGCCAGGGATGCTCTGCTGCCTCTATATCATAAAAAATTGTGATGCAGGTGATTAGCATCTTGGCAATTTTCACAAGCATCTGGCATGCAAGATTCGGGATCTCCTTCGTCATGTGAATCACCCCTTTGAGATTTTGAAGCATATACTGCTCGGACATGGGTTGTTATTGAGTGGCTTTGTGATAACTGGGTAGTTCATCACAACTAACCTTTTGCTTTGCCAAGAGTAAAAGTGTTAACCCTCACGGCTCACGGACACCCTATCACCTACGACGGACGTCGTAACCTATGGAGGACATTGTATTATTTATTTGGTAGAGTCAGGTACCGGGCTTGTCGGTCCAATAGGAAAAGGGTAAGAGTGATCACCGATGAGAGATGCACTCTAACTGGAACATTCAAGGGATTAGTTGTCTAAGCATGGGCGCCCAAGTGTGAATGGGGCGAGCTCATATAAAAGTCAAATAAACCTAAAATTCACTTATTCTCTCATTTTGTGCAATAGAAGAGTGCTCTTGCTCCATCTACAGCTTCTTCTTCTTCATCTCCTTGTCTGTGTGTGTATGCGTGAGAGAGAGAGAGAGAGAGCGAGAGAGCATTGCGACGACGGCACAGCGGCGGCGAAGTGGTTGAGCGCGGCGGCTCCTTCTTCTTCGCGACGAGGAATCCTCCACGAAGCAAGCGTAGAGCGGTGAGTGACACACCATCGCCTTCTTTGAGCTTATTAGTTTAGGCTTGTTGTGTGCTTGGAGCCATCTCGCACACGGTGTATCGGCAAGTTCCTTGCATTGACACGTGCGACATACGCGCACATTTTTGGCACCGCTGCCGGGGAATGCCATACATTAAGCTCGAGTAGCACTCTGTGCTTCTCCGTGGTGCAATTTCTATTGTAGGAAATGTAAGGAAGGAGGGTGTGTGTGTTGAGAAGAGGGATTTGGTGTTATAATGTGTGTTTTTTTGTTAATGGAGTTTTCAAAGGTACTTTGTTTATTCTCTGTGTATTAAGGTTGTTAGTTTCCTTTGTTAATGGAGTTTTCAAAGGTACTGTGTTTATTCTCTGTGTACTAAGGTTGTTAGTTTTCTGTGTACAGTAAGTAAGAAGTAGATCTGTGAGAGTTGATAGAGTGTGTTAGTGTGTAACAGTAGGTGTATTAGTTAGAAGTAGGTAGAGAGTGTTGTCGCGCAGACCGTGGCGATCTTATCCTTTTTAAAAAAAAAATTAAAAATTAAAAATTAAAATTTAAAATTTAAAATTTAAAAAAATTTCATTAAAAAAATTTAAAATTTAAAATTTAAAGGTAGGATCGGGATCGAGAATATCTCCCATACCCAAGCCCAAGCTCACGCTCAGGCCTAGGCCTCAGTCGCCTTTAAAAAAAACGAATTTTAGCTCACACGTAGCTAAAAATCAATTTTTTGAGGACCAACGGAACTTCATATGCTCGAAAATTGTGCTGTAAAGCACACAGCGACCCTCTACGTGATACGCTCATTTCGAGCTATCACACACTTTAATAAAAAAAAATCAAACATTAAAAAACATTAAAAACGTAAAAAAAAAGTAAAAAACACGAGTGAAAACGGACGCTTAAAAAAGGTAAGCGGTTAATCTTCGAGGTTATTCGCCGACGTTTGTAGGGTGCCAAAGGCACATGCATCTGCGCTCTCATCGTGTGCTAGAGACGGGGCAACTAGAGAGAATTTCGACTTACGCGAGTTCTCAATATCCACCTACTTTAGGTTCCGGGCCCTCGGCGGGGACCCAAGGTAGTACAAACCAAGACCCGAACATAGCGGCTAGTGACTCTTCGTCTGACTACGACGTCATGGAGGGTTTCCCAATGCCTAATCCCGATAGCTCAAGCCAAGACATGCATGCCATGGGTCCTCGGTCCGGGACGAGAGTGCTTAGACGCCTGAAGGAAACCTTTAGTAGAGCCACTTGCTCCGAACATGGAGCTAATGATGTAAATGAGAGGGGTGGGGAAGTAAATTCTCCATTCGTGACAAACAAAGACCCTATACCGTTAGAGAACATGGACGTGAATACTTCATTCACTGCACCTCCTGACTCTTCAGATTTATTTCCCTCCAAGATCATATTACGCGATGGTAGAAGCCTTGCCGAAGTGCAAGAGGTTGAGGGATATATCCTTGCAGCAGTAAGGGAAAAGGAAGTCGAGAGCTTACGCAAGGCGGAGCAACGAAGAGAGTTAAAAGTGAAAGCTCCTATGTCAATATCCTTGCTAAGAGAGCAATCAAGTGCTCTTGATTTAGCAACCGCTAAGGGCCAACCCCTAGAAAGCAACATTGCATCAAGCTCAAAGGACACCCCTAGCACCTCAATTCTAGATGGAGTGTTCTTAAATGAGAACTGGGAGTACGAATTACAAACAGAGACTTTGACCGACCTATAGACAGGTCACACCTATCATGTGTGTTGGTTAGATGTCCTACAATCCACAATGGGTGCTACTAGTGTAGAGGATCAACAACAAAGATTTTGTGAGGATATCCATAGAGTCATTGAGTTAGAGAGACAGAACAAGGGGATCTACATGCCTTCAATGGGTCTCATGAGATTCTTAGATACAAGAAAGGCTAAAAAACCGACCTGATCACAAATGGAGACTCCCTCGGTAAGTCCGATGGATCCTCCATATGTTGTTTCTCCAGGGGTCTCAGTGCAATCTGAGCCCACAAGTGATAGCTTCACCTTTCCAAGCCTAGCTCATCTTTCCCTTGATGACACCATGGCTACCATGCCTACCCCAATGATGGGCATACCGAGAAACACACCATGGACCTCATTTGTTAGTAAAGCACCACTACATGGTAGCTCAATGCCTGCAACAGTACCTACAAGTGTGTACCAATCGTATGCACCTATGGGTCATCACACTCATGTAGTCCCTACCCCTCCCATTGTTTCAACTACCTATGCTCCACAACCACAATACACAAGTTCTTATTTCCATGTGACTATACCGGCTAGCATTAGCATGTCACATCCGACGTCTGCTATGCCTAGGGCCACCCATATGAACTATGGACCACCACATGGCACAACATCATACACAACGTGGAACCCAAGGGCTTCCTATGCGCCAAGCCCAATGCCAATACCTACTCCACATGTAGTCTCTGGAGCGCCTTCACCCACAGTGCCTGCTCATTTAGGTGACTTGGCAACATTTGCTCAAGCTATCGGTCGATCTATTGATGAGAATATGCGTTACGCGCCTGATAGATAGAGATCCTAGAAGTAAGGCAGTACAAATAGCCAAGCTCACACAAAAATTTAGTGGAGACGGGGATGTGAGAAAGCATATCGAAGTGTTTGAACAAATATGAGATTCTCTAGGAGAACACAATGACCTACATAAGAGCAATGCTTTAAGCCTAACCTTAAGTGGAAAGGCTGGGGATTGGTATAGAACCCTAAGGGTGGAAGAAAAAACGATTTACCCTACTCTTAGGAGACTGTTCTTAAAAGAATACATACGAGAGGGAGTGCTTTGGGGTGTAGCCTCTCAGCTCCAGAAAGCCCAACGAGAGGAAGGAGAGTCGGTGAGAGACTTTATAAGTCGCTTGAAGCATTTGAATTCTCGATGTAATTCAAATGAGCGCTTCAACAATAACCAATTGCTTGATAGGTTCATTAGGGGATTACGACATGAGGATATCTACAATGGCCTAGTCATTAGAGGTATCACCACTTGGGAAGCAGTCACCACCAATGCGATCCAATTGGAGGATAATTTAATGATTCAAGGAGAAAAAGTGTCTGTTGAGCCTAAATCTATTAGCTCACAAGCATCAGGGCATCAGCGAATGACCCTAAAGCCTATTGCTAAGGAGCCAAAGATATCTGAGATGACTTTAGCAGATCTCACCAAGGCTATTCAAGAGAGTCTTAGAGACAATCGTGCTCTGCAGAACAATCATATGTATCCAAGGAGGGAGCAACAATGGTTCTCAGTATGCTATGGACCTCATAGTACCAGTGAATGCCCTACTTTTAGAGTAAAATTCAATGGGAACTGCAATGCCTGTGGGAGGTATGGTCATCAAGCTAAGGATTGCATAGTATTTAAGCGCGCGATGGCCAATAGACCAACCTTAGCATGGACAGACACACCTCGAGTGCCTGCATTGATGCAGGCCCCACCTCTTGAACAAACAGCACAACACATGGTCCCTAGGGCCCAAAATGTTGTTCAAACAACACCCTTACCACCTCCAGTGCTAGGACCGCAACCACCACATCTGAGAATCACTTCTGTGAATCAAGTGAGTTGTGAGTCATCTATTTCTTGTTTGGAAGGCTGTGAGGAAAATATAGATCCTAATATCGCCTATGGGATGGATGTGCTTGAAGAAAGTCCACAATACTACATGGAGGACTATTGGGGACAAGTCAAACCTGTATATCAAGTAGTTGCTCTTGTGGCAAGAGGCCAAAATATCAATTACACTGCTAAGAGACCACCTCTTCAATGCTATGAGTGTGGAGGTCCACATCGTGTAGCTGAGTTTCCTGTTAGGCTACAAAAGAATGCCACACTAATGCAAACCAATCAAGCAAGCACGTCTACAATGCCGATACTCATGTGTAATCGATGTGGCATAGATCATTTGATGGCCCAATGTCCAAATAATCCAAATGCACCGAAGATCACGCCATTAAACTTGATTGAAGTTACCGAGGAGCCATCACCAAGTACACCCATGGTACCAATAAATGTACTCGCACGATCGATGCTCCAAAAACAAAATTATATTCTTGAGGAAAGAGACACGGCATCAATTTCCCAATCTCATAAAAAGAAGAAAACACGAAGAAAGAGATCGCAAAAAGCAGCGAAGTCAGACCCGAGTTTAAAGACCAACATAGGGACTGGTGACGACCCCGTATATATGAACGACGCTGAAGAAGATTCTGGTTCAAGTGAAACCATGGAGACCAAAACAACCACTAACATAGAAACCAACAAGGAATATCTTCATGAGCCACAATGGCCAGGATCCAAAAAGAAGATAGGAACTTACCCAAACCCTACAGAGGAGATTGAGCGAGTCAAGCAATTAAGGAGTTTGGTAGAAGATACCCAAAGGGATCTAGAACTAGCACCTAAGAAGATCCATATTACAGACACCGTGTTCCCTACGCAACAACAACCTCACCAAGTCCATAGACCCTTGGACATACCTAGTGTCATCTAAGAAGAAAGTGACTTAAAGTCATGGGAAAGTGGGCGTACTCACTTCTTGATGGAAAGAATGTTTACAGAGGGACTACCTGATCCTATCGAAGAAATGGAGATCCCATCTTCCCCACGTCAAGGGACTCAAGGCCAAAAGGTGCCGTTAAACATTGCCAAATTGATGGATTTCATGTCTTCATAAGTTAGAACCACCATCATGTCCAAACTATATAAAGACCCTGATCTAGTCTTAGCTCTTCGAGCCTTCCTCAATGGAGAACTGAAGTTTGGGCTACCACAATTTGCACGGATGGATGGAGCTGGGGAGATGCCAATAGAGGAGGAATACATAGATCCACAACCCAACCTAGATGAGAACCTTGTTATAGAAATACCTCTTAACAAGTTGGGACAATACTTTGAGGGTGATGAATCCAATGCGACTATACCAATCACTACTGAGGGATTAACTGTGAAGGGAATCCTTGATGGTGGCGCTGGGGTTAGCATTGTGACTAAAAATTGTTGGGAAACTATGGAAAGACCTCACCTTGCGACCACAACCATGGTAGTGAAGATGGCCAATGGGTCTATTGTTAAACCTATCGGGATGCTAGAAGATCTCAAGATCAAGGTCTTTGGACATAAAATAAGGATTACCTTTATTGTTATGGATTTCTCCAAACACACTATGGCATCGGAGATGATCTTAGGACGTCCTTTCATGAGGGAAGCAAAAATGGTGCATGACTAGTCCAAAAACCATGTCTACCTGCAGTTCCAAGATTCTGTCATTCGAGTGGATCTTGTGACGGGTCGAGCACATCCTCTACGAAACAGGTTTATAATTGATCATAGATCTGACACCACAGTTCACTCGACCCCATTGCAGTATTGTTACACGTGTAAAGCGGGCACTGATGTTGGGGAAAATTCTCCTTATATGGATGTACTATCTGGAATGACCGAGTCACACAATGTGGATTGGGTCCACCTAGCAGCAACCATAGACACTTGGGGAAATAGGGGGACGACCTAGGTAACACCTGAGGGGGATGAAATGCCACCACTTGTACCCTTAAATATGCTACAAGCAATGTATATAGCTTCTGACAAGACTCATCCTCATATAACAAAGAAAACATACAAGTGGATCCCTAAAGCTTCTTTAGCAATCATGGCTAGTACTAAAAAACAGAAGCCTTGTAAGAAACATACCACTCGCTCCAAGAAAAGTAAGAAAATGTGGCGTTGGATTCCTAAACCACTATTGAAAGCCCAAGGCTACTATCAAGGAAATGATCAAATCTGGGTGCCAAAATGTAGATTGTGTTCTTACCTATCACCTGACCCATGTGAGCCCAATCCCGTAGCTCCAAAACGAATCAACGATAGCAGAAAGAAAAAAAACACAGAATGATACACACCCGCTCCAGAGCTAGTTTGGGTACTGAAGAAAGAACGATTTGTTCCACCTAGCTCAGGAATAGGGAAATCAAATGAAGCTTCTTGCTCTTCAATTAGTTCCTATACGGAAATAGAAGCTTCAACACAGCCTCCACCTATAATTATGGACCTCCATAAAGCTATAAAGGAATCCACACGTCCCAGCGTTCAAGAATCACCTGATGAACCACTACAAGTTTGATCCTGGGTGAGTACCTTACCACCCTTGCTACTCGACGAGGCACCTAAGGTAATAGAGAACTACTCGCAAAAATCCCCACCTATTACCAACTCGAACAATTGGTTTCAAAGGGTGATAAGCTCATTTCAAACGGTATGATTTACCCAAGGAATGGGGGAGTGTTTGCTGACAGTCATCATTCACTCACCCCCCTCTCAACCTTGTTTCCCTGAGCTCTCAATCACCAATCTTAGGGAATGTACATATAAATCCTTATACTCACAAAAAATAAAAATAATAAAGAGCAAGAGCAATTAGCAAACAAGTATGCACAACAAAAGTCAAAACATTGACCCAGACCTACACATTCACATGCGGTACACTGAAACAGAAACCTATGTCATAAAACACATTTGATCCTCATCACTCGAGTGATGGACGGTAGGCAGAATTAGTACGATAGGAGTGTTTCTGTTTTAGAGTTGAGTGATTAGCAAAGTTCCTTGTTCCCACTGATGTACCTCCTAGAGGTATTCTTTGTGTTTCCTAGTGTGTATAGGAACGTGTTGCTGTTGTTAGGATTTGGACCTTCATGGGATCTTTCTCTCATTCACACTTCCAATCAAGCGCGACCATCAACACAAACAGGTGTTTCTTGTCCATTAGCATTGCCCCTTATCTTTTTGCATCCATGTTTGTCTGCTTTGATTGTGATTGGTAGCATAATATTCAGCGCATTTACTTAGTACTAAACATTAAATTCAATGAATTTTTTTGTCATAATCACTTGTCTAGGTTTAAAAATCAAGCAGTCCGACTAAGCTAGGTGTTAGAGATCTTCTCTTAATACCATGGGGAATGCCTTCATAATAATCAATGGTTACTTAGGTTCTTAATCCGATTTAGGCAACATTGTGTGAAATGTACTAGAGCTTTTTAGTGGGCTTAGTCCCTATTGACCTTTAGCTTAAGTATTATAAAGGGAGTTTACTAGTGTGAGGAGCCTGGGGAGGGTAACAATGTTATATGAACCCCCAAAGTTACAAAATTAAAATGCTGAAAACAAAGAAACAAAAACAAATCAAAGTGCCACAATGTAAAATCTTAAGCTGGAAGTCAGCCACTACAAGAGGTTGTGTGCTCTTGTGACGCTGTTAGCGACGAAAATACACTGGGTTTTTATAACCCCTGGCATCGCTAAAACCGTCGCTACGAGCGTCGCTACGAGAGCGTCGCTATATGCGTCGCTATAAGCATCGCTATATAGCGACGCTCATAAGGACGGTCATAGCGATGTTTACACAAAAGATTATAGCGACGCTACAGAGCCATAAATAGCGACGGTTAAGGCGACGCCCGAGAGAATTTTTTTTTGGTGACAGGGCATTGAATGCCCTGCCACCCATCACCATATTGTACTTGATTCACTTTTTAAAAAAAGTGCAAGGGTAGATAATAGACCCAAAATAGTCACCCACAAGACGCATTGTTTGCAAAATTGACAAGCGTAAAATTGACAATTGTACACATCATAGGCAAAATGAATTGATTGGCAAATGTAATAATGACAATCGTACAACATCATAGGCATAAAGAATGGATTGGCAAAAGGAACTGCGGTGACAAATATAATAATATACATGGTTCAAAAAGACGTATAAAATCCGTCTCATGATACATAAGCTATGAGAAACCCTAAACTAATTCTCTAAACTGACGGCTAAACTTACGTCGTCTAGTCAGACATCTCATCGCGTCCAAGCGGCGTATCTGTCGGATTCTGCAAAAAAAGACAATAAGACAGCTTTCAGTAAGTATAAACATATAACGACATTTATAAAACAATACAAAAAATAGAAAAGAGTAAACCCTAATACTAACCATGCCGCCGCGAGAACTGAGAATGTCCATCAGGGCGTTTAAGCCCTTCCTACCTACGTACTCGCACTCGTACGGTGTGGGATCACGTCCTGTCATCGACCACTGTCAAAACATACAAAGATTTCATTATGTTAGAATTAAAAAACTCATAAACCCTAAACTATCGAACATAAAGAGCAATGCGAAAACACTTACAAAATCGGCCTCAAATGATGCCCATCCACCGCTCCCCAAGTGGTGCGATCTTCCTGCCTCTACTCGCACTCTGGCTGCATCCTTTTGTTGCTTCCACTTGTCGGGATTCTCACGCGCTGCTTTCTTCGCATTCTTCCAATCTTCTTTGGCCAGCCAATCTGGCCTGTTCCACCCATTCTTGATTGCTTTTTGCACTTCGGAATGCTTGTGTTTGCAGTATTCGTGCATTCGAATCTTCATCAGGTCTTCATTGAAGCGCTGATCCCGTGTTGGAACGGGAAACTCATCATGAAGTATGCTGATGACTCTGTTTTTAAATCACTTGGTACTTCACTCCATTTGTTTAGTAGGTAGTGTCTAAACAGCTGAGAGCAAAGACCACGCATGTGTGAGATCACCTTCTTGCCGTCATCATCCATGATGATGCCGCCGCTGAAGTCGACGGAGTAAGGCAAGCCCTCTGGCCAGTGACGCGTGAACCTGGGTGTCCCGGCAGGGGTCTCTAGCGGCGTGTCGATGGGGGTACGGACGTCAGGTGTCTCCACCGGCGTCTGGGCCCCGAAGCGAGGAGTGTCGAGTGGGGTGGCTCCTGGCGGAGTAGGTAGAGGTGTGTAGCTGCTAGGAACAGTCAGCCGCGCAAAACCTGGCGTAGATGGCAATGTTGTGGCTGGTGTGGGGGCAGGCAAAGAAGGGGAGGGTAAAGAGCCTCGTCGAACACGAGGCGGTGTGGAGGCATCGGCGGCGGAATCCCCACAACAACCGCCACCGCCACCACTAGAGCGCCGGTGTCTAGACGAGTGTGAAGATCGTCTCGTCGACGCCGAAGCTTCGGAGCGCGCCGAATGCTCCGAAAGAGAGGGAGATGCGGATGGAGTAGGAACGCGCGATGATGCGCCAGAGCGATGACGCTCCACGTACCACTGTCTCTGCTGCGGTGACAAAGAAGAAAGAAACTCCTCATCATCCATACCTGCATTAAACACACGAATATTTAAACTTAATATTGAATGAATAGAGTAGACAATGACGCAAAGACCATTAAATACAATGACGTAATGACGCATATAAATACAATGACGCAATGAATTGAGTGATAGAGGAGGCAAGTCGAAAACTTAGAATTTTCAATCAAAAGATGTGAGCGTGAGTAGAAAAGAGCGTTATACACCATGGAAAAATCCGACCATGTTCCATCTATATGTTTCCAGGCCGCGCAATCTGCAGGAATTCGTAGCACACCATCCGAAGATTTATTCTCCTCATGCCATGATGCTAGGGCGGCCATGGACTTACATTCGAAGAAATGCTTGATGCGAGGAAGCAGAGGAAAATGTTGCAAAACCTTTTGTGGAATTTTTGTCCCATGGAGATCTACTCGATATCTTTCGGAATCACATTTCGGACACTTCTCCATGTCTATGTATTCCCCTCTGAAAAGAATGCAGTCATTAGGACAAGCGTGGATAGAATTTTAATCCATCCCCAAGTTTCGCAAAATCTTTCTTGCTTCATCTCGGGAATCTGGCATCACATTGTCAGCTGGTAGTATGTGCTCTTTAAGCAAACTACACAACATAAAAATACGATGCAGTCGTGTAAAAATCTATCATATCATTATACATTTAGAGTTTTATTAAAGTAAACTAATTGTAATAGATCACCTGAAAAGCGCTGTGACGCTAGTGTCACTCCATCCAAACTTTGCCTGCATGTTGATAAGAACCAGGAGTGCTTTCAATCTAGACATACGTGCTCCATTATACAATGGCGTATCGGCTTCACTTTTCATATCATCATAGATAAGCCTTTCTGAATCCATGATCGTCTCGATCATTTCATCAATCTTGGGCTCAAACATTGCCTCGTTGGGGATGTGCTCTGCATGATCATCCCCCGAGCTGTCAGAGGCTACATCTTGTGGCCTCACATATGCTGCTTGACCAAAGCGCCTGCGAACACGTCTATTGGGTTGCAAGATTGCTGCTTGTTGGCCAACGTCAGAGTCCGACGAGTTATAATTGGCAACAACTTGATCTATAATAGATGGATCGAACTTGCCAAATTCGCGAACGTGCTGCAAAGAAACACGTCTTGTCCGTCGCACAGCATGCTTGCATTGATTACAAGGACATAAGACCCTCGTTGAGAGATAGGTGTTTTGGTTGGACGGTCCCACATCCTCGTCACTACTCATAATGAGGATAAAAATCTTATAACCTGGACAACAAATTTAATATTCTATTGGTATTCTTCGTCTTATCTCTCTCTCTCTCTCTCTCTCTTTCTCTCTCTCTCTCTCTCTCTCTCTCTCTCTCTCTCTCTCTCTCTCTCTCTTTCTTTACCTCACATTCTCTAGTCATGTCCAATCCCCGCACACCTCGGTCTAGAGGTGCACGGAGATCAGAACCACCGGGTTATAATCTCGTCTTTATTGGTCAATACCTATATTTGTGGGTACAAGAAATCTACAGACCCACGTCTACATGATACTGCATGTAGTGGACAAAACCCCTTTTCCTCTTCTCTAGCTGTAGCACTTCACAGCATCTTAACATCTTTTCACAGTAGATCTTTTCACTGTTCGTCTAACTCTAAACCCTAAACCGTAAGTAATTCTTGCGTGGACCCAATCTAACGTAAATAAGCGTAAATCTAACTAAAAATAAGCCTAAATCTAATTTAACGTAAGTCTACATCTAACCTAATCTTTAACGTCTTTTGGGATAGTTTCCTACGACGTTAAAACTCTCTTCTTCTTGTGTGTGTGTGTGTGTGTGTGTGTGTGTGTGTGTGTAAACCTAAATAAACCTAAGTTTAATCTAATATAACATAAATCTAAATCTAACGTAATTTATGTTATATTAAAAACAAAGAACTAAACTAACAAGGATTATAAGAACCTTAAAACTGATTTAACACATAATTTTTCACATAACTCGGTAAGAGTTGGCATTCTCATCACTAAAGATGTGAGAGTTAACTTCCAGCGGTGACGCTGCCTCATCTCCATCCACATCTGACGACAGCAATTGGACCTTTAGACCGTTCTTGCTCTTGTTACTAACTTTGAAGTTGTTGTTGAATGACTAGAGGTTGTCTAGATGGTCATTGTGTCGGGGATGTAGTGACTCTTGCCACCCTGAAGATCCACCTTCTTCCCTATCTTCTGAAGACATTTCACCAGTACTTTTGGATCGACGGAGCCCACCATGAGTGAAGGCAGTAATACCCTATATTCCATTGAGGGCTTTCTTCACCCGCTTCATGTAGGCATCGCAGTCTATGGAGACCTAAATCTAATCTAATATAACGTAAATCTAAATCTAGCGTAAATAAACGTAAATCTAATTAAAAATAAACCTAAATCTAATCTAATTTAACTTAAATAAACCTAAATCTAATTTAACGTAAGTCTACATCTAACCTAATCTTTAACGTCTTTTAGGATAGTTTCCTACGACGTTATAACTCTCTTCTTCTTGTGTGTGTGCGCGTGTGTGGATGTGTGTGCCAATAAAAAGAGATAAATGGTATAACCTTTCTATCACCCATGCCAAGTATGATAGATTGGTTATGCCATTTCCCTCTTGAATAATAGGTCTTGAGTTCAACTCCTCGTCGGCTAGATCTTTAGGTCTTTTAATTTTAATTAGTTTCCTACGACGTTAAATTAGTTTCTCTCTCTTTCTCTCTCAATGTGTGCGTTTTTTTGGATCGTATGCATGTTTTCTCTCTCTTTTTCTCTCTCAATGTGTGCGTTTTTTGTTTATGCATGTTCTCTCTCTCTTTTCCTCTCTCAATGCGTGCGTTTTTTGTTTATGCATGCTCTCTCTCTCTTTTCCTCTCTCAATGTGTGTGCATTCTTTGTTTATGTATGTGTGTGTGCGTTTTTGTTTATGTATGTGTGTGTGCGTTTTTGTTTATGTTTGTACTCTCTCTCTCTCTCTCTCTCTCTCTCTCTCTCTCTCTCTCTCTCTCTCAAAAACACTATGTGTGTGTGTATGTGTGTGTGTGAGAGAGAGAGAGAGAGGGAGAGAGAAAGAGGGGAAGGGAACATGAGAGTGAGGAGAGGGAAGGAGCATACCTGGCTCTCCTTCCTCTCCTCGTGTGTGTGTGTGTGTGTGTGTGGAGAAGAAAGAGAGAGAGAGAGAGAGAGAGAGAGCGTTACCTGCTCCTTGCTTGAGGGCGCCGAAAAACTCAGATCTGAGATCTGAGTTTTTGGGCACGCTCTATTATTTTTTTAGCCCAGTCGGCGTTGCTATGAGCGTCGCAAATTTCAATTTCCAAAGAAATCTGCGACGCTCATAGCGATGCCGGGATTTTTTTTTTTGAGCGTCACTGTGTGAGCGTCGCTAATATGAATAGCCTCTTGTAGTGAGATTGATTTGGTACTTCACTCACATGTATTGCCTATGGTACTAGAGCCCTAGAGGTTCCCAGTGTGGGCGCTTTTCGTTGAAAAGAAAAAAACCCAAGGCATACAAAATAAGCACACACATCAAAATTGAATCATTGTGAAAAGAATTTGGGGGGTCAAAGAAAAGGTAATCAGTCAGGCGATGATTTCATGAGAAATTCCTTTTATCGTAGCTTAACTACAAGGTCTTCTAGGTATAGCCTCTAATCAGCCCTCGAACATGAAATACTTGGCTCTCGCGATTAAACAACTTAATTGACCAGAGAAAATTAAGAAGCTTACCCATGGTATTAATAATCGATCTCTAGTGCCTTTCGACCGTTAAATTAGCGACCCCAGACTTGTTTAATTTTTTACCTTTACATCTGTTTATGCATTTGATTATATTGCAATTTAATGTTTATTACTGACAAATTGTTTAAAATTCTCTTACCAATCAATTTGTCTGCCTAAAACTGCATATGATTTTTAATCGCTTATGAGAATGCAATTACTGTGCCAATGTTGTTTGATTTTGCAGTGATTGAAGAAGGCTAAGGACATTCATCTCAAATGCTCTTCCACCTCGACGAACGAGCTTCAACTCAATAGCTTCCAAGGATGGAATCTACATCAGGAAGAGGGGCATGTTAACCCTCACAGCTCACGGACACCCTATCACCTACGACGGCGGACGTTGTAACCTACGGCGGGCATTGTATTATTTATTTGGTAGACTCAGGTACCGGGCTTGTCGGTCCAATAGGAAATGGGTAAGAGTGATCGCCGATGAGAGGCGCACTCTAACTGGAACATTCAAGGGATTAGTTGGCTAAGCATGGGCGCCCAAGTGTGAATGGGGCGAGCTCATATAAAAGTCAACTAAACCTAAAATTCACTCATTCTCTCATTTTGTGCAATAGAAGAGTGCTCTTGCTCCATCTACATCTTCTTCTTCTTCATCTCCTTGTGTGTGTGTGTATGAGAGAGAGAGAGAGTGTGTGTGTGTGTGTGTGCAATCGAAGATTGCAACGACAGCACGGCGGCGGCAAAGCAGTTGAGCACAGCGAAGCGGCGTCTCCTTCTTCTTCGCGGCGAGGAATCCTCCACGAAGCAAGCGTAGAGCGGTGAGTGACACACCATCGCCCTCTTTGAGCTTACTAGTTTAGGCTTGTTGTGTGCTTGGAGCCATTTGTGGCTCGCACATGGTGTATCGGCAAGTTTCTTGCATTGACACGTGCGACATACGCGCACAAAAAGCTATCCAAGGATTGTCATCTGTTCATGGGACAGTAAGCTGGGTCGATCTTGAGATGCTATGGAGCATTCCTGTAATAGGTTTCGTATGTTGGTCATTGCTCAAACCACTTCTTTCTCCAGAGGGGTTGATATTATCAATGATCATCTGAATCTGAATTTCCATGACAGGGACCTCCCTGTAATCCCCTTGGCTATTTGGTTCAAGTTTTGGTAGCATTATTTGCTGTCATAATCTAGCCTTTTGCCACATCAGTGGGGTGGCAGGGCGATCATCTCATGCTCGAGGTTCCTTACCACCTCATCTAGAGTAATCATGAGGAGGGCAGTTGATTCCAGCACTTTCAGTTCATACTGCATATATGCTTTGTGCAAGGTGTTGGGGTATAGGAGCCTGTGCCTTGCCCGGCCGCCCAGAGTCTGGGCACCCACTGACTTGTATACCTTATACATAGCATAAGTGTATAGGGGGCTGCTCACTCTTTTGAGTCTCCCCACCCATATCTGTGTCGTGTGTCTCCTTCTCTCTCTCACTCTCCGTCTGTGGTGCTCCCCGATCCCCTTCAATTGGTATCAGAGCGTAGGTACGGAGGGAGCGCGTGTGTGCACAGTCACGGCGACAGCGGAGAGCCAGTTTCATTCCCGAAATCGCGTCCGTGCGCGCGCACTTTCAAGAGTGCAAACAGGGTTTCGACTTCGGCATCGGCAAATTCAGCTTTTCGAGAGCGTTTCCACCAAGGGTCCTGGTGTTTTACCCGCCTTTCGAAGCCATTCGAGCCATCAGAAACCTCATTCGAGCTACGGTTGAGGAGCTGCATTTTTCAGCCCTCTTTTGGTAGTTTATGCTGCGTTTTTGGGTCGAAACGGAGGTTTTTGGCATAGCTTTCACACCCGGACTCGGATACATGTGATCCAGGAGTCTACCTTGGGGTTTTGGCACGCTCCGGACGCGCTCGTCATATCAGAATTTTAAAATTGTGAACGCTGAATTTTCTGCAGTAGAAATTGTTTATTGTGTGTCGAGGATTCCACACATGGTTTGCTCTCAGATGTGAGAGTGATATTTGCTGCAAGTTTCCTCACAAGTGGGAGGATACGATGTATGCCTTATGTGGTTTAATGATCAGGGAGACTAATGGGATTGCATTTTGAGCTCGGCAATGTATGCCTCGAGCATGTTTTTTGGCAGTCACAAGTAGAGAAGATATTTGTGTACTAGATTTGCAGGTGTTTGCAATGATGTATGCAAAGTGTGGAGATTGGTGCATGCATTTGGAGTGCGGTTTGATGCGCTTTGGTTGCTCATGGTTTTGAGTGTGCAGTCAGTTTGGTTACTGGTTTTGTGGCCGTTTTATTGACGAAACTCTGGCGAAATTTTCCCAAGAGTTTTATGCGCATCATTTATGCGATCTAGGTAGAGATTGTGGGTTGCACTCAACATTTGTGTGCGGTGTTCTCTACAGGTGGGAGATTTGTGCGTGTGTATGCATCGATACCGCACAGTGTGGGCTTGGTGATTAGCTCACGGGTTTGACAGGCGTACAGTTATCTTGGCACACTCACAGGAGTGAGTATTGTGATGTATGCTTGTGTGGCTACGAGCTAGGTAGACGGATTCGAGCACTAATGGCTTGGTGATTAGCTCACAGATTGCAGTGTGATACTAGAGCAGGTGAGGCTTGTATTGACATTGCGGGAGCTCTATTTTGGAGTGTGTCTCACAGGTTTTACATTGTGTTTCTGGCCATATTTGTAGACAATTTCTAGGTGTTGTTGGTGAGGTGGTTTTGCTTTCTAGTTTGCTACATTGTGCTCATGGCAGAGACAGGTGATCGATCAGATTGTGACCTCTCACAGATGCGCGTGTTTGATGGGTCAGACTTTGCGGCATGGAGAGAGTGTATGCTTGATGCATTGACACAGCGAGGGTTGCATCGACCATTGAGTGGTGATGTAGGTAGACCTTCAAACATGTCTGATGATCAGTGGCAGGAGCTAGAGGACATGGCACTATCTACACTCTCTTTGCACCTTGCGAAATCTGTATATGCTCTTGTTATGTATGAGGCTACTTCGAGAGCACTTTGGCGCAGATTACATGATATGTATGATAGGTATGAGTCATCAAGGACTCGTGTGAGACATGTACATTCACGAGTATGCTGACAGGTGACATGTTGGTATTGTGGTCATTCTGGACACGTTAGACGGCGTTGTTTTCGTCGTATACGACATCATAGGAGACATGGCAGTCTTAGAGATGTATGTAGTGATGCCATGGACTCAGTTTCTTTGACAGTTGAGGCACATGTAGTGTCGGAGTATACTAGTGACGGGGATGTCACTTTTACCTTGAGCCATGCACGAGATGCTATACATGTGGATAGTGCACTCCCTTCGTAGTGGTTGCTAGACGTAGATGCTACTTTCCATGTCACGTCGCATAGTGAGTGGTTTAGCACGTTTTCTAGTGGGAGACTTGGTTGTGTGCACATGGCTGATGGTGCTGTGTATGACATTGAGGGTGCAGGAGACGTATGTTTGTCCTTGCCCAGTGGTATGAGATTTACCCTGCGTCATGTGCGTTATGTGCCGGATCTGAGATGGGATTTGATCTCAGTCAGACAGTTACAGGATAGTGGATGTCGGGTATCGCTGCTTGAGCGATCTTTTGCATTGCATTTGGGTTCGCTAGTGATTGCGAGAGGTGCCAAGAGTGGTACAGGTTACCCATTGCATGTGGATCACAGGAGAGACGGTTTGTCTCTGTGATCATGCAGCCAGGTAGAGAGCAAGAGAGCACGCGAGTCTCTTTTGCTCATGGGTTGCAGGGTGCTTTGCATGGAGTGCAGAGTAGTGAGCTCGTTGTGCACACAGTTGGGGCACGACTTGAGCAGTCACACAGAGAGGTGACAGAGTCAGACATGCATGCTTTTCTAGTGACTGAGAAAAGCAGAGAGTCAGTTGTGTGAGATACTTCTATGCAAGATAGATAGGTAGAGCGGTCTTGCTCTAGTGAGTCACAACAGGAGGACGTTGTGCAAGAGTCTATGCATACGGAGTTAGAGCATGAGATCTCTAGTGAGTCACAGCAGATTGAGTGGTCATGGTTGCAGTGGATGATTGCAGAGGAGACTGAGATGTCAGCGATTATGCAATCATTCCTTTCTATGCTCGACAGTGAGCATGGGGATATAGTTGTGCAGGATATGTCTTCCAGTAGACATCTAGAGCAGCTGGTTTGCTCTGAGGTTGCACGACAGGTTGATGCGTCTTTTGTGGACAGTCAGGAGATGCATGTGGCTGACACGCCTTGTCAGTCAGAGATGCCTATTGCCAGGGATATATATGTTGATGCATGCTCCGTAGAGCTAGCAGGGTCCGCTAGCATTGCATCGGCATTCGGTGGTCTCATGTATGAGATGTTGATCTTGAGACCGGATATCGCAGCTGCACTGGGATCATTTGCAGTTGGGGTTGTCAGTTGTTTGTTGACTGATGATGGCATAGTGCACGAGGGAGATATGCAGGTATTGCGTACATACTTGCGGTACGTGTGCGGTATGTCTGGTGGTGTATGGAATTACACGGGAGCAGGACAACCGGATGCACACGATCACAGCCAGGCAATGGGTATCGGTTGAGAGCGGTTTTCTCTCGGCTTTTGTAGTCTTTAGACTAGGTTCCCTTGCTTAAAGGCACAGTCACCTTTAAGTGGGAGGTTGTTGGGGTATAGGAGCCTGTGCTTTGCCCGGCCGCCCAGAGTCTGGGCGCCCACTGACTTGTATACCTTATACATAGCATAAGTGTATAGGGGGCTGCTCACTCTTTTGAGTCTCCCCACCCATATCTGTGTCGTGTGTCTCCTTCTCTCTCTCACTCTCCGTCTGTGGTGCTCCCCGATCCCCTTTACAAGGGATCCTTGACTTCTGAGATCCAATGCTAAATTTTGTCCTTGGCCAAATCTGAAGTGAATGTCATGGCTAAATCTGCAGATTCCTACATTGCTTTTCCAATGCTGGTAATGGGCACCTCTGTTTGATGAGCCTCAAATGTGGAATGTTCAAAAACTCCTTCTTGCTCAAAGTCTAATGAGGCTGTTTGTTGATGCTTTGCCTGATCGGTTGGCCCTCAGAGTCTCTAAGTTCCCTCGTGCCTCAGCCAACTGCTTCCTTAATTCTTCAATTTCTTCATCTTTGGCTTGTTGTAGGGCCCTATGTCCTGCTGTCATGATCTGTCTATCATACTTTTCCTGAGCCAGGGCTTCTTTTAAATCTTTAACCTCTTGGTTCAAGGAGGCTGATCTTGCAGTCACCATTGAGGAGGCAAGGGTCTCTTGTATGGCAAGGAGCTGAGTTAGAGTCTTGCTAACCACAGCATATGAGCCTAGCAGCTTCTCATTCTGTTCCCTTTCTTTGGTTAGTTCCTCCTTGAGGCATTGCTGCTCAACTTGAAGTGCGAAGTTTGCCTCATTAAACTGTTGCACCTCCTTGTAATAGTAGGCTTCATTTTCTTGCTCCCTTTGCAACTCAGATTAGGCTTGGAGTTGTTCCTTCTCTAATGCCTCTATTCTTTGATTTAGATGCAGCGCATATTCAGTTGCCTTAGATGCATCTCTTTCAGTATCGTCCAGTTCTAGCCCCTGCATGTTGTAAAGAGCCCTTTGGCATTGAAACTGGAGCTTGATCTGCTCTAAGTGAGCATCAATGTCAATTTTTGTTCCTTCCTCTATGACAGCTTGTGATCGAGGCTATCTTGGCCTCTGCTGGCTTTGTTGGCCCTGATATGATGTTTGAACCTCATCAATCATCTTTTCTTTCAATTTCGGACCTTCTATAGCTGCAGAACTTTTGGTAGGCTTTGGTTGTGTTGCCTCCATTTCCTGATCTGTATTTTGTTCCAACTGCCTCTTCTCCGCTCCTTGCTCTGGCAGGTCTTTGACTTTTTCTTTCTCTTTTATTGCAGTCTCTTGAGGTACCCCAGTGTCCTTGGGAGAATCAAACTCCTAACCCTGTTGCTCATGAGTGTCTTTCTGTTTCTCCCCTTGTAAGTTATCTTCCTCTTTTTTACTTCAAGTAGATTCGTCAGATGATTCGAGATCATCGATGCATGGTTTCTTTGCTTCTTCTCTATTTCTTTGCTCCATCTTTCGCTTGAGCTCGTTATGAATTCGTTGCCGCATGGTGCTGGCAATCTCTCATTTTTCCTCAACTTCCTATCTTTTCTGCTACTTGATCCTTTCCAGAGCAGCTATCTGCCTGCATAGCATAGCAGTGGAATGTTTTCTTCTTCTTCTTCTTCTTCCTCTTTTTCATCATCAACCTTTGTTCCTTGGGTTCTTTTTTTTTCGTGCTTCTGTTGGCGTAGCCTTTCCCTCAATGCTTGGCTTCTTCCATTGTCCTCCTGGCATGAGTAATTGGGATAGCTTCTGCCATGTACGCAGTTTTCTTCCTCAATCGTGTATATTCGAGAGAGTACTAGCTGTCGTGCTCCTCCTTTCAAGATTGGTACTCCAAAGGGGTGTCTCTCTGTTGGGACCCAGCTTCCTGGCTACTCCGAGCATCCAACTCTATCTTTTTGCTTTCGGAATCTCTTTGGTTGCACTTTTCCTTGTTTGCTTAGCTTCTGGTTTTGGCCTGGTGGAAGGTCCATCCACAGGTCTCACTGATCTTTTAAACCTGTGAATTAAATCTATCTGCGCTTCTGCGGGTGGTAGATCATCAATCATTCCTAGTGCCTAATAAGTAATCCGCATCAGCATTGGTCCCGCATTCATGTAGGCCTTGCTTTTTTGGCTCCCCTTTAGGTTTGCTTCGACAGTGTTGTCAAGGAGGTAGTTTCCAAAATTGCAGTTGACCACTCTTCTCTCTGCCAAGCCGATAGCCATTACTACCGCCATGTGTAGCAACGATTTTGTACATTTGGGTGGCTTCTGCATTTTGAAGTGTTGCGATATGAGGTGCAACGGCAATTCAATTTTCGAGTATATCAAATCCAGATATGTTAGCTTGTGGCCTCTTTGCTTCAGGAAAGATTTATTGTTATCTATTGCCTTTGTCTTTTGCAATAGATTGTGCATCCCTTGCTGCAAGTGGAGGGCTTCATTGATTATTTTTGCTGTGATCTTTACCTTGACTACTGCCCCATATTTGTCACTCAGAGTGGCTTCCCTTGTCTGAAGTCCGTTCCCCAGGGACGTAATCATAGGAAGCTGTCTAATTGTAGGCATCTACCCCCTGCTTGCACTTCTGGCTTTTGGTGCAGTGTCCATATTTCTCGTGGGAAGATAGTGGCCTTTACTATGTCTCCATCTGTGGCTTGAAACCTTCCGATGAAGATGTTAGCCGGTATTGCTTCGAGTACCCATTCTGTGATATGAGCTTTCTCATTTGAGGAGATATCTGCTATCTCATAAGGTGCAGCATTCCACTCCCTTTGTGCTTTCCTTTGAGGCATCTTGTGGTCAATTTTAGCATTGAAAATAGGTTTAATCCATTGACCAAGACTGTCAAAAAGTTGCAAACTTGACCATAAAATGGGAAAAATGAGCATAACTTTGTCAAAACTACTCCAAATTTGATCAAATTTAATTTCACCAGTGCATCTAGGATTACTATAGGCAAAAGGATATAGTGTAACAGATGATTTCTGGCAAAAAGGAACATGGATCGCGATCCATGCTGAGAGGAATTTTGAAATTCTAACTAGGGGAAGTTGTTCCTGGGCATATGGATATGCTACTGTGTACTTTTCTCTAGATTTAGGGTTTGAGGTACATGGATCGCGATTCATGTTGGGCAACATTTTGGTAAATGTTAGCAGCAAGCCAACGAGGATACCATTTTTCGGAGTTCTCCTTGTAAAAACAATTATTATTTTGATAAATTGAGAATATTGTAACTCTTATTTTCTTGGTAAACCTTGTAATTAATGAGCCAGGGCTACAAGCTTCCACATTGTATCAGCCACTCAATTCCCAGCTTTGGTAGAACTCCATATTATTACTTTTGACCACCCAAAAACCTTGGCTAAGGTATAAAAGCCAAATTTTGTAAGTTTTTTATAAGTTTTTGGATAAGAAATACACAGCATGAGCTAACGACGCTCACTTCTATCCTTCTTGTGCTTCCTACTCCCTCTCCGGTTGTCACGTTGCGAATGCGTTTGTTGCATTGCAACCACAGGTAAGAGCTCTACGCATTGACGTAAGCCTTCACAGTATTTCATAGCTTTTGGCGTCGCCGAACCACGGCCTAATTTCATCATAACTAGAAATTTAAACTTTTAAAATGAAAATTAAGCATAGGCAGGGTATTGGGGCATCATTGCTAAGCATTTAGATGCATTCCGGGTCGAGAACGACTAGGTCAAAAATCCACTGCTGTTAATTATCGCGATTTTGGAACTTGACCTAAAGAGGGGTTTGAGGCCATAGGCATGTGTGCTTAGGTCTTATAAACTTGTCCTAGAAGGTTTGATACGTTTGGATGTCATTTGATGCTGTAACGGATGTGATTTGCTTGCCGATGAGCGATTGGCTTTTGGTGATTTCAGTCACTTGAGTGTAGAGCTTGGATTAGATGCGAGTTGTTAGTTGTTTTCCAAGAGATTGACAACCTCTTGTAGCCTCTATTCACTAGTCGAGTCAGCTTCGTCCCATGGTTTGACAAATTAATCGTGGTTCTCGCTAATACTGCAATAAGATAGGATGGTGAGGTTAGACATGCGTCCCACATTTTTGGCGCCGCGGCCAGGGATCAAAGAGACCTAAACTAGGAAAAACACGAGCGTCTTGTGTAATTGTCCTTTAACTTCCTCTAGGTTCGCATAGAGTTCAAAACTATCTTTTAGAAACTGCATAGCTTAAGATTGTCATCTTTTGCTGTGTAGAGGTAGCTTGGAAGTAATCGTACTTGCTAAATACCCATCCAAGAGTTTGATTTAGTATCTTCGGCTGAAACTAAACTTCCATCTTGGCTAAACAATAACACTCCTATTTGGATGAGCGGAGCTTCAGAAAATGGAAGCTTAAGACGAGAGGAATGTATCTTAGAAAGGGACTGTACAGACAAAGCCTACATACCAGAACCCTTTCCAGAGCATTTATTCGAACCATTTGAGTGGACTCAAATCTTAGCGACAATGGATGTATGCGTGAACACGTCTATGCCTACTCAATTTTGCAATGAGGATGGCTACGACATAATTCCCATCCAAATGATGTCAGTTCTTAACATTGAAAACAAGGATGAGGAAACAAAGGACTTGGTGAAAGCTCAACAAGTCTTTTCTGACCTCTATTATGATGCAGCTGATGAGTTGGATGAACACACAGCTACCTCTGAAGATTCGGGATCCGAAAGAGAACATACGAGAGCTCAACTACTCTTAAGGGGAAGGGAGGAAAAGTTTTTTGACTTTCCAAACCAGAAATCAAGAAGACAAAAATGGTATAGAAGAAAGAGGGACACTAAAATTATGAAAGCACGACCTATGCCATCAGTCTCCAATAAAACACAATTCCTGATGCAGATAGATGCTAATGATTGTTTCAAGGACAAAATAGCTAGCAGATATCCTTCAAACGGAAACTCAAAAATGTCTCAGCCATTGAGAAAAACAAGGAAGGGTACTCACGAAGAACATCAGGATAAAAAACCACTTATGACCAGAGTCAAGCGGAAAAACAAATATCAAGAGTTGAAAAAAGCTCTAAAGGAGATATACACCACCGAAATGGAAACCACAGAAGAGGATGGTAAGGATGTAATGCATGTTCCATCCCATTACAAAAAGTATACTCTCCAACATCGAAAAATCATAATCGAACAATCGGTTAGGGAACTACGGAAACAAGGCGAGTCTTACGAAGGCCCTGAAAATGCTAAAAGGGTAGACTTGGCTGAACCAAGAGAAGAGCCTAGACCGGCTTACATTGCAAATGACCTAACACAAGAAGAAGAAAATCTTTTGCTAAGCTTGTTAAAGGAGTACCAGGATATCTTTGCTTGGTCTTAAAAGGATCTCAAGGATGTTGATCCAGAAATCAACCAACATACCATACCCATGAGAGATGATGCGAAACCAAGTAGACAGAGACCATACACTTATAACGAAACATTTGCCAGGAAGATCAAAGAAGAGATTGAAAAACTAAAGGAAGATGAATTCATTTACGAAATTAAACACACTGATTGGGTGTCCCCAATTGTGGTAGTACCTAAGAAGAATGGGAAATTACGAGTGTGCGTTAATCTCAAAAAAGTGAATGCAGCTACCATTAGAGACAACTTTCCTCTTCCGATAACGGAGCACGTTTTAGAACTAGTGGTAGGAAAAGAAGCTTACATCTTCCTAGATGGCTTTTCGGGATACAATCAAATTTTGGTTGACCCAAAAGATTAGCATAAAGCTGCTTTTGCAATAGAATGGGGTATATTTGCATATCGGGTTATGTCGTTTGGGTTAAATAATGCTCCAGCCACATTTCAGAGATTGATGAGCCATGCTTTCAAAGAGTATCTTCGGAAATTCTTGGAAGTATACATGGATGATTTATGTGTACATTCGTCAATCCGAGCTGATCATTTTGAACACCTCAAAAAGGTATTCGAGAAATGTAGACTTTACAGGATTTGCTTAAACCTAGAAAAGTGCACATTCATGGGAAGTATACATGGATGATTTATGTGTACATTTGTCAATCCGAGCTGATCATTTTGAACACCTCAAAAAGGTATTCGAGAAATGTAGACTTTACATACAGGATTTGCTTAAACCTGGAAAAGTGCACATTCATGGGAAAACAAGGGAAAATCCTTGGACACATAGTGTCTAAAAATTTCATAGCTACCGATATTGAAAAGATTCATGTCATTGCTAATTTGCCTAGACCAACAACAGTTAAAGGGGTACAAGCCTTCATGGGACATTGTGGATATTATCGACAGTTCATCTACATGTCTGCTATAATTGCAAAACCCATGTATAGCTTGATTACGCACTTTGAATGGACTGAGGCATGTGAAGAATCCTTTAGGAAGCTTAAGCAAGCTCTCACCTCAGCTCCAATATTGAAAGCACTTGATTGGGATAAGGTATTCCACGTACACGTAGATGCTTCAAAATTTGCTATTGGTTGTATACTAGCCCAACCAGAAGATGGGAAGATTGACTTTCCTATTTCTTATGCTAGCCGACAATTAAATATGGCAGAAAATAATTACACCACCACTGAAAGAGAAGGACTAGGAATGATCTATGCCGTTAAAAAGTATAGACATTACCTATTGGCCAACAAGTTTGTGTTCTTTGTAGACCACCAAGATTTGTTATATTTGGTCAACAAGCCATGCATCACAAGAAGAATAGTGAGATGGTTCATCATTCTTCTCGAATTTGATTTCACTGTGATTTTAAAAAAAGGCACTACACATCAACGAGCAGATCATTTTTCCAGGATTGTTTCAGGGGAATCACCTAAAGGGGTAGATGATGATCTACCAGATGCCTATTTGTTCTCTATGGAAATGATACCTAGATGGTAAAAAAAAATTGTGTCATTGATGACAATAGCTCAAGTGGATTCACCACTTCCTATCACAGTTGATTTAATCGAGCAATCGGCTATGTATCAATTACTAGCTGGGAGGCTATATAAAATAAATCGAGAAGGGATATTTCTTTTATGCATCAACCCTAAAGAAAGGGATCCGTACCTAAGTCAAGCACATGTTACCATAGTAGAACTTCACTTTGCGGAAGACCAAACTATGCAATGAATCTTAAGACTTAGAGTATTTTGGCCGACTATGAGGAGAGATGTTCGATCTTTTGTAAAAGATTGCCCTCAATGTTGGAAAAAACTACCTATTCCTCATGTAACATTGTTCCAAATGTCAACTGTCCCTAAGTGGAGTAAGTAGTTGGTTACTTACTTATCGAACCGAACATTTCCTGAGGATATGAGTAAACGCTATCAAAGAGCAGCTGAAACGGACGCAAGAGACTATGCTCTCATTGGGAACCAATTGTATCGGAGAGGTAAGGATCAACATTTGCGTCTTTGTGCAAATGAAAATGAGTATATTCCGATTATAGAACAAGCACATGCTGGATTAGCTGGAGGTCACTTTTCTAGTGAGACCACCGCAAGAGCAATCTTGATGGCACGCATATAGTGGCCAACACTTTTTGCAGATGCCAAAGAATATGTTCAAAGGTGTGATGCTTGTCAACGAGAAAAAATGCCAACACGAGTAGACAGCATGCCCTTAAGACCAATGATGGGGGCTAGAGCCTTCACAAAATGGGGTATAGATTTTGTTGGACCGATACAGCCACCTGCTTATAGAACCCAAGCTCAATATATCATTGTAGCTACAGACTATTTGACCAAGTGGGCCGAGGCTAAGCAACCCAAAAGAATGATGCCAGAACCACTACTGCATTCTTATATGAGTATGTATTTGTAAGGTATGGACTGCCAATAGATATTGTCAGGCAGTGATCGGGGAACTCATTTCCTCAATGAGGTAATAGAGTATTTACTTAATGAGTTTATGGTTATCCATAACAAATCAGCTCCCTATCACCCACAAGCAAACGGACAAGCTGAGCATACGAATAAAATTCTTAGCTCAGTACTGACCAAAGTGGTTAGTTCAGGAAGGACAGACTGGGAAATGAATCTCCATGCTGCTCTATGGGCTTATCGAGTTTCATTCAAAACGGCTTTAAATGCTACACCCTTTAACCTTGTTTATGGTCTTAATGTCATACTGCCAATAGAATTTCTATTGCCGACCTTAAGGGTAGCACAAACTCTTGAGTGGACTGGACATGAATTGTCAAAAAGACTTGAAGATTTGGAAAAGCTAGACGAGCAAAGGTTAACTGCTGTAGCTCATATCTATGCACAAAAGAGGAAACAAAAACAGTTTTTTGATTCCCACTTAATCACCAAAATTTTCAAGAAAGGGGACTTAGTTCTAGTCTATTCCCTTAAGCAACACATTTCCAAGTTTAAGAAAAAGAGAAATGGACCATTTATCATTGAAGATGTATCTCCAATTGGAGCAGTAAAATTGTCAACCTTAGATGGTGAACCAACGGCTAATTGGATTAGTGCATGTCGTTTAAAGAAATACAATTTTGCCACTAACCAATGAATTGCTAGAGAGAATGCATGCAACCAAACAAAGGAAGATGAAGCAACAATAGGTTATTGATGAAACCCAGGAGGAGGCTAGGCTTTGGGTACTCAAGCATAAAGCTGCTCTCAAGAATCAACAGATACCAATTCCCATCAACACTTTGAAACTAGATCATCAACAATGGGAATTACCTAAAGACACATTTTCAACAGATGATGACTGGTTAGATGGAATGGATCTGCGCAACAAGAATCCAACTCCAACATTGGGAGTAGTCAACTTAAACGTGGTAGTACATGGATGTTCATGTTTGCATCCGTTTGTATGCTTGTGAGATGAACACATGAATGAGACGATGATTCTTGGCATTCCTTGGATGCGTATTTACAAGGAAGAACCAGATTGGGATACGAATCAGCTAAAGCTATCACTTAAAGGAGGGCAACTCATTGTTCCTATTGCACCAAGCAAAGAGGAATGGAAAAGATGCAATTAGAGGACCAATCCACGAAGTAAATCTTCTCCATCCCCTCGACAAACAAATTCTACAAGTAGCATGCAAGGAGTCAGGCAAATTTGGGTACCAAAGGCACAACTTGTAAGATAAAAACGTAAGAAAGCGTGCGAAACGACTCCAAGTATAGAAAGAAAAAAGACGGTGGGACGTTGAAGAACCTTGAAGTAGATAGGGATACACGGGAAGGTTAAAGGGTGATTAAGGTAAAAAAGGGTGGGACACCAAACGCTTTTCGCTCATACTAAGCTCATCAGTGGTGTGAGATTTCATATACAAAAGAAGGAGGTGAATGGGGATTTTATAGAGGGGCAGCTTGAGGTGGATTTTGGGAGGGAAAACAAGGGAGTTAATGGTAGTGTACAAATGTACATAGGGAAAGAGTTAGGGTGGAAGAGTTTAGGGACAAGTGGGTTAATGGTAATGTACGAAAGTACAAAGGGAAAGAGTTGGGGTAGACATGTTGTACCCAATAGAGTTATGTTTTTTGGGGATGATGGTGATTTGATAACCAAGTTAGTGGGGAGATAGAGGGTGAAGAGAAAGGTCTAGATTTAGGGAAAAATTAAAGGGTAGGGGTATCCAAAAAACAAAGATTTCCAATTATTTATTTGTCGAAGGTGTGTGGCAAGCCAAAAAGGAAAACGTGTAGCTCATTCAAAGATTTATGTGAGTCTACTGGGGTGGTGCAAGGTATGTACAAGCAGGCTATGGAGGTTGGGCCAAGAGGTCGAGCAGATGGTAGGTCTAGGTAGAAGTGAGAGTGAGGGGTTGTATTGGAAAGCCGAAGCGATAGGGTTGCTGATACAAAGGGAGGGTGATAGCCTTCTTGTGCAAGGAGTGAAAGGTAACTTGAATGTTATGGGGGGTGGTTTTTTAACTCGAAGGGTGGGCTCCATGAGGGAGGTGCGATTCTGATAGGTGACTTTTTTGAACACATAAAGAAGAAATCCTTGTGGATATCCTTTGGCCCTAAGGCGGTAGTAGAAGAGATTGCGGATAGCAATGAAACCTTCCAAGGAGCTCTCTCTAATGATAAACCTTTTGAGTTCAGCAATAATAAATGCCACTTTTAAGTGTGTAGGGTGCCACAAGATCCAGGGGATGTAGCTATAAGCATTTAAGGGTTTTTGATGGCAGCGAGAGTCCAAAAGGCTTAAGGAGGCAAACTTTGCTCCTTTAAAAAATCCTATGTCAAGGATAGTGGCATGGTTGGGAGAGATGTGGCTAGCGATTTTAATGTGATCTTGAAGTGGTTTCCCATAATCATTCAGACAAGAGGTCAGGGACGCCCTAGAGCCAATCCATAGCCCAAAGGCATCATCTATATACCGCTTGAAGTAGAGAAGGTTAGTACTACTCAAAAGAGAGGAAGAGGCTTCCTAATGGCATACGAAGAGGCATGCATATACTACGGCAAAGTTGGAGCCCAATAGCAGTGCCTTTGACTTGTTTCCAAAATTTTCCTTTGAAAGTAATGTAGTGGTGTGACAAGATGAGCGCTGCAAGCGAAAGGATAAAGTGTGTTTTGACAGGGTCAAAATGGGTAGAAATGGAGGCTTTGAGAGATGCAAGGCCATGCTTGATTGGGATACTAGGGTAGAGGGCCTCAATATCAAAGGTGAAGAGTAGGGTATTAGGTGGGAGTGTGAGTTTGTTAAGGTCTTGAATGAGGGTGAGAGAGTTTTTAAGATTTTGTTTAAAGGTGAGGAGGATAGGAAAAAGCTTGAAGTGAAGCCAAATGGACGCTTTTTCAAAGATATAACCTTTATAGGAACAAATAGGCCAAGGTTATGAACAACTTTTCTTGATGAAATCACCTCATAATTCATACCCAAGGTCTATACCATGCCTAGAACCAGCCTATGCCAAAAAAATGTCAATATTGGAAGAAAAATTAATAATCGTGATTATTTACTTTTTGGCCAAAATGGGGCAATTTGGATATTTTGCCATCATACATCCAAAGAGCATGTTGAGATAAGCCCACTAGCCAGTTTTGAGTCAATTTGGATTTCAAAATCTCAAATTTCCTTTATATCTACTGTTTCAGAGACCTAAAGCCGAAATCTGGTACCATTTTCACCCTGTACTTTCAAATGATCCCATTTTTCCCTCAGAGCATGTAATTGGCACGTACTTCAAGCCTATAAATCCAAGTTTGCTACTAACCAATGAATTGCTAGAGAGAATGCATGCAACCAAACAAAGGAAGATGAAGTGACAGCAAGTTACTGATGAAGCCCAGAAGGAGGCTAGACTTTGGGTACTCAAGCATAAAGCTGCTCTCAAGAATCAACAGATACCGATTCCCATCAACACTTTGAAACTAGATGATCAACAATGGGAGTTACCTAAAGACAGAGTTTCAACAGATGACGACTGGTTAGATGGAATGGATCTGCGCATCAAAGTACAACTCAACATTCATAGCACCAATGCTTTGGTAGACACATGAGCTAGAGTAAATGCAGTCAGTTATTCCACATACAGGAAAGCAACAAGTCAAGCATTGACCACAGGAATAACAACAATCAAAGGATGTAACAAGAATCCAACTCCAACATTGGGAGTAGTCAACTTAAACATGGTAGTACATGGATGTTCATGTCCGCATCCATTTGTATGCTTGCGAGATGAACACATGAATGAGACGATGATTATTGGCATTCCTTGGATGCGTACTTACAAGGAAGTACCAGATTGGGATACGAATCAGCTAAAGCTATCACTTAAAGGAGGGCAACTCATTGTTCCTATTGCACCAAGCAAAGAGGAATGGAAAAGATGCAATCAGAGGACCAATCCACGAAGTAAATCTTCTCCATCCCCTCGACAAACAAATGCTACAAGTAGCATGCAAGGAGTTAGGCAAATTTGGGTACCAAAGGCACAACTTGTGGATAAACCAAATCAGATATGGGTGCCTAAAATTTCACCAAAGAGACAGAAGACAGTTCCAAGGATTCGAGCACAGAATCGAGCATCTATGAACAAGGAACCTAACATGAAAAAGCTTTGGAAGAAAAGAAGTGCTTATCTTCTCCACACAACGCAAAACCAATCAAACAGTGGCGAGTTAAGTCTCAACAGACTCTCAAAAACCAAGCAGACCGAGATACGAATGGCGAGAAAAAGCTTGACAACCGTCTAAAGTGCTCCCAGCAGCTCAAGCAATCAACGTGCTTAAACACCCTGATGGTACTATCAAACAGAGAGCACAAAGGCTACAAGATTTTCTCTTTGGAAGACATCAACACCAAACCTCGACATCGGAAACCCTTGAGTTATTTACTCAAGACCCAGCTCTTGCACAACATATTGAGTTGAATTGCATTGATCTCCATACCATGGTAGATCCAATCATGGCTATGCATAGACACAATTTTTCGATCCATGCACGCAGTCGTCCCGGAGAACGCCATCTAGGAGGGGTGGAAGGGTACTACTAAATACTAAGTAATTAAGGGCAATGTTTGAAGAGGGAGGAAAAAATTTCATGTTAACGTGTGATTTTTTGCAAAATTACCTAATAATGCTCTTATAATTCATTAACAAGGAAAAATTCACTCATAATATCTTCCCGATGAGTGTAAATAGTGTATATACTATCAGAAAATCATCAAAAATAGTCCTTTTTGGGTATTTTTCATCATTTTTGTTGAAAAGGAGGGTTAAAAATGGAGAAATCCAACAAAAAACAATAAAGTTGTGTTTTTCAAGGGATTTTCTTAATTATTGGATATTCACTTTTTTTTTTTTTAAGAGCATTTTTCTATTTTCTTTGATTTTTTCAAATAAAAAGGTCAAAAATTAATAATAAATAGCAGGAAAGCTCAGATGGAAAAATGAAAGACACGATAGTGATAAAAAAGACAAGCACAAAAATTTTCAACGAAATCAAAAGATGGAAGCGGGAAGGCCAAATTAGGCGGCCAAGCCTACTTTTGCAAAATTCTTGCAGAATGAGCTACAGGAATCCGATTTTGGATATTTTTGAGCTTAACATAGATTTCACGGCCTAATAGGACTAACGGGGGAATTTGGGGAAAATTGGTTCGGGAAGTCTAGGTATAAATATCCAGCCTAAGCTAAAACCACCTCATTTCCACTTGGAGCCTTTGCAGAGAGAGCATTTTGGCTTTTTTCGTGCGTCATTTCCGGAGCCCACAGTTGACCTTTTTCAGCGCCGTCTCACACGAGACATGAGGGATAAGTTCCTTACTAATCAATGATACATTTTGTACGGCCGGTAGCTAGTCTAAAGCCCTATAAAAAACCCTAGAAGCCGAGCAGTGCACGAAGACCTACGACCTAAAAGTGACCATAGCGGCCTGCCAGCTTGACCAAATCAGATGGGATTTGAACCATAGCATGCCCTAACAATATAGAACCATTCTATACCATCAGATGATCATTTGGCTGGGGTCAAGGGGGTCCCCAATATAGAATTAGGGTTTTTTGGAAAAGGCCAAAATTCCGACATGACTCCACAAATGGCTTGCTAATGAGGTTCATATACAGTGTATATGATTGGTTTGGAGAAATCCATCAAGTAAAGCCCTCGAAAAGCGGAAAACGGATCGAAGGTCACAAAGCATCAAATTCGACATACGAGGCTAAACTGACTCCAAATGAGCTAAAATTGGATAGGTAGCTTCACGACGAGGTTACAGACAAGTCCAAAGCCTCAAAGTTGACCGACCAACCTAACAGACAGAGTATCACAAAAAAACGGTGCTTTCAGAGTCGACAGAGCACAAAGTGATGCCGGCATGACCAAACTTGACCAAATTCAATTTAGGACTTGTATTAGGTGTATGAAACATATTCATGTCAAAATTTATGTGAAATGCAAAGTTTTTGTCACTGTTGTAAATAATCGCGATTATTTACTTTTGCAACATTTTTGCTTGGAAATTGTCAATTCACCTCACCTATCATGTGTACACACCTATTACATGCCAAAAATAAAATATGAGCTAAAATGACCACCCTTTACTTGCAAAATTGCCAAAAAACGCAAAGAAGTCTGTGTAAGCCAAAATTTGGGTTATGAACAACTTTTCTTGATGCAAATCACCTCATAATTCATACCCAAGGTCTATACCACACCTAGAACCAGTCTATGCCAAAAAATGTCAATATTGGAAGAAAAGTTAATAATCGCGATTATTTACTTTTTGGCCAAAATGGGGCAATTTGGATATTTTGTCATCATACATCCAAAGACCATGTTGAGATAAGCCCACTACCCAGTTTTGAGTCAATTTGGATGTCAAAATCTCAAATTTCCTTTATATCTACTATTTCAGAGACCTAAAGCCAAAATCTGGTACCATTTTCACCCTGTACATTCAAATGATCCCATTTTTCCCTCAGAGCATGTTATTGCTAGAGAGAATGCATGCAACCAAACAAAGGAAGATGAAGTGACAACAGGTTATTGATGAAGCCCAGGAGGAGGCTAGACTTTGGGTACTCAAGCATAAAGCTTCTCTCAAGAATCAACAGATACCGATTCCCATCAACACTTTGAAACTAGATGATCAACAATAGGAGTTACCTAAAGACACAGTTTCAACAGATGACGACTAGTTAGATGGAATGGATCTGCGCATCAGAGTACAACTCAACATTCATAGCAACAATGCTTTGGTAGACACAGGAGCTACACTAAATGCAGACAGTTATTCCACATACAGGAAAGCAACAAGTCAAGCATTGACTGTAGGAATAACAACAATCAAAGGATGCAACAAGAATCCAACTATAACATTGGGAGTAGTCAACTTAAACGTGGTAGTACATGGATGTTCAAACCACTACACATGAGGAAGAAATCGAGACTAAGAAGGCAAAAAGGCCTACAACTGAAGAAACTGAACGGGTTGAGACCAGACCGCTTGTTTCCACTCAGCCAGCAACTGCCAAGGTTTCAGAACCTCAGGATGGCCAAGGAAAAGCAACCATCTCTATAGAAGTACCATCAATAAGAACACAACAAGAAGCAACACAAGAGGCTGCCGGCACATCTCAACTTGCAAGACAGGAGGAGTGGCAGTCAATGATGAAGTCATTCTACAAGTAAACGAGTATGCAAGGCAGATGCAAATCATGACGGAGAAACTCCACTCAGCAGCCTTTAACCGCAGTACTAAAGCCAAAGAATTAGAAATGGTCATTGATGCTCTCAAGGCGAGCTCGACAACAGAATGGCTACTATCACTGATCTCCAAAGGCAAGTACAAGAGCTAAAGACTGAAGCAGAACGGCATCTGATAGCCAGGGACAACCAACAGAAGTAAATGGAGGAGTTAGGTGACCTCCTGACTAAGTTATCTGATTCTTGCAAAGTGAAAGATGATCAGTTGACAAAAGTGACAAATGAACTTCTTACCACCTCTCTATCTACTGAGAAGATTCAAGTACAATAAGATGTAGCAAACGCATCTCTGCAGTATTCTGAACATATAATTAATGATCAGGCCACTTTCTTGCGGCAACTAAGAGAAAATCCAACCGTGGCCTCGATCCAGGGAACAGATGAAGTGTATAAAGCACTTGAAAAGAAAAACAGAGATTTAGAGCAGGAGTTGAAGCTAGAGCAGTCACAACGCAGAGACCTGGCACTCATGTGAGTCCAACGAGAGGAGGAGCTCCTTAAGGAAATTGCAGAATTGAAAAGAATGAATCAACGCCTCCAAGAGGGAAGCCAGATATACAGGAAGAGGCAGGCACTTCAGAGCCCCCCCAGGTGGAAATCCCCTCGGTCTCATTTGCTGAATTCGAGACACAGTCTACCGAAGAGCCGAGTAGTGGAGAAGATTTTCAAGTCCAAATCACAGAGGAAGACACAGTACCAATGGTCCAACTGTCAAAGGCTGAAGAAGATACATTGAAGGAGAAGATCGCCTTGGAGGTAGATGAGCAGTGGAAGGCAACTATGGATTGGGAGTTGGGAGTTTTACACTCTATCAATGTCACACAGCTCACTCCCAATCAAATCAATGCTCAATGGCACCAACAATCCCTGCCATACCCTCTCATCAAGGTAGAACTCTTACAGGTAAAGGAAAGATTATACAAGGATATGCAAGAAGATGGCGCAGATCAAGACCACCCAAAGTGGAGGCTAAGCTGGCTGAACAAGAATCCAAGATATTTGATTCTGTTCACAAGAGCACCTGCGGCCATACTGAGAGATCCCACATTTTGTCTGGTACCGCGAGTAAGAACGTGGCAAGCACACAAAGCACTGCAGAAGAAGAGGCCAACATGGCTAAATTTTCCCAGGCTGCCATCTCCAGAGAGAGGCCAAGAAACAGAAGAATACATGGTGAAAACCCTAACGGGCGTCATGACATTCTTCCAAAGTGTGCCAGATCTCTCCTGTGCAATGCTATACAAAATCTGCAGGATGCTACTTACTTGCATACATGACTTCAATGATCCTGAGCAGACAGGAGCCCCCTGGCTCTCATTTTTGGAAGGGAACAAAGGTCTCTGCTATGATTTAAGTGGGTAGCCCTCAGAGGAAGTTCTTTATGGATTTTATGCCCGATGCATGTTTCTGCCCTCGCACAATATGCTAGCTATTGAGGAGGCATTCTACACTGGCTTCTTCACCTAGAGAAGAAAGATATTTGCGCCAGTGATAAAGCAACCTAACGTCAAGATTTGTAGGATACTCAGCAGTGGAAATGAAAAACAGAGACACCATGCAGTTTTTGTAAGTGCCACCAAATCAGATATCAAAAAGCACTGGAAGCACTGAAGGACCACCTCGCCCGCCGTCAAACCAAAGAATACTTCAGCCCATAAAGCTGTGTCAAGGTATGACACAGGAGAGGAGGGAGGGAATGTTAGCAGCAAGCTAACACGGACACCATTTTTCGGAGTTCTCCTTGTAAAAACAATTATTATTTTGATAAATCGGAAATATTGTAACTCCTATTTTCTTGGTAAACCTTGTAATTAATGAGCCGGGGCTACAAGCTTCCACATTGTATCAGCCACTCAATTCCCAGCTTTGGTAGAACTCCAGATTATTACTTTTGACCACCCAAAAACCTTGGCTAAGGTATAAAAGCCAATTTTTGTAAGTTTTTTATAAGTTTTTGGATAAGAAATACACAGCGTGAGCTAACGGCGCTCACTTCTCTCCTTCTCGCGCTTCCTACTCCCTCTCCAGTTGTCCCATTGAGAATGTGTTTGTTGCATTGCAACCACAGGTAAGAGCTCTACGCATTGACGTAAGCCATTCACAGTATTTCGTAGCTTTTGGCGTCACTGACCCGTGGCCTAATTTCATCATAACTAGGAATTTACACTTTTAAAATGAAAACTAAGCATAGGCTGGGTATTGGGGCATCATTGCTAAGAATTTAGATGCATTCTGGGTCAAAAACGACTAGGTAAAAAATCCATTGTTGTTAATAATCGCGATTTTGGAACTTGACCTAAAGAGGGGTTTGAGGCCATAGGCATGTGTGCTTAGGTCTTATAAACCTATCCTAGAAGTTTCGATACGTTTGGATGTCATTTGATGCTGTAACGGATGTGATTTGCTTGCTGATGAGTGATTGGCTTTTGGTGATTTCAGTCACTTGAGTGTAGCTTGAGTTAGATGTGAGTTCTTAGTTGTTTTCCAAGAGATTGACAACCTCTAGTAGCCTCTATGCACTAGTCGAGTCACCTTCGTCCCATGGTTTGAAAAATTAATCGTGGTTCTCGCTAATACTGCAATAAGATAGTATGGTGAGGTTAGACATGCGTTCCACAGGTGATCTGATGATACCATCTAATAGGGTTCATCTAGCTGATGCCTTGGTCCAAAATTTTTGGGATTTGGATCAATGGTTTGACACTTGGGCTAAATTTTGGAAGTTCTTTGCAGACTTAGATATTTTTGTCATTTTGGAACTCAATTGGCTTGAAACTTCATGGCTTGGCCTTTTTGAGCACACTAGATCAGATGGCATGGGTTTATCTTGGATTAGACAAAAAGATACATGGATCGCAATCCAAGTTGGGAAGAATTTTGTTACAGTTCCTTTGCACATATGTTCCCATAGGTATTCCTAGTACACTGGTGAATTTGGACATGTTTTACCTTAGTTTGTCCCATTTTCTAGTTTATGGCCATGTTTTTTCCGTCTCGACCATATCTGTTTCTTGTAACCATTTTTGGGCACCTGTTTTGCCTGATATCTGTCATCGCCTTGATTCTTGATGATTTGGGTATGTAGTTCACAGCTTTTCCTGGCTCCCTATCAAATTCCATCAGAATTTGAGTCCTTTTGAGGAGACAAATTGATTTTGATAATTTTCATTGTTTTGCAAGTAATCCTTTGCTTGTTTTTGATCCTACAAACATCCTTAAGTTACATTTCCTTGTTGATAGGCTCCGAGGAGAGTGTGAAGTCTCCCAACTGGCTTAAGCAGCAATTTGAAACTTGTCAAGAACTCTACTTTTAGCCCTTCTTCATAAATTTTGCTGGCATCCCACCATTTGTCCTCTCCCTGAGTTTTTACTGTAATCCTACCCTTTTTCCCTTCAAAATGACCAAAAGACCATTTGCAAACTGAAGGTAGAAAACCAGGATTATTTTTGCAGCACCAGTAATATTTTTGCATTCCCCAGCTATTGAGCCACTCCTGCCCTCATTTTGGCAAAAAGGAACATGGATCACGATCCATGTTGGGATGAATTTTGAAAATCCACCTATAGGAGTTTGTTCCTCGCCATATATGGGTGCTTTTGTACAAATTTCTTTGATTTTAGGGTTTGAGGAACATGAATCGTGATCCATGTTCCAACACCTTTTGTTGTTGTTTTTGTCCCGTCTGATTCTTCCAGCTATTTGGGGTCTACTGGTGAAAGATTTTTGGTTTTTGATGAGTTTTGGACTTCCCCATTGGCCTTGTTAGTTTGAAAATTTTGTGACTTTGTACTGCTCTGATCTGTTGTTTTGGAAATGTTGATGCAGTACGGGGCGTACACACATGTTCTTGCAAGGTTAATGATCATATCTATCAAATTGGGTGTAGTAAGATCTACCGAGGTGGTCGTAGCAGGCAGAAACAAGTCCGGAAACTCTATGCTTTTGTCTCTGTGTGTGTGTGTGTGTGTGTGTGTGTGTGTGTGTGTGTGTGAATGCAAATGAGCTTAATATGTTGCCCCATGTGACTACATGTTCCTAGTCTACACGGAATGCCCCATTCATACTTACCTCCATTGATCATATCTTGTTGTTCATATCACTTGCAATTCAAACCGTTCTTCATTCTAACGCTCGGTTGACAAATGGCATTCGATATGCAGTTTTGATCCTTTAGAAGCTGGCTCAAAATCCATCTTGTGCCGAATATTTCCATATTTGACATGTTTTGAAGTTTTGGCGTTTGCTTTCAAAAGCCAATTCCGACTTTCTTGGCTTGACTTATCAATTTTTGTTGATTATTTGTATTTTTTTCTTTTTTGTAGAAGAAAATTATTTACAATTATTATTAATTGGCCAAAAATTAGCCAAAATTAGTGTAGCCTCCCCTTCATGGTATTAGATGGTGTCGGTATGGCTCATGATTATGTTGGCTAAGAGTTTATAAGGCTCTGAAAAACTTGTTTTAAAGAAAAAGAAAGGAAAGGAAAAGAAAAGAAATAATATAATAATAGAAATATATACAAATGATAATCCTGTCGCATTTTTCCCCCTTCCTAGAGTGATTCGTCCCAGACAAACATATGTTAGAGTGCATGGGAACAAAGCACATGTCTATGCATAGCCGTATAGTGTGGCTCTATGATGCTGATGGAGGATATGCATGGGGAAGCAAAATGATGTGCAAGAGAGGGGTGCTGAACAATATGTTCAGTGGTTGCTGGTGGTGAGGTCACATTGAAGCTGCGTGGTCTGAACAGTAGTAACTCTAGAAGGCGCGCCCTATATTTAACGATGACCTGCAGAAGTTGTGATGCTGCTGGTTGGTTTGCTTGAGGGCTTTGTTTTGGTTGCCAGTGAAATTTCTTGCGTGTGGTTTCCCTAGAAGATGCATCGTGTGAGTGAGTTTGCTTTGGTTTTTCCATACCCACTTGACATTTTTGGGTTGTCGAGGGTGGTGTTGGATTGGCCTAGGTTGTTCGACAAAATTCATAGGCAATTTGGCGAGGTCAGATTTCTGTCGAGGCAATGTAGGTGGATTTGTATTGCTTTGTCATTTTGATATCCACAATTTCTTAGCATTGATTTGCATGATTGATTTTTAAAACCTTATTTTCTTAACCACGATTGTGGAATATCACTGAACTGGTGTATGTGGTGATGGTAGAGGTTCCCATACATGTTCTGTTTGTACAAAGGGCGTGGCAAAAGATTGGTCCTCTTGTTTGAGCTGTAAGGTATTGTCTTGCCAGTTTGGCGTGGCTTGATAAGTGCGCATCCATGGCACTCCCAAAATAGCTGCTTCATTAAGATGCTGATCGTCGACCACATGAAACTGATGTGGATAAGGTGTTCCATCAATAGTGATTGGTAAATTTATGTGTCACAGACTGTTCATTGTGCCTTTGTTTGCTACTTTGAACCCCATCGTGTTTGGCATTAGAGGTTACCGCGTGATTGTTCTGAAAGTGTAGTTAACATTAGCTCTGGCCCCAGTGTCCACTAATTCTTTCTCGGTGGTGCCATCAACAAGTTGTAAATTAATGCGTAGATCCATTCCTCCTAACCATGTAGCTGTTGTTTATATGGATGCTATCGAAGTAGTATCGATACCATTGTTTTGTTGTGCTGTTCTCTGAAAGTTTTCTTGCTCCTTGCGCTTTAATATTTTGATTTTGGCTTTGTGATGTGCCTGTTCCCAAATGTCTTGTGCTTGACTTCTGCGCTAAGCTGCTGCATGTATTGTTTTAAGTTCTTCTGGTGTCAGGGGAAGAAGATATTTCTTTAATCTGCAGTAGACACTCGTCCAATTAGGCATCTCCTCACCTGCTAATGTTGTAAGCTGAATGGCGCCACTTTGTGATATATCATGTATTACAAAAGGCTCCATCCCTTGCTTTTTGAGTTTTTTGGAGTGTTGTTTGAGGGTATACATTAAAATGTAATCCCCTTTTTGGAACTCCTTGCTAATCACGTGTTGATCATGGAAAGCCTTCATTTGTTTTTTTAAAGCATATATCTCAGCTATCGCTCTAAGTTGGGTTTCATCTTATTGTTACAGGGTGTCTAGTCTCTCTGATAGCTCATGGCCCGTCCATCCTAATTGTGTCACCACTCATAGGGTGTTGATTAAGAATTCCAATGGTAGGATTTTATTAATCTTGAACACCAGGTTAAAGGGAGTCATTCCAATAGAAGTTTTAAAAGCTAATCTGTAAGCCCATAACGTTGTGTGTAGCTTTTGATCCCAATCATTTCTTGAGTCAGTGACTATTTTGGTGAGTACAGTGCATAAGATTTTATTGGTACTCTCAGGTTGCCCATTAGCTTGCGGATGATAGGATGCTGATTTGCGATGGACCACCATGAATTTGTCAAGGAGGCTTTCAATGACGTCGTTTAAAAAGTGTGTTCCCCTATCACTCACTATTTCTATGGGTAGTCCATATCTCGTAAAGATGTGTTTAAAAAGGAACTGAGCTGTAGTTCGTGCATCATTTTTTTGGGTTGCCTTTGCTTCCGCCCATTTTGTCGTGTAGTCTGTTGCTACTATGATTTATTATGCGTGCGACATATATCTTGGAGGTATGATGGGACCAATGAAGTCAATGCCCCATTTGGCAAAAGCACGTACCCCCATCATTGGCCTTAGTGGCATTTCATCTCTCTATAGGGGTGGTTTTGTGTGTTGACATTCATCACATCGTTTGACATAGGTCTCTGCATCCATAAACAAGATTGGCCACCATATGCTTGAGTGCGGCACAAGCTTTGCCATTTTATCAGCAGAGAAATGTCCCCCTTACTTTCTTGAGTATGCTTGTTCTAAGATAATGTAATATTTGCTTTCTGTAGCACACAGCTGTAGCAGTTTGTTTTTTCCCAGCCTATACAGTTGGTTGGCAACGAGCAGATAGTGTTCGGCCTCTTCTTATATAGTTTTGATTTTTGCCTTGCCCCATCCCTCGGGGAAGGTCTTGTTTTTTAAGTACTCAGCTATGTGAGTGCTCCATTTGGATGCTTGTACTACTCGAAACAGGGTGGCATGTTCCATTGGAGGTTATTCTGTACAGCTGTCACATGATCTTACATATGTATGGACACTGTGTTCCATGTTTGGCCAATAGACTCCCAGTCTCTTTAGATGTTGGTCTATCTGTGTTTCTCCAATGTGAAATCCCGTATTTTGTATATGAGTCTGTTTGAGGTAGTAGGTGGATTCTTTTGGCTGTACACATAGTCTCAATATTCCATCCTTAATGTGTTTGTACAGTTGTCCTACTAAAAGCTGGAGATTTTGTGTTTGATGTATAATTGATGGTTGTCTTTCTATTTGTAATTACCCGATTGTGAGTAGAGGAATGACCTCTTCGCTCCATCTGGAGACCATTTTGATGTTAAATAGATACGAATCGGGAAGATCATCGTCGACACCCTCAGGTGCTTCTCCATGAAACAGTCGTGAAAGATGATCTGCTCGTGTGTGTGTGTGTGTGTGTAGTCCCCTTTTTTATGACTACCGTGAAGTCAAACTCAAGCAATAGTATAAACCAATGAACAATTCTTCCAGTGTTGCAATTTTTTTTTACTAGATATATTAGTGCTTGGTGATCCACGAAGAAAACAAACTTGTTTGCAAGAAGGTAGTGTCTGAATTTTTTGACAGTATATACCATTCCTAGACCTTCTCTTTCCATAGTGGTAAAGTTTTTCTCTGCGTTGTTTAGCTGTTGACTAGAGTAGCAAATGAGAAAATCCATTTTTTTCTCTCCTGGCTGGGCTAGTATGCATCCTATGGAATAGGCTGGTTCATCGACATGAACATGAAAGATTTTTCTCCAGTCAGGGGCTTGCAAAATTGGAGCAAAAATTAATTGTTGTTTCAATTTATGGAAAGCCTGCTCGCATTCTTCCGTCCATTCGAACTTACCAATGAGAGCGTACAAGGGCTTAGCTATTATAACATACATATATATGAAACGCCTGTAGTATCCACAATGCCCCATAAATGCCTGCACTTCCTTCATCTTCGTTCGTCTCATGAGTGCGGAAATTATTTGTACCTTCTCTTGATCAGTGGAAATTCCATTTTTGTACACAATGTGGCCCAAAATTTTACCTTGTCTTACCACGAAGACGCATTTTTCCAAGTTTAAGCAAATACAATACGTTCGGCACTTTTCAAAGACTTTTCCTAGATGAGTTATGTGGTCACTTCTTCGATGAGAATGAGCACAAAGATGATCCATGCATATCTCTAGAAATTGTCTGAGATATTCCTTGAATGCATGACTCATTAGTATTTGGAATGTAGCAGGGGCATTGGTTAGGCCAAAAGGCATTACCATGTAGGCAGATATACCCCACTTTGTTGCAAAAGTTGTCTTATGATAATCTTCTGCTTTAATTGTCAACTGATTGTAGCCTGAGAACCCATCCATAAAACTATAGGCCTCTTTCCCTGCTACCCTCTCAATAACATGACATGTTATAGGTAGTGGATAGTTATCCCTGATGGTGTCTGCATTTACTTGTTTGAGGTTTACACAGACACGTACTTTGCCATTCTTTTTGGGTACTACCACAATAGAGGACACCCAATGCGTGTGTTCAATCGCGTAGATAAACTCGGAATCCTTTACTTTGTCTAGATCTTTCTTCATTTTCTTGGCAAAAGTCTCATTGTATGTGTAAGGACGTTGTCTGCGTGGTCTAGCATCACTCTTAAGGGGTATCGTGTGCTGACAAATCTCAAGATCTATCCCCTTTAGATCTTTGTATGACCATGCAAATACATCTTTGTATTGTCTGAGCGTATTGACTAGAAGCTGCTCTTGTTCGTCAGTAAGGTCCGTGGCGATGTATGCCATTTTATTCTCCTCACCTAGTTTTGCCAAGTTGATGCATTTGGCTTTTCTAGGCCCATCATATGAAGTTCCTGGTTCTTTGGGATCTTGTTTGGGTTTCTGCACCACGATTTTCTTATCTTGAATAGTATACTTCTTATAGTGGGAAGGTGCATCGAATTTATCATCGTTTGATTCCTCATCAATTTCCATTGTTGTTGTCCAAACTTCCTTCAAGGCTCGTTCCAGTTCATTGTATTTGATTTTGCGCTCTATTTTGAACAACTTCGTCAATTTCTCGGAATTTCTCTCTTTTTTTTGTTTTTGTATGTTCTTCTTTTTTGTTTTTGTTTCGATTGAGTCAGGTTTTATGTATCTCTTTGATATCCCATCTTTGAGGCATTCAATTGCTTCTACTAACCTTAAGTACTATGTTTGGTCAATTAACAGAGGTACCGAGTCTTTGTTGAGCTTGTTTTGATTGTTTCTGTGTTTGTTCTAATATCTACTCTGTCTTCAAGGATTTTGCTTCAGGAAATCATAGTAGATCACTCGTCGATCCTTCCGTTTGATGTTCTGACCTGAGCTACTAGACAGATTGTTGTCTGTGTTGTTCTCTAATAGCTTATCAGTCAAGTCCTGGAAATCATCTTCGTCCGTTTGGTCAAGGTCTCTTATTGATATTTCATCCACTATATGTTGGCACTCGCAATTCCCTCCTCGTCAGGGACTTCCCATTCTAATTTTGGATTTAGGCTGACACCCAACATCTGGAATGAAATGATATCATATCCTTCCTCATTGCAGAATTTGGTGAGGGTCACCTCGTTTACACAAATATCAATAGTGGCTAGTATCTGTTGCCATCCAAAAGGTTCGAACATCTCTTCTAGAAAAGTCTCTGGTATATATGCCTCATCTTGTGTAGTCCTATCAAGAATGCACTTTTTCCTTTTTAAAATTCCCCCTTCGAAAGCTTCTCCTGTCCATTGGTGAGCTTTGTTTTGCAGCCAAGCCGGTATTCCCCCTTCTTGGTCAGTTGTGGAGTCTAAGTCTTCTCCTAAGGTTTGTTCTACATCTATATAGTTGTGATCTGTGACACTAATTTTCGTAGTGACATCCTTGGTCCTTAGATAGATATAGTCGTAACCCCAATCTTGCACCATTTTGAGCTGATGCATGAATGGCCTGCCCAATATGATGTCAAAATTGCTGCTCTCGTCAAAATTCATAATAGTGAATGTGTGTTCATATGCAATTGCACAAGAGGTTATCACAATTTACTCCAGGATGCCAATTGGTCTTTCCAAATACCCATCTGCTAATTGAAGTTTCATTCTAGTCTTTTGGAGAGCAGGTTTCCCCATTTTTCCCACATTGCTTTGGTAGCTATGGCTATTCTAACCCCACTATCCAATATTGCTATCGACTTAACCTCGTTGTACTCCACTGCTAGGGTAGTATTTCCTTCTTCACCTTCACAATAATCCCCTACCTTGTTCATTGGTACTGTCTCATGTTTAGTTTGTTTCGACGGTTGTGTCTTCAGTGTGTTTAGAGAAGCATTGGGTGGCGGAATCATCAGCTCTATTTTTTCTAAATTTTTTCGACCTCCTCCCAAAATTGCAGTCTGATTTGCAATAAGTCTGACAGAGTTAGTGTACAATGGATAGGGGATGACATCAACTCATGAAGAGTTTTGGTATCCATCATCTTAGGATTGGCCTTCCATTAAAATGGTACTTTCTTCACCTCCAATCGGGTTTCATGGTTACCAATAAATGAAGGTAAAGTCTTCAATGACTGCGGTTTATTTTCTTTCAATATTGTTGTACATGCATCGCATAGTGATCTGATGTCATTTGGGTAGAGCTCATGCTCCAAGTGGATCTCCGTGATGGGAAGAGCTGACAAGAGTGTAGCACTTCCATCTTTTCTATTCCCATAGCTCTTGAGGCCATTGTTCTTCTACTTTTGAAATTGGTAGTGGTGCTTGAGAATACATTCCACATGTCGTATTGGTTGCCACCCTCGTATCCAATGGTGTTTCGTTTATAGAATCTGGTTGGTCTTCCTTTTCAATTCCCCGCCCCTCTAACTCTTGAATTTTTTCACGGATTAATACCTCAGTTTTTGAAGTAGTAGAAATTGATTGTTCCATAAGTGCTTGAGCGGCTTGGATGAGCTCCTTGCACATCTTTAGCTTCTCTTTCTCATAGCCCAGATGAGGGTATGTTAACCACCTATCCTCTTGGGTTTGGTTAGGCTTTAGCCTTGCATTGTAAGCTTTTAAAATTGCATCCAAAGGTTTGAAAACCTTGTCTACCAAGATAGCTCCTCCCAATGGTACAACCGATGGTTTTTCTATCTCGTTGTTTCCCTTAAGGTCTCTTTCCTTTTGCAGTCGTTCCTCTATTTGTAGTAATTTGGTTTCCAACATCGTTTTTTCTTTTTCTCTTTTCACTTTCATCTTGTCTTGTTTTGCCTTCCTGGATTTCCTAGGGGTTCGGACATACAAATTTTCTATCTCGGTTTGACTGGCTGGGGCATTCCTTGCAGCCTCATGTGCTTGAGCTCTAGTTACCGTGTTTATTACAGTGTTTGGTTCTGTTTTTGATCCACTTGAGCTTGGCACAATCCCCATCTTGTTCATGGTTGCTTTCCCTTTGTAGTCAGGGTTTTTTGAAAAGTGTGGAATGAGATGATCCGTGGTACATTCATCACAGAGTCCAACAAAATTTACCCGTTCTCCTTTGTTTGGGAAAACTCTTGCCTGATGATCACCACCACATTCATAGCATGGTCCTACAGGTGTTAGAGAAGATTGTGGATCCCCCATCGGTTGTCCTGCTCTAGGAGGATACTCCTTAGGTTTGTAGCCCTGGTTTGCCATGAACTTAAGCATATTTTCATCAATCAAGTAATGGTTTTTAGTTGGCTGTGCTATGTATGAGGGCTCGGGCATCTCTTCAAGAATTATCCATGGATTGTGTCCCTTTGGAGCATATGCATTCGCATCAAATCCCCTCTTATAGTATTGTTTGAATCTTCCCAATATGAGACTACTTGGACCATACTCTGATCAAAAGGTGGTTTTATGGGTTGAGAAATCCTTACCATAGCCCTATTTTCCTAGGGTAAGGGAGGTTGGTGTCCCAACACAGGTTGAGTTTTTTCCTTCCCTAGGATTGTGTTATTTGTTCCTACTTGGTACGTTGGAGGGGGTGGAAATTGTTGCCCTCCATGTGGTCCGTTTTGTCTCTCTCTAACATAGTTCTGATTATAGAAACATTCATGGGTTTCATGGTTCTTATTATAGAAACATTCATGGGTTTCATGGTTTGTCCTTTTTTTTTTGGTAGCACACCACTTCAGTACTTACTATTCATTTACTCTTGGCCTTTGTTGAAGGTTGCACCAGTGGGTTGGGTGATCTCCTCCACAAGGGTCACATTTTTGGGTGGGTAGTTGTCGTGTGTTTGGGTTCATCCTGTTTCCTTGGTTTATCCTTCTGATCATTTCCTCGATCATTTGATCAACGTCTGACACAGTTGGGTTTTGCCCGCCCAATTTTGTCGTGGACTCACTCATGGTTGAAGAGGTGATACTTGTTCCCTGATCTGTGTCTTCAGTCACCTCCCCATATGCCTTGCATTATCTACAAGGTACAATGCCTCTTTCGTGACTTGCTCAAAGTTACACATGCCTTCAAGTGCAAGTCCTTTTTGAGCGTGTCATTTTGCAATCCTTCTATGAAAAGGACTGACAGTCTCTCATCCTAAAATAGTTCTTAAGTCGGGCATCTTTCTATATACTTCTTGAAACGAAGTGATGCTTCCTTCACTTTCTCTTTCTCCTTTTGCCTAAATGCATAGATCTGGGAGACAATGTTATGCTTGATTCCCCTTTTTGAGAATTCCTCAGCGAACTCTCGGAGAAGTTGCTCAATACTTGGGAATTCCAAGCTGTTTAATGGTTGGAACCAAGTCAAAGCATTCCCTTCTAACGTCAACCCAAAACCTTCATATTGAGTATGGAAATCAGTTACATGTTCTACTCTCAACACTTGTTTGAAGATCGAGACATGGGCATACGGATATTTTGATCTATTATACTTTTTGGGTACGCATTTTCCCACCTGATATGGTCGCATACGTCTGGCCTCTACAACCATTCTAACAACACTTAGTCCTCCTGTGTGGTTTCTCTAGTTTCATAATCTCCTCTTGGTATTACCAGTGGTATCCTATCCGCTATACGTTTGTCAAGTCGATCTCGTGTAATAGTCGGAGGGATTCTAGTGGTGTAAGTGACATCAGGAACAATACTGCCCCTATGTGTGTTCATGAAAGCCCTAGACATCATTGATCCTAAAGGCCCTGTGTTTGGGGCTTGTTCATGTCCAAAAGAGTCCGCCACCCTGGTTCTCATTGGGCTCACATGTACAGCCTCAGAGCTTGTGTAAGTAGTCATGGTTTTACCTCTTCCAAATTTACATAGTATTGGTGGGGTGGTCCCCCAAAATATGTATATCTCTCTAATTCCTTACGATCCATTAGAGAGTACTTTTGGCCATACTTGTCTATTATAACCACCTGAATACTTCTCCCCTCCATGTACGTGAAAACATACAGGTTTTTACGGTCAATCATTTCCTTGATGTGGGGTTCCTCACATCTATAATAGAGTGTTTGTTCTCCATTATTGAACTTATATAGCCCCACATAGGTGTTGTCTGTATTAAGGTGATTTGTCTCACTGGTGCATCTGAGCACCATGTTTTGTTTCTCCATTTTGGGTGGCTCATCGGCCAGCTCATAATCTACCTTGTCCTTGGTGCCAGTCACAACCCCCATTTATCCACAATAAAAAGGTTATGAACCACTAGGTACATCATTCCCTCTTGGTCAAAATATCTATTCCCGTCATAATCGACATCTACAAGGTCTCTGAGCTCGCATGGCTTATTTTCCAACTTAACACAGTAGCGGTCCATTCCATCCTTATAGATTTTGTCCTTAAGCACATTTTCAAATTGAATTTTCAAATACAACAACTTTACATCAGATGCAGGTTGAGAAGGACCTGCCCCCATTGAAGATGTTCCCTTAGGGTTTGACTTGTTAGAATCCTCAGCAATGAGACTATATGATCTTTTTGATGAAGTGTCAGAGAAGCTCTCCTCTAAAATGGGCTCTAAAGGTGGCAGTGGTCTCTGATTCACGCTTTCTTCCATTGAGTGATTGCTTCCCTGGTCAAAGATGTTGGGATTCCTATTTTGGTACAATCTTTCTGATCGCAAATTCATGAAGAATTGGTATTGCAAAATCCAATCTAGGTTACCTCATTAGCTAGTTTGAATCCCCTGTTTGATCTTACTTGCTGGGTAGTATACCTCTAGTACCTACAAAATGTCAAAAATTTGCTTGATAGCTGTGAGCTTATAGCCGTTCTTGTTAGTTCTTGCTTTTAATCGACAAAACTTAGCTAGGTTCTTCAGTAGCACACAATTCCTCACACAACATCAACAATTTAGTTCCAATTTCAATTTTGAAAGAACCACCAGGGTATTGTAGACTAGCTCTTTGTGTGATGAAATTTTGCTTCCATAATGACTCAGAGGTACATGGATTGCGATCCATGTTTGAAAGCCAAATGGACTTTTCTTGGTACTACCAGGTTCATCATGATTAGGAGGTCTTATGGTATTAAAATTTTCAAAAATGAACCTCTGGATTGGAAGCTAGGTCAATTCTGTCACTGTGCCAGAGCTCCTGCCAGTTTTGGACTTTTGAAATGGTTTTTTGCATCCAAATTCAATTTTGGAAGGACCACTAGACTCTTTGTGATGCCCTCTAGCTATGGTGCCAGTTTGGTAAAAATGTGTCAGGAGAACATGGATCACGATCCATGTTCCTTAGTGTCAGAATACATTGAAACTTGAACCACAACTAGTCCTTGGCCTTTTGATGCTGGCTATATGGTTTTTGAATGTTTTGGAGTTTTTAAGATCAACCAAAAGTCAATTTTAGGGTTTGTTTCACTGGTTTCCCCCTTGATCTGATTTTTGCCCCTTTTGCCCTCTTTTTGCACTTTTTTGATAAGGGTCCCTTGGGAGAAAGTACTTCAAATGATATCACTTTTCTACTTGCCCAATATCAGCATAAAATTCCAAAAAGGTACATGGATCATGACCCATGTTTGGCAATATTTTGGACTGATACTTTGTGAGTTTGTGACAAAAGGTCTAATGATGCTATTCCCCAAATCTTTTTGGATTTGATCATTTTTTTCCAAGTCAAAAGCAAGATTTTGTGTCTGTTTTGTGGTTTTTTACAAACAACTACTTTTTTGGTATTTTGACCAGGTTTTTTCACTTTTTGTCCATGGCTCCTTTTGGAAAAGTTGTTCCCTTAGTAATCAGGAGTGCACTGGTCAAATCTCACTATCAGATGTCTACCTAGAACATGGATCGTGATCCATGTTTAGAAGCATTTGGTCATGATTTTTGGTTTTGATGGTTCCCTGCTTCTAGTTGATTCCAATTCTCTTCCCTTTTTGAATTTGGACAAGTAAAAGTTCAGTTTTTTCTTATTTTTCTCAATTTCTAAGGTTCTGCTCTGTTCAACCCAATTTCTTGATTTTGATGATCTTTTAGCACTCTATTTCTAACCAAACTCAAGGTTCTAATGCCTGAGAGCCTCTTCTAAGCAAGGGAAACAATTTTAGCACTTTTTGCCAAAACGGTACATCGATTGCGATCCATGTTGGATAGGCTAATTGGAAATTTTTTGCACAGTTTATTTTTAGCAAGTGTTTATATCCCCTTTCTCAAGGTTTTGCTGGGTTTGGTTCAATTTTGAAGCTCTGACCATCAATTCTTCAACTTTTTAGAGTTATGGTTTTCAACACCAAAATAAGGTTTTTAATAGCTTTTCCCTCGATCCTTTTGGCCTCAAATGATGGTGTAATTTGTTACCTAACTACTCCTTTAAACTGCAATAAATCTGCAAGCATAAATGAACAATGTGAGGTAAAGCAGTCCTTTCCAAGCATGGGAAATTCAAAGAATGAAATACTATCTTGTACTTCACTCACAACTTTCTTTGCTATAAGGAGTAGCACTGGCTAGTCTCATACTCTAGTCTCTACTAAGCACTAAATCTGTTAAGTATGGAGCCTAATTTACCCTTGTAATTTTCTGTGGTAAAAGCGCACATTTGTAAGGCCCCCATTATGAGGAGAATCCATCGTGCGTGAAGGAAAATCACTCATCGGAAACCAAAATTTTCACGGACAAAAATCAGGGGCAACTTTAAAGGCCTCGGGGGTGGAGGCCCCCGAGACTTTTTTTTTTCCGGAATATTCTTTTTCGCCGGAATATTATGGCCGGACGACGGCCGGAAAGTGGTCGGAAAACAACCGGTCGGTTGGCCGGTGGCCGGTAGTCAATGGCCGATGGCCGGTGGTCGGAAGTCAATGGCCGGTGGCTGGTGGTCGGAAGTCAATGGCCGGTGGCCGGTGGCCGAATTCAAAAGCGGCCTTGTCTTCTCAAGGGCGGCCACACATGGGCAGATTGGAGGGTCCGATTTGGACTTATTCGCACAAGGGCGGCTACACATGGCTGTCTCTCATAAGAGAGGGCAGCCCTTTTGGCCTATAAAAGGAGGCCATTTCTACACACATTCCATAGTGTGAAGTTGATGCAACAAGGTGAGTGTGAGGTGGTGAGAGTGAAGCAAGGCGGGAGCTCCATTAAGGGTATAATCCCTTTGTAAACTACTTCTTGTTTTGAAGTACTAAAGCCATTGAGTGGCTGCTTTCCCGTGGACGTAGCCCACATTGGGTGAACCACGTATATCGTGTGTACTCTCTCTCTCTCTCTACTCTATAATCTAGTGTATATAAATCTGTCTCTCTCCATTAAGTAATCTACTAAATTATCTATTTAGCTACGTCTTATTTCCTAACAAAATCTACATCTAGCTGCTTCATTGTCTACGTGTAAGAGGAATGGGTGTCAAAAGCTTTGGAATGAATTTTTTTGTACACTAAGTCACTCACCACCTAAGGATCGGTTTCCCTAGCAGCGGCGCCAATATTAGCAGGTCGCCGCGACGGACGTCTACATCATAGCTCTTTTGTACTACATAATGTCAATATGCAAGGTTGGAATGGGGCACAAAGACTTAATGAGAGTGTCGTTCTCACCAAAGTGAACTCGGAGGGCTACTCATACTACGACAAAAGCAAATCAATCACTTCCTAGTCAGAGAATTAGTATGCGTCCAATCTCACCGCTCTAGGTCATCACGACTTTTCAGCATCCAAATGAATTCGGAATGCAACAAACTAAAGGAGAGGTATCACAACACCTAGGGGCACAATCGTGCCAAGTTCTATCACCATCTGGGAAGGTACATAAATCACAATCCATCACAAAAAATGTGCAGAAATTTGAAACAGAACTACTCGAAAAGACCCCCCTTATGCATAGAAACATTTATCCATGGTCAAACACTTATCCACGGGTTACAGGTTGTATCATACACACACAAAGCGTATCTTGGTCTGACAGGATGTTGTGTTTATGGAAGATTCTATTCAGCCCTTGTTGGCATGTACTAGAGATAGTAATGTAGGCTCACATGACATTTATGACACTTTGTTGCCTCTTTTCAATGGTGGAAGTTTAAATGTAAAATCCAATGAGGCAAATGTACAACCTGTGGGGGTTTTTGAAAATGTTACAAATCAACCTATTACTGATGTAGATGTACATGATGTACTTGATGAGAAAAGGGCTAAAAATGAGCATGCTAAAGGTAGGCCAAAATGGATGGTGCATACATTATGTGACAGTAAATTAGATGCACCTCTGTCTATTTGCACTTGTTCAGGCTCTCTCCACGCATCTTATGCATCAAATTGTTACGCTTTGACTATGTTTATCTTACATGATGTTGAGGATCCTCTGTCTTTTGATGAAGCACAGAATTCAGAAAATTGGATGTCTGCCATGCAATCAAAATATGATGCTATTATAGAAAATGACACATGGACTTTATGTGATTTGCCTCCTGGCAAAAAGGCCATTGGTACAAAGTGGGTTTACAAGTTGAAATGGAAGCCGGATGGTGAGATTGACTACTATAAGGCCTGACTTGTTGCAAAGGGTTATGTACAACAAAAAGACATAGATTCTGAAGAGACTTTTGCTCCCACTTGTTGTATGAAAATTGTGCATTTTCTGTGTACATTGGCAGTTCATTTTGGGTGGTATGTACATCAATCAGACATTGTTACTTCTTTCTTGAATGGTGACATATTTGAGGAAGTTTATGTAGCACAGCCTCGTGGTTTTTTCAAGAAAGGGCAAGAGGATAAAGTGTGCAAATGTAACAAATCCTTGTATGGGTTGAAGCAATCTCCTCGTGCTTGGTGTGAGAAGGCTAACACTCATTTGGTCAAGCGAGGCTTTTGTATCAGTCCAACAAAAAGCACATTGTATGTAAAGCATGAGAGTGATGTACTTCTCATTGTCGTTCTCTCTGTGGATGATTTAATGGTCATTGGATCAAATGGGAGATATATTGCTGAATTTAAGGCTGATTTGAATGCTACTTTCAAGATGAAATATTGTTGCATCATTACTTGGGTATACAGTTTAAGCAGTGTGATGGTGGTATTATCTTGTGTCAAAAAAGTTACATAGAGACATTGTTATGTAAGTTTGGACTTGAGGATTGCAAACCTATTGCCACTCCCATGGAAACAAGTCTTCATAATGCTGGTGATCTTGCAGATGTCACTCTTTACCAAACTATTGTTTGCTACGTTATTTATGTATGGAACACGAGGCCGGATATTCAGTTTGCAGTCTCACAGGTCAACAAATCCATTCATAGCCCAAGGTCTAAGCATTGGAAAGCTTTCAAGAGGATTTTCCGCTACTTGATTGGCACTTTACATCTTAGCTTGTTTTATCCCAAGGGGGGATCATTGCTGCCAAATTTGCATGCTTTTTGAGACTCAAATTGGGCTGGCTGTTTTGACAAACGAGTGTCCACAAGTGGTTTTTATTTCATACTTGGCAGCTCAAAGATATCATGGTTGAGCAAGAAGAAACCTACTGTGGCCACTTCCAGTTGTGAGACTGAGTACATGACAATCTTCACAGCTACGGTTGAGTGTGTATGGCTCAGATGCCTTATGGCTGATTTGGCAGTTGTGAGGAACCCAGTTTTTCATGCTTGCACAAAGCACATTGAGGTGCATTACCACTATGTCAGGGAGAGGCTCTCAGTAGAAGAGATCAACTTGGCTTATGTGCCAGCTTAGGACAACCTTGCAGATCTTTTCACAAAGGCATTGTCTCATGAGAAGCTTGATGCTTTTTGCAAATATTTGGGCTCCCCTTTGTAGACTGATCATATCCTCATGGCATAACACTTCCCCTTACTCTATGTCCCATCTCTCATTCACCGCATTACTCCAGGGGGGGTTTTTTAGCATATACATGTGGTAGTGATGTGTGTGAACACACTTAGGATTTTCAGGAAATTTTTTTCCTCACTAGAAGGTTTTTCCCCCTGTGCATTATTATATTTACACCCATCATTCTAGGGCTATCAATGTTTCCATTGCACACTAAGTAATACACCCTTTGTTGTGTGCCTTGAGCTTCCTTTGTCTTCTCCCAGCTGTGTGTGTTTTCTTGCAACCCTAATTCCAACAATCCAGAGATACACCCAAAATCCAACCCTTTACTAAGGACTACTTATGTAGTCCAAATAAGGTGAAATTTCACTATGGCCTACATAAGGCTATTGAGAGGAATATAATAGTAATAGGCTTCTGTATGAGAGAGAAAATGAGAAAATGACACTAACATTTTAAAACATTTGTTATCACAATAAAATATTACCTTTTCTAAAAACAAGTGTAGCAATGAGCTATTTAAATCACAATATGTTCCAGAATCATTATAAATGATGATTAAAAAAACACTTGATGCATTGTAAGAAATTGCAGAAAACAAAGTGAAAGACGATGGGAAAGATTGTGTGTGGCCCAATACCCAATCTCTCTCTTTAAAGACGTCCACTTTAAATTGGGAGGTAATCAAATTTTTCTCACAAGGGCTTACAAAGAATAGAAAAAAAAGAAATTTGTCAGCATTGATTTGCAATTTTTCACTAATCAGCAAGCTTTACCAATGGTCCACAATTTCACCCATCGGCAAGCTTTACCAATGGTCCACAATTTCACCCAAAATGCAACGCTTTACTAAGGACTTACTTAGCCCGAAAAATAAAGCTGAGAATATATTTACTTTGAATAGTAGTGGGCATTGTTCAACCTCACTAAAATGGTATTGCTTTCTATTCCTAACGATTTTCAACTTCAACAAGGTGAAAATTCACTATGGCCATATAAGGCTATTGACAAGAATTTTCTAATAAAAAACTTCTTTGAGAAAAATAGAAAGTGACACTATTATTCTTAAACATGTAGTGTCACAATACAATATTATGTTTTTTTGAAAAAAAATGTAACAATGAACTATTTACATTACAATATATTCCAAAGGCAAAAATCATGTTTGACACAAAACTCAATACCCCTCTGTCAAGACAGTGGCACACAAAATGTCAACACCCTCTCACAAGGGCCTAAAAAAATAATTTAGAATTATCATTATCTTGTCATGTGACATTAATCGAGAATCTTTTTCCAATGGTCCAGATTTGCACCCAAAAATCCACCCTTCACTAAGGACTCCTTATGTAGTCCAAAAAGAGTACTCAATGTCAATAGCTAGTGGGATTGCAACTCGTCACCACCATCACGATTCAACATGTGCATATCGGATCACTTTGTCAAGACTTCTTCACCACACGATCATAGCAAGGGCCTTTACATTTAACTTTGAGTTACATAGCACACAATAGATCTTGTCCCTGTAATGTCTTTTAATTCATATAAAAGTAGGATAATTGTTAAACTCAAAAGCTTTCTTTCAACATAGTGTTCATCAACCAAATGAAAGGTTCTAAGCTTAAGCTTAAGCTTAAGGGTAGAGATAAAACTCAAAAGAAAAGAATTTACCCTCATTGAAAAATCTAATAAGTTATATATTATTCCAATGGGTAACTGAAAGAAAGCATATAGAAAGCACCTAGTAAGTTCCAAAAAGAAAAAAGGACGTACACTTTTTTTTTTTTTTTGGGGGTGGACCTACTCACAAACCTTTTGGGGTGGTGAACATTCAAGTTGACATTCTACAACAAAGAAAGAGACTAGTTTACAAAAACTTCAATAGGATAATAAGAGGGTTCTTTGTGTGAGAAAAAAAAATGAGAAAGTGACAACAACAATTTTTTTTTGGGGTCACAATACAATATAATGCTTTTTGAAAACAAGTGTAACAATGACTTATTTAGATTAGAATATATTCCAAAAGCATAAAAATTAATGTAGACACATGGCCCTCTTTAAAGAGAGAGGTACACAAATGTCAACACCGTCTCACAAGAGCCTAAAAGAATAATTTAAAATTATCATTGGCTTGTCATGTGGCATTAATCAACAATCTTTTTTCAATGGTCCAAATTTACACCAAAAATCCACCTTTCACTAAAGACTACTTATGTAGTCATAACAAGGTGAAGAATCATGGTGGCCTGCACAAGGTTGATTGAGTGTAAAATGGAAATATTAAAGGTGTTCATAGGGCATCATAATGTACGTTGAGGAGTGATCTGACCATTATATGAAGTTTGTCCCTGTTTTGTAGGTGGAGATTGTGGAGGTAGCCTGGATATGGTTTAGGGATGAACCATGGATATTTGTAACATCTCTTATTAGTTGTTTGATGACCCATTTGTTTAGTGTGGAGGATAGACGATTGTATGAAGTGTTTTTCACATTAATGTCATTGTTGAAGTCATCCAAAATAATGATTGGAATTGATTTCTTGTGGTTTTGGAGAATTAGAGATAATGCATTGATCAAATTTGATAGGGGTGTTGCAGGAACTGTAAAGGGAAGCAACCTTAATGATTATGATACTTGTGATCCTAATAGTTGCATGCAATATCTGTACTCTTAGACAAGAGATATGTCTAGTTTTCAAGTGGGGGAGATTTTGTCGGTAGAGTAGTGAGACGCCCATATTTGCATTAAATTGGCGTTGCAAGTAGCCTGGTATGGCATGTGGCAAGTGATTTGCTAGTCTTGTTTCTTGCAAGCAGAGCATGTGTGATGCCATTAGCGTGGAATTTATAATAATCTTTTTAATGTGTTATAAAAAGACACAACATTTAGTGATTGAATGATGATATGTGTGTTTGAGTAAGCTTCCAATGTCTTTTGGGTAGAGATCCATTTGGCTTGTACTTGTAAGCGATTTAATTCTTCAAGCATGGTTTGGTCAACTTTGATATGGAAAGATTGTATTATTTCAAGTAGGTGAAGGTTTGATCGGTCTCGGACACGGGATAGTGCTCTGTATGTAAGGCCATGTGTTCATATGTGTTTGGGATTGAAAGCTAGTGTTTGCAATGTGAGTCCTTGTGAACGGTGGATTGTTTGTGCACTAGCTAGTTGTACTAGGAATTGATATCTGACATTGTATTCAAGTAATTTTTACCAATCTAAAACTCATGCACCACATGTTCTATTGGAGTCGGCCATTATCTCGTAACGCTTGATGAGTACAGTGTTTGACTTTCATAGCGTTTTTTCTTTCCAATGAGAGGGTTTGCAAAATGAGCCCAGAGTATTGTTTTTTGTGAAATTCTTATACTCACCTTTTGTGTGCCATTAACCAATCCATCAAGAATGTCCAAGTTTCCTACACATAGCTTGAAAAGCATGCCTGTTTTTAGGCTTAAAGTGTAGTGCAGCCCTCCAGTCAATTTGGGATCTGCTGAAATATTTATTGTTTTGTAGTGTTTCTTTTATTGATGGCGATGAAAATGTGTGGTTCTACCTCTATTTGGTTGAATACTTGGAGGTTGTGGGTGTCTTTGTCTTTATTACAGTAAAATAGAGAGAAACTTGATGGCTATTTGGAGCAGGTCTATTTTAGTTTTTGTTAAGGTATTCTAAATCAACATTGCTGTTATGCACAACTCAAAGTCTATTAAGGATTTTTATGAATGTTGGATTGGTTTATCACATAGCTATTGCGAGTTCATATAGCTTTGGATATGTATGCCAATATGAAGGAGACAATTTCTAATAGTGTATATTGATTTGCAAAGATCCATGTATCCTTTACAGGGCTTGCTTGGCATAGATCGCCACAAAGAATGACATCCAATCCACCAAATGGTTTGTTATGGATTGCGCGCAAGCGTGCATCAGCCATGGGGAACATGCTAGAGACAATTAAAGACACCTCATCAAAAACTACAAGTTTTAAAGTGCATCCAAAATTTCAGCACTTAAACTTGTTTGTGAAGATGAAACTAGGGGCAAATAAAGAGCAAAATGGATAGTTGTGCCACCGATATTGAAAGCTGCCTTTCCTGTATAATCCATTAGCAATACCGTTGGGCAATCCTGATTTGGTGGCATTTAATGGTTATAGAATCTTTGTAGTCCTTCTACTAGCAGCAACAAGGTAAAAGTTTTGCATGTTCTTGCTCCTCTTGTGAGGAATAGATGTATTGCTTTGCTAGGATGAATTCATTTTTTGAACATTACATCATCAAGTATGTGCCATTGTTGGTGGGGGTTAAGTTTATCAATGGCCGCATATTAGTCATCATTTTTCATTGCAAGGTACTTGAATTTGTGTAGATGCATTTGCGTTTTAGAGCGTTGTGGCATGTTTAAGTCATTGAGAATCTCTACTTTATCTGATTCTTGTGGATCATTATTCATTGAGTTAGTTGTGGCTGGGGAGAGAATGTCTTGTTTTACTAGTTTTTATATTGGGGTGCTATCTTTATTGAACTTTTTTTGTTTGGTTTTATGATTTGTGAATATTTATCATATATGTTCCTCCATGAAGAAGATTCTTTTAGATTCATTTGTATCCAAAGGAGGTATAGCAAAGCATTGTTCTCTATAGTACTCTTTTGGTCTTTTGAGAATATTATATTTACAAATCATATGATCTTACCCTTACATAGTGTTTTGTATGTTTTTGCATCTTGTTGTATTGTTGACACGTATTCAGCCAAGCATAGATGGTGGAGTCTTTCTGTTCTTTCAGCGTACTTATCAAAAACAATTTGAAAGAATATGTCTTTGCTAGATGACTCAAGTTTTTGCAAGGAGGATTTTCTTTTAAAGACCAATGTACGTTGATTGTACATGAAGTCACGAGTTTATGGACTGGCAACAATAGTGCTATAGAAATTGCTTGTTGTGCATTAATTTGTTGTGTGATTAAAATAGTGTTGCCTATCGTGCACAATCTCTCAATAATTATTGCATTATTAGCCACGCATATGTCAAGCTAGGATTTAATTGCTTGGATTAGTGTCTTGTACATTTTTGTCATATATGATGTGCAGTAGCTTGTTGCGCCATGTGCATTCAAGACAAATTGAATGTTAGTGTTTGCATCCCATATTGTTGTAATTGTAGCATTGAAATTGTTTGTGTATGTGGCCAAAGTGTATTCTTCAAAAGATATTTGTAAGCTTTGTAACCATTTATCGAAAGGGATGTCATTATTTGAACTAAGAGTATCAAGGTTGTATTTTAATCCGTTTCAAAGTTTTTTTGCTGCTAGATTGGTTTTGTTGATAATTGGAAGTGGGTCTTAAAATAATTATGAAAGGCATGGGAAACCTTGGAAAACCAAAAGGACAAGATTTTCCTTTCTTAAGGCAAGTTTTCTATGTCGGTGTCGCTATATTTCTTGAAGCTCTAATGGGAGTTTAGAGCTATCTGTATTTATGTCTTTATTCACAAATGTATTGATGGTGCTATCTGTGTCAATGATTAAATAAAGGAGGCTCTTCCACCCATAGAAGTCCATGATCATGTTGAATACCACGGCTTTGAAATCTGTGACAAAGAAGTAGTCGATAATTTTTCCGCAGATAGTACTATCATTGAGTAGTAGTTTTTTCATGGATGTGAAGCGGTTAACATAAAAGCGAGATGTTGTTATTGGATCTGCGTGGATTAGACGTCTGTGGAAGGAGCTATCACTTTCGTTGTGCTCTCGTTCAAGTGTGACTATTTATTGCAATGTGTCAAGAATAGATTTCCACCTTTTTTTTGGTTGAAGAGAATGTAATGAAGAAAGTTGGTGGACCTAATTGTCAAAGCATAGCAAAAAATTTCTTTTTTAATGTTTCTTTAGAGTTAGGTGAAGTACGAAGCGCTTCAAAATATTTATAGCCAAGTTGTGATGATAAAAGTTTTTCAATGTTTGTGTCTCGACAAACTTCCCCAGCGCACAATGTTGCTCCGCCTAGTTTTGCCTTGCGAAGACGTATCCAAATAGAGGATATTATTTTTTGTGTCATGATCTTCATAAACTTGACAAATAAGTTTTCAATATTGAGAGCAAAACGTCTATCTTTGTGCATAAGCTTCCATTTAGCTATTGTTTGGTAATTTTTTGACAAGTGATGATGATATTTTTGAGGCTCTCCAAAGAAGATCGCAAGAAAGCTAAGGTCTTCACAGAACTCATTGGCAAATAAGCCAAGTGGGGAGTTGCCCTTCGATGGTGCAACGTGTAGAATTTTATCGTTGTAATCAACTACTTGTTCAACGATAGTGATGCTGTGTAGCATAACATCAGTGTCAGTATTGTACTCATCCTCAATCTCATGCATGTTTTTTTGCAAGGAAATTGATGTTTTTGAGATTTGTTGTAAGTGTGTAAGCCATTTATCATTTATGTTTGTGTTCTCATTTTTATATAGAGAGGTATTGAGAAGAGAATGTGTGGCCTTTAATGTCAATAATGGTCTCACAAGTCCAGACAAGTAGCAATGTGTAAAATCCAACTTGTGTTTAATGCCTACCAACACTGAAGCCTCATCTTGGATAAACCGAGGTAGAACTCGTTGTGCTTTTTCAATGTTTGCGAGAAAATTAACCACACTCCCACAGAAGCCATATTGGCCATTGTATGTTAGTTCAGACAAGTAGCAATGTGTAAAATCCAACTTGTGTTTAATGCCTACCAGCACTGAAGCCTCATCTTGGATAAACCGAGGTAGAACTCGTTGTTCTTTTTCAATGTTTGTGAGAAAATTAACCACACTCCCACAAAAGCCATATTGGCCATCGTATGTTAGTTCACAAATTTTTGCAAATGGTATACAAATAGAGACAAGCCGTGCTTCGATAGAGTTAAGTTGTGTGATTGGTGCTAAAGGTTCATTGAAGCCTAACATCTACAAGCTCTTGAATGGTAGCTTAGAATGGTTAGTTTTGTGGTTACATGCACGGCAATAGTATTTAGAATAGTCTCTCTTGCATTTTTTATTTTTATTATGTAGGCATATTGGATGGCACATTTGTGTCAATTGTGAGCAACAAAGCAAGCGTCACATTTTTGCACGGGTAGATAGGCGTGTCATTTAGTGCCTTCATTATTTTTTTCACAGACTTGGATGTTTGATGTGGATGAACAAAAGGATCTTGGCTCGATGGGGCACTTTGAGAAGACTTTAAGTTTCTTAGTCGTTTTGAGTTTGTTGTAATTGCAGAGTGTGTATGTTGACAAAATGGTTGCTTTTAAGAAATAAATCTACGATTTGACTTGTTGATTTATTTTATGTTCTCTCTTCATAACACTATAACATATGCGCGGTATTATCGCTCACATTACCGCAAAAAAACAAACAAATTTGGAATATGAAAATTCCCGTATGCGGAAAAGACCGCGGCAACATTTGCGGTAATGGTCTCGCGGTAACATCCGCGGTAATGGCTGCGGCTATATTTCCGCGCTTATTACCGCGTCTTTTACGGCAAACATACCCGCCACAGTTACCGCATAAATGTTATCGCAGGCATTACTGCGGGTGGGTTTATTATAAAAAAACAGATGACCGTTTGGATTGTCCTTTGCAGGACCATCCAAAAGGTCATCTATTTTTTCATTTATTCAAGATATTTTACAAAATTATTTTTAATTACAACAAAATATCACAATTGGACAATACATTGAGACAAAAAAAGATTGATAATTTCATTTGCATAAGTGGAATTACAATTGGGGGAGGTATTGAGCCAAAAAATGATAGGTATTGCATTTACATAAAGGGCAAAAAAAGCTTGCGTGTACAAAATAGAGTATGGTCATGTGGGATAGGGCAAACGGGGCCCGCGTATACAAAATAGAGGATGCTCATGGGGGAGATGGAGGCATTTCGCGTGGAACTCCTTGACTCTGCAAAACCAAAAAAAGGAATAATTAACACTTTGTTATTTAATATTTGATATAAAATCAACAATTTGATTATTTAAATAAGATTAAACTTACATGTTGCAGACTTCTGCACGCATTTTCGAACTCCTCTCGAGAGATCATTTGATTTTCAAACAACCAACACCAAGTTTGATACTCAGTATGGTTCTCTCTCTATATCTCTTCACATCTCTGGTCGGGCGACTCATGGTAATGTTATACTGACAAAAAAAAGCAAACAATTAATTAAATGAAAAACATTAGACTTTCTACAATTAAAAAAATATTTTTACTTACATATTTGTCTTTCCAATCCGTTTTTCCTCCCGAACCATAATGCGTAGGAGTCTGCTGGGATCTGGCCTCAACTTGACGCGTATACATCCTCGCACTCGTTGCCCTTTCGTCCTCTATCTTGCCCATAGTTGTCTCCCACTCCACATTATGGACATTTCCTGGCCGATAGCTATGCTCTGGAGACTCCATTGTCTTCTTTGTAGCTCTCCTCACACTAGATTTTTTGTTCTTGAGAAATGTTTTGACATGCTCTTGCAACCATTGCCTTGAGAATTGTTGCCCCTCAGGGTTGGGGAAACGCATGTGCATGGTTGTCTCTATATATGTGAGGTTGTAGAGATCTTGCTGATCAAATTTGAGAAAAAATTTGATATATGTGGAGTGGATTAATTGGTTGACGTGTATGCGGAATCTCCTGCCCTGCGCTGTCCCGAGATCCACCATACCTCCTCTATGAACCTGGTAGTATAACCTGCGAGCATCTGGTGAAGGCATGTCATGGTCCTCATCTTCTGCTGAAGCAGGGAGCGGTGACTGTGGAGGAGAATCTGTAGTAATGCCCCCCCCCCCCCCCCCCCCCCCCCCCCCCCCCCCCCAAAACAACAACTAGCTCCGCTCCCTCGTCAAGATCGACCGGCGCTAGTGCGCGAGCTGCCCTGACGCTGACTGCCAGAAGAGTGCCGACGTGAATCTGGGACAGAAGGTGGGATAGATGATGGATAGGTGGACGCATGTGGCGTCGAACCCTGTGGCGTCGCACCCAACGGCGTCGGACCCTGTGAAGGAAAAGTTGAACCTGGAGCTGTAGCTGGAAAACTCTGAAGGTATGGAGTGCCACCAGTCGGAGTAGAGAGCTCTGATAATCCAAAAGCTGCTAGCTGCGCCGGTGAATAGCGCTGCATAAGGGTCTGCTGCGAACCTAACCACTCAGCTCGAAGACGCAATGCCCTCTCCACATCTGGATCGGTCATAGGTACGACAGCGGACCCACCAAGAGTGTCCCGAAACCAGCCAAACCCTGATGATGACTGCTGAGGCGACGACTGTGAATGATAGGCAGAGAGAGCGTCGGGATATGACATCCCGTCCGCCATGAAATCCTCAATGCTGCGAAAGTGTGGTGTGGAAGAAGAAGACATGGTCTGCATTTATTACGACAAAGATTAAACTACGGTATAAAATTCGAATATATGATTAAAAATTTACACATTGATTTTTTTTCAAACATTGGATTCTCTATAGTATCCAATGTGGAAAGAATCCAAGGTGTGTCTACAACTTATAAAAGAGTCTTGCAAAGCCTTGAGTGCTAATAAGATATTAGTGTGTGTATTGACTAATAAGAGATTATTGTGTTTATGATTAGTGTGACCGATTGCGCGATCACTTGGACGGCCATTGGGGTCTAATACGTCACCTACGACTTAATCATGGAGATATGTTTATGTTTTTGTGTTGATTACTGTTTAATTTAACATAATTAGTGTTGGCTTGTGTAATTGGCTTGTGCACACACTAATTGGTGTGTGTTAACATACAATAATTAGTGTGTGCATTGGCTTGTGTAATTGGCTTGTGCACACACTAATTAGTGTTTGTTAACATACACTAATTAGTGTGTGCATTGGGTTGGGTAATTGGCTTGTGCACACACTAATTAGTGTGTGTTAACACACACTAATTAGTGTGTGTATTGACCAATGCACACACTAATTACACACTAATTAGTGTCATGATTGGCCAATCACATTGGTCAATGCACACACTATTTAGTGTGTGATTAGTGTGTGCATTGGTCAATCCAAATTAGTGTGCATTACACACTAATTAGTGTGTGCATTGGCCAATGCACACACTAATTAGGGTGTGATTAGTGTGTGCATTGACCAATCACATTGGCCAATGCACACACTAATTAGTGTGTGCATTGACCAATCACATTGGCCAATGCACACACTAATTAGTGTGTGCATTGGCCAATGCCATTGACCAATGCACACACTAATCCCAAACTAATTAGTGTGTGCATTGACTAATCACATTGGCCAATGCACACACTAATCACAAACTAATTAGTGTGTGCATTGACCAATCACATTGGCCAATGCACACACTAATTAGTGTGTGCATTGGCCAATCCTATTGACCAATGCACACACTAATCACACGCTAATTAGTGTGTACATTGACCAATCACATTGGCCAATGCACACACTAATTAGTGTGTGCATTGACCAATCACACTAATTAGTGTGTGCATGGCCAAACCCAAATTTAACATATTAGGTTTTGCAAGTAATAAATTTAACAAATTTGACAAGTTTAAATTTTGCAAGTAACTAATAATTAACAAATTTAGGTTTTGGTGTGTCTTTACTTACACTAATTAGTGTGTGCATTAGAATAATGCACACACTAATTAGTGTGTGTAAAGAACACATGCACTAATTAGTGTGTAAAAAACACATGCACTAATTAGTGTGTGTGTATGCATGTGTGTATGCGTGTGAAAAAATAAAAAAACATAACAACAAAACTTACATGGAATTGAAGAGCTTGTTGGGAGAGGGTAGAAGAGTGTAGGAGAGTGGAAGAGTAGAGATGGTGGAGAATATAAGAGTAGAGATGGAGGTAGAGCTCAAGGTTGTGAGGTTCACGCTCTTGGCTTCTGTGGAGAAGACGATGAAATTTGAATTTTAGGGCTTTGAACTTTGCGGGGCACGCGTGCCCCTATTTATAAAAAACTTTGAAAATTGAATTTCCGTGCATATTACCCGAGGTCTACCGCCTGCATTACCGCGTTCATTTCCGCTGCTATTACCGTGGCGCAATTTCGGGCCATACACACAGATGGCCACGTTCTGACATTATTACTATTGATCCTCAAAATCTATTGGTACTATGTTTTTTATAAAATATATATAAAATAAAAGTATTCTTAGTACTTTGAAAATGACATTTTTACCTAAAAGTTTAATTTTTACTTTTTACTGATATTCTGTGCCCCTATTTTTTGGTAATTTGATCTTAATTAGTGTATGTAATTTATTAATGTAGGTTGCTTGGGATGAGTTTGGCCCGTCCACTGAACCGGATAGATCACGGTGGTTGGCCGAGCGATTACCATGTCCATGCGTGCGGTGCAAATGCATCATTGCTTGACTTCGACGGATATGCTTGAGCCATGTAGAAGATTATGGACTATGGGACGATCCTCGCAAGCATGCATAGATGGAAACAAACGATCCATGAATTGTAGCGGCTATTGACGTCACCCCTCATTGGCGTGTGGTTGGTGGAGGAAGGGAAAGGAGGGTGGAAGAGCACATGCGCCAGGAATCCATTAGAGAGGGAGGAAGCACATCAAATCAGCCAACTGCTTCTCCCTCTACGAGTGACCACATCCCATCTCCTTACGTGGATGCAGAAGATGACCATTTGCATAGAATGGTTGAGGATCTCCTTGCGTGAGAGGAGGAGCATGAACCAGAGTGTGCATGTGAAGGAGCTTCCAAAAGAACGAGGAGTGAGCTACTCGATTCGGCACACACCGCACTATATGATAGATGCTCTTACTCCATTTTAAGGGCATCTCTCGAAGTCCTTAACCTTCAGGCGATATTTGGATGGAGCAATGCTAGTGTCGACGCACTTTTGAGGTATGTATACAGATTGTGAAGGATGCTTGTGGAGTGCATAAATTAGCTTCTAATGTACTTTCTTCTTGTGATAGGTTGCTAGGAAAGATGCTGCCAGCTGGCAATCACATGCCAGAGAATAGACGAAAAGCACGCGAAGTGGTGACTGCATTAGGGATGGATTATGATCGCATTCATGCTTGCGTGAACGATTGTGTGCTCTTTCGTAATGAGCATGCCGATTGTGACACATGTCCATCGTGCGGGGATCCTAGGTTCAAAGAAGGAATGCAGAGCAACAGAATTCCACATAAATTTTCCACTCATACCTCGCATCCAACACATGTTTAGATCGAAGGGTACAAGCGAGCTTTTGAGTTGGCATGCAAAAAATCGCTCCACAGATGGTATTATGAGAGTGTCAGCTGACTCACCAGCGTGGAAGCACATAGAGGACACATTGCCAGAGTTTAGGGATGAGCCTCGTCACTTGAGGATTGGGTTAGCTAGTGATGGAGTGAATCAATTTGGGCACCGCTCTACTTCATGGAGCACTTGGCTGGTGGTGGTTGTAAACTACAATATTCCTCCTTGGGAGGCAACAAAAAAGAGAAACATTTTACTATCACTTCTCATTCCAGGAAAGCACAAGGTAAAAAACATGGATGTATATCTGCAGCCTCTTATTGATAAGCTTCAAGAACTATGGAGAGGCATAGATGTCATTGACATTTCACGGCCACCACGGAACCGCAAAACCGTCATCCAGTGCATCCTCATGTGGACCATGCATGATTACCCAGGATTTGGAGAGGTATCTGGTAAGTATGCACATGTTAATTGTACTCTTTGCTTTAGGTTTATCATCTCATGTGTAACGTTTGTTTACCTCTTGGCAGGATTGGCAACATCTGGACATAGTGCGTGTCCCACTTGTGGCCCTTCCCTTGTGACAGAGAGACCTCCTCTTCTTGGGAAGGTGATCTATCCCAACAACCATCGCTTCCTACCTCCTTCACATCGTAGATATGCTCCCCCTATCAATGGAGTGTAGCCGTTCCATTGGAACATGGCTGATTGGGCGAAGCATTGGGAGGAGCATCATGGTACCTCACCGCCTCCCAATGGGTTGCCAAAGGGTATGTCGAGGTACTCAATCTTCTTGTCGCTCCCCTATTGGGCTTCGTTGAAAAGTCAGCACTTATTGGACCCTATGCATGTATTCAAAAATGTTGGGCAAGCTATCTGGGATCACATAATTGGCAAGAAGGATTCATTGGGTGCTAGGGAAGATTTAAGAGCCATGAGACATCTCCCCCCTTCAGCCACGCCCCGCATGGGGGAACGGGGAAAGATGATTCTCCCAAAATCACCGTGGATAATGTCAAAGGTAGACCAAGAGCGGACAAAGAAAGTTATTGCATCCATCAGAACTCCAACGGGATATATGTGATCACTCAAAGGTGCTTTTACAAAAACCAAAAAGGGTGGCTCCACTCAATTGTATGGATTGAAATCCCATGATTGGCATAAAATCCTTCAGGTAAGAGTAGAACAGTTTGTGGTGTCTATGTGTCCTTATATATAGGTTGACATTCACTAAGATGTTTTATGTTTGTAGTTTGTACTTCCCATAACTATTAGTGGTTATGGGGACACTAAGGTGAAGGCTGCAATATTCAAAGTGGGTGAGATTGTGAGGTAATGGGTTTTTTTCAAGTACTATATCATGTTGTGCATGCATGAACCATGGAATTTTTTTTCATCTACTATATTATTTGTGCCCTGTAGATTTGTGAGCTCCAAGGAGATAGAAGTAGAAGCCATACCAGTAGCCCATCAGCTAGCAGTAGAGGCAGTGTGTGCTATTGAGGATGCATTCCCATGTATAATCCTTGTTAGCCAAATACACCTATTTCTTCACCTTGTTGAGGAGATTGCCATTTGTGGGGTGGTTCACTCTAGATGGATGTTCTTCTTGGAGAGATTCTTGAAGACTTTAAAGGATTTTGTTAGATTGAGTTCACAACCGGAGGTATGCAAAATCAATACAATATAGATAGCATTTATACGCTATGGAGTTACTAATAAAAATATGTGGTTTTAATGTTTTCAGGCGAGCATGGCAGAAGGTTGGGTGGTGCAAGAGGCATTTGTGTATGTCTCACAGTATCTCAGCAAGTGGATCCATCATTGCCTCGTCTGTGGAGTGAAGAAGAGGATCCTAGGAAGCACTCAACCATTCCCAGTGGAAAAGGCTCACTCTTGGTCATGGATAGAGAGTTTCATGCCATAGTCAACAACTACTCTTTACTCAATGCCACTATCATGACCAAATGGGTCAATATGTACTTGGAAGCCCGCGCAGCTAGAGAAAGGGATAGAGATGCATGGAAGAGGTCCCATGGAGGTAGACGTGCACCTCCTTTTCCTAAAGATCTTGCAAAATATCCTGATTTGATTCAAGTAGAGTGGATCCATAATGCCATGACCAATGCCAAAGCACAAGGAGAACAAATAAGCCCTAAAGAATGGGAGTATGCGCGAGGATTCTTGCGCAAGGTGAGTGTGTATATGTTATGTATGCATGTATGAAAATCACTTAATGAAATGCGATGTAACCTCTTATACATTGTGATTGTAGGGTCTCATTTTCAACTCCATTTGGTCCAAAGGCCGACATTTTCGCACCCGCAAGATAGATGAGCGTCGGACCACTAATGATTGTGGCGTGATGGGAAACTTTGACACAACAACAAATGAGGTCAGGTATTGTGGTACTGGATAGAGAGTCAAAACAAATGAGGTCAGGTATTGTGGTACTGGATACCGATGGTTTGCGGGTGAGGTCAAAAGACATGAAAATGGGCTCATTATGGTGGATTCCACCCAATTCTATCGGGGAAAAACTGACAACTTGGTGTATCCTAGTAGTTGCGAGCAGGTAATTTAGGCTATGTGCAATTAACTTAAATTAAAATTTTAATATATGTATATCAAATTATTCTTTGTGTGTGACGTACAGGTCTTTTATGTGCCATGTATATATCAAAGAAGAATTTGGTATGTCATTCCAGTCACGCCGTGGGGTAGATCTATCTTTGCAGAGACGGACATTGAGCCAGTAATTGATTCCATCGATTACTTTGAAATCTCAATTGCAACTACAAAGATTACAATATTTAAACACACAACAAAAAGTGTGCATATGCATGCTAGAAAGTAGTGAGCATGACAGGTCGGATTCAAAGATATAGATATAACAAACATCCAAATGTAGATAACTATAGATGATATGCGGTAATCCAAAACACTAAGGCTCAGGCTCATATGCCACTACGTGTCCACTTGCATTAATTTTGAAACGATCAACACGTGAGCTTGCCTCCAAAGTATCTCGTGCCTCAGGAACAAAGTCGAGATAAATCTCGTTGAAGCTTCTATCCAATGCAAGTACCAAATCTACTGTTGCATCAACAAGCTGGACATCAAAAACTTTGTTGTCTTTATTTGTGATACATGCTTTCAGCTTTGCACTTGTGATTATAGTAGTGGTGTTGTTACATAGTCGACAACAATGCCCTCCCCTAGTCCTATACACTTTTGTGGATCTACATTTTGTACAATGCTTCTCCACTAACACATTGTTGATGTTCAGAAAGCGCAAGGTACCTACAACCTAAACAAGTTCACTTTGTTAGAAAATGAGAGAAATGGTATGCAACATATCACTTTTTTTATGTAATGTCACCTCTTGGTTGTAGCCCAAGCTTTTGGTTTGAACTTCAAAGACACTAGCAAGCTCTTGCCTGAGCCGTGCACTATGAACCATGGCACGAAAATTGTAATATCCAATATAGACAAAGTGTTGGGTTTACCAAGAACTGGCCAATGTTCCTTGAAACACACATTACACGACCATTAATAACCATTTCCTTGAGCAATTCTTGACACTCATTCTTAAGAGAGTTGACAAAACTCATCTGCAAGAGTGGATTTGAAACGTGAAGAAAATTATAGGAAGCAACAAGTAATTTAAAAAAAAAACAACTCAATAAAAAAAATAAAAATAAAAAAATCTAGATATAATGTTATAATCGCCTTGTTCGATGGAAGAGGACCATCAACAATCAAGAGATCATCAACAAATCCATCAAATCTTGAATGTGAGTTGTGGTTTTGTAATATAACAAAAGCAAGCGTGGTTAATTGAGGACGTCCATTATAAGGCTGTTGCACACTTACACACACAAGAGCATATTGAATATAGCAAAGATTAAGCACGAGGATCTCTAAAAGTGACTAAGTAGAGCTTTAAATCGAGTTTGGACCAAAATATACAATAACATTCGATAAAAATATCCGATACTTTACAACAACTTACCTTCTTCAAATTCTATGCTCTTGACTCCTATAGATTTGTCGCTACTCACATAATACTCCTCGGCATGCCATGACCAAAAGCACCAGTAGGACATTTAGAACCCATTTCCAACAAAATATCACAAATACACAACCTCTCAAGCTCTGAACTATGGATTCACACAAAAAAACACAAGCATTTTTTCCACTCATAAAGAGTTGAGATACATAATTCTAAAGTCAAATCAATCAACAATGTCGCATCCTTATCCATACAAAAAAGCCACCCATTGATTCCATTGTCTGAATTCCCAAAGATACCTACACTACATCAGCGTAATAATGTATTGGCTCATTGAATGCATTCCAAAAATCTCCAAACTCTTATTCACATAGTGGACAAAATGTCAATTTTAGCATGCATACGCAAACAACAGCGATGCCTTTGCGTAAATTCCCATTGCCACATAGATTAGCATAACTATTAACATTTTACTAGCTCATTGAATGGATTCCAAAGTGCTCGGAACTCTTTTATCACACTGTAGACGAAAGGTCAAATCTTGCATGCATACAAAAAGAGCATTGATGACATTGCCCAAACTCCCAATGCACAATACATCAACATAATAGTACTTTACTTGCTCATTTAATGCATACAAAAATCTTGGAAAATCTCCGATTACATTGTAGACAGGAATAGGAGACGAAGAGCAAAGAACACGTTGCAAACTAGCCTTCAACACTGCCCCAATTAGCTCGAAGATTGCCACTGCAAGCTTCACAACTTGCCCCCTTCCATAGACGATCTGCAGCGATGTCTGACAAATATCAATTTCACAAACATAAAAAATGCCCTTTAGAATAGATTTGAAGAGGAAATTTCTCAAAAAAAATAGACTATTTTTGTAATTTTACTTTAGAATGGATTTGAAGAGAAAATTTTGGTGAAAAAGTGGCTATTTTTTCGATTTAACCATACATTCTTGAATTTTCTATGTGGATTTTCTTCTTCTTCCCATCCGTTCAACCTTTTGTTTTGATTTTACAATTGGCCGAAGACAAAGCTGAGGCACACTTTTCAAGAGCACGGACCTGCAACAATGACCTACCCTTGTATGCCCTTCTACAAGTCAAAAATTCCTTTCACCATATATTCAAAGAGACATAAGCAGCATGGCTTTGATAACGTGTGTTAGAGGTGATGGGATGATTGGCATGTTGTGCATGACACCATGATGTGATTTCTCTAAGCAGACCGAACAATGCACCAGATGCTACACCTCACGCTGCAACCTTCATAATGCGTGTGGACAATCCCCCATTGCTTAGCCCTCTGGCCATTGAAAAGCCCTAGGCAGGTGCGGCTGCACGCATACACACACAAAAAACAAAAAAAAGAGTTGTACTTGAGTCCTGTGTAGCTGCTATGCCTTCAGTGCCTGCAATCAACGCACACCAAATTTGGTTGTAGGCTGTAGCTCCTACGATATTCGACGCACGCATTCACTGCTTGCATTCAACGCATGCATTAAATTTAGACGATGCCATCAACAAACACGTAACTTTAACAAAATCCTTTGCTTACATGCGTCCTCAATGGATTGCACCTACATCAACGGCCCAAAAAATGCACCGATTCTCCACCCACTCTCCTATGGGCTTTTGCAGGCCAACAAATTTAGCCAAAGCCAAAAAGAGTGAAGCAATGCTAATGCTCTAGAAGCCCTTTGGGCATGCCAATAAGTTTTCAAAACTTCAAGTTGAAAAGAAAGTCATGAGGCTCTTCAATGAAGGGACCCATTTACAAACTAAAACAAGCCGAGGAGTCATGACGGCCTTCTGAAGGTGAGGGGGATGAAAGTTATGTGAAGAAGTTCTTTTTTTTTTTTTTTTGCAAAACTCACAATTGTGAGTGAATTATATTGAGCAGCCGAAAAAATTACAAGGTTTTGTCATGTGCTCATGTTAAGCCATGACAACATCCAGGAATCATAATTACAACGGCTATTAGGGCAGCCACTCCTACCGATGGCCAAGGTTTGCCCCCGTCCTAGGTATTCTGTCTGCTGACAACAAGGCACATGTAGTCCTAGACCAATCCTCTGAGTGATGCTTGTGCTTGAGTACCCATATTGCACTTTGATTTCCTGTATAATTTCTGTGAAGCTTGCCACCTCAAATCCTCCTTCAAAAACCCGACGGTTCCTTGCTCGCCATACATTATGAAAGAAGAAGTATCTGACAATCTGAGTGCTGACGAGGAGTACTAGACTACCTGAGTTTTCACCTCCAAGGCATAGGTCAGTCTTGAAAAAACTAATTTTCCATGTTCTCTGGACCCACTTGCATACTTTCCCTGCGAGGCCTTTTATAGCTGGGCAGTCCATGAAAAGGTGGGCCAGATCTTCACTAGTCAACCTGCACCCCAAGCATCAATATGACCCAATCCCTTTCTGAATCTTCACCCCTGTCGGTAGAGCACCGCAAATAAATTTCCATAAGAAAGCCTTCATGTACTGTGGAACCTTTGGCTTCCATATGTTCTCCATTACATGCTCCCACCTTTCCTCCGGCCATTTCTTTTTCCATAGCTTATTAAGGGGGCTAGAACAATTCTTCTTTTGCATCATTGTCTGTTAAATGATTTTAGTATGGGGTTTCCACAAGAGACTGCTTCGTGGACATTTCCAGGCTTTCCAGTCCAATTCCGAGTCACAGATTGGCATCACTAGATTGTCAAGTTCTTTCATCACTTTGTGGACAAGCAAGACCTCCAAGCTATTGAGTTGGTACTGGGCAATCATAAGGTCAATGGTTTTCCAACTCTTGTTGACACTATCCCAGAAGTGCTCAAGTAGGATCAGACCCTTATTATTCAGCTTCCTTGTTGTCTCAATCCAATAGGGAGTTTATGGCGGATCTACAATGTCATAATAATCAATATCTAATTCTCCTAAATGATTTTCTCATATTAAACTGATCATTTAATGTGGGGAAGTGCCCGGGGAGACAAAGCTAGAATATTGGTTAAGCTAGCAGACCGGCCACAGTAGGGATCCAAAGGAGGGAAAATAGGGATCCAAAGGGGGGGCCATCTGCAAAAGATCCATGTGCAACAATGGGCTAAAAAGACCCTAAGGTTCAGCCCATTAAGACTTCCAAAATGCTAAGGTTCCAAAATTCAAAGGTTGTGTCCAAAGGTCAACCCTAGGGGAAATTGGATGTTTTGTGTGTGACCAAAAAAGTCTTGCATATCCCTACATAGGAGGGGGCAAGCCTAGAAAGTAGGGGATGAGAGAGAAAGTCACACACACACACACACATAGGCTCCCTTTACACAAAGGGAATTAGGGACACATGTCAGCTCCCTAGCCCAGATGCCCACAAGGTGTGCCCAATTGCTAGTGGATGACCCTTGAAGTGGACCAATGAGAAATAGGCTAGAGTAAATTTAGCCTAATTAATTTTAAAAAACTTAATAAAAAGAAACAATGAAAATTAAGTCTCCTGGATGATTATTGGACAGCCCGTGAAGGGGTCCAATAGGAATTGAGCAGCCCAATGGGCTACTTAATTCCTATTGGTCAGAATGGGGAAAGGTCCAATGGGGATTTAATTCATTTAAATCAATTAAGTTTAATTTATTAAGCTCTCACAAAAGGGGAAAGGGGGACACATGTCAGAAGGCTATCACTTATGCTGCTTAATTGTGATAGGCTAGCCTTGGGAAGGTCCAATGGGGAGCTTGCAAGAGCAAATAGCAAGAGGGCTCGCCCAAGAGAGAGAGGGGGCTGATTTTTGCAAGGATTATCACACACACACTCACACACAGTCTATGTGTGAAGCAAAGAAGACTATCTCTTCCCAAGCTTTAATGGAGAGCTCATCACCTACTCCAAGCTTGTGAGATAGAAGCCCACATCAACACACTCTTGGCATGTGGATGCAAATCCAACCAAGAGCCAAGCTTCAATGCATGCTCATCTCCTCTACCATGCTAATTACTAAGCTAAGCTATGCTAATATGAGTGATTATGTGAGGAGATGTACATATTTCTCGTAAGATACTCCTTCTTCCTCTCAATCTACTCTCATACCCTGCTAGCTCTCACCATGTTCGAAGGTGTGTGGGGTCTTGGGTCTGAGAACGGGGATAATTAAAGTTGTGTTTGCTAAGTGTTCTGCTTAGTGCATTAAGCTTTCATCTTCATTGCACTAGCTAGTCTTGAAGGAGCACAAAGAATTGTATTGTACAATTCTTTGTACTAGCTAGTCTTGAAGGAACACAAGGAATTGTATTGTACAATGTCTCTCTTGATGGGAGAAACCATAATACAAAACCTTTTGGAGGGGGGACCGGCTCCATGCAAATCCGGTCCTCAACTATTGTCAATAGTTTAATTTATCTCTCTTTTGAAAGTATTGTTGATGCTATCTAACTAGGTGTTATGCTTTTTGTTGCTCTCTCCACCCAAGCACTCTTGCAATTCTCACTAGGAATCTATTCTAATGAAATGCCCACTATGTTCATGCTAATTTCTGCTACACACAAGTTTGTAGGCCATTAAATGTTACATTGGTATCAGAGCACAAGGTTTCTCTTTTCTTGCTCAAGAAGGGAGGTCCTCAAGCTAGCTATAAATGGTTGGTATTATTAATTTCCTGTGAGTAAGTAGAATAGGGATTTTTCAACCTTGTGGTGCGCCTGCCTTTGTGCAGTTAATAGGGCATCACCATCGAGAGCTATGGTCTTAATAGTGGAGTCCTATGGGGCTTGCCTACGGCTTAACCACTATTGAGCCAAAGTACACCTAAAACTTTTACACCTAAAAGTTGTTAGAATGGCTAACAATAGTAAAGAGAGTGAAATTAATGTTGATAACTTTGATTTTGCTCATGAGCAAGCTACTAATGATGCTTCAATGCTTGTTAACTATCTTGTTTCTAGGCTTCAACAAGCCATGGGCGATCCATCTCTCCAAAGTGAAGTGCAACGGCAGCTCCGTGCTCACGGGATTCTCCAAGCTCATCACCATGACGAGAGAACACCTAGGAAGCCTCCTTGTGAGACTACCAAAAGAGGTCTCTCTCCGATTCAGGAAGAAGAAGAGAATCCATACGAAGGGCTCAAGAATTTACTTCTTGATGATGCATCTCCTTCCCAAAGGAGAACTCAAGAGCCTCCACCGAAGGAACGAGAAAGAAGTGAGTCTCCCGCCACCTCGGCAAAGATGGCTCCACGAAGACGGCGGGCTAAATGCTCTCCATCACCACCAAAGCGGAGAAGACCATCACACTCTTCTCCACGCCATAATTCAAAGAGGGATGATAAAAAGCAAGAGAAGAAAAAGGCGAGAAAGAGGACACCCTCTTCTCCATCTTCTTCATCCTCTTCCTCTTATGAAAGTGACGGTGAAGACAACGAAGATCAATACAAGAAAAAGGCGAGAAAGAGGTCACCCTCTTCTCCACCTTCTTCAAATTATTCACCTTCTAAAGAAAGTGATGGTGCAACCTTTGAACCATCAAAAAGAAGAGGCCATAGAAAATCCTATGCCGCATGGAAGAGGTCGTCCAAGTTGAAGAAATTCAAAGAGGGAGGGAAGAGCATCTCTTTCCTTACCTGTGATGGTACCTTTGGTGCTACAGACAAAGTCTTGGCCTTTATCCAACAGTTCGATGCGGCGTTTGGAGATGAGGGCTTCACGAAGTCCTCTAAGCTACGCCATGTAGCTATGCACTTTCAAAAGTCCGCCAGATAATGGTAGTCTAGCCTACGAGCCAACGGTGAAGATCCACGAACATGGAAATCTTTAAGAGCTTCCATTATGAAGCAGTTTTTGGCCACCGATGCCAAAGACAAAGTACTCACCGAATGGAGAAGCTTAAAGCTCTCTCCCAATGAATCCATCCACAAATATGTAGACAAGTTTTGGGACCTACAACTCAAAGCCACTGTCTTTAAAAAGTTGGATTTTGGAGAGCAAAAGCAACAATTTTGTGCGGGCTTAACCGAAGAAATGGAGGAGTATGTCAACTCCCAAAGTCCACGTACCATATCGGCGGTAATACACCATACTATTGTGGCCTCTCGAATCAATTTCCAAACGGGGGCTAAAAGAAATAATAAGCCCACGAAAAACAAGGGTTCCAACGAGCCTAAGGGGAAGGACAATGTCCAAAAGTCTCCTAAGGGCAACTCCAACAAAGCTAAAGAGAAGGGAGTTTACAAAGGTAAGAACAAACTCTCTCCTGAAGAGCTTGAGCGTTATCGCAAGGATAACCGGTGTTTCAAGTGCGGAGAACAAGGGCATGCGTACCGCGCTTGTCCCCAAAAGAATAACCGCCAAGATCCTCCTAGAGCTTCCTTGGTTGAAATCCAAGAGGAGGAGACTCACCAAACTCACCACAAAGGATCTCCTCTATGCCATGCTTGGGGAAAGGTAAGAGAACATGATGCTTTTATTCTCTTCGACCCTGGTTCTACTCACAATTTTATATTTATAGAGTTGGCCACCAAGCTAGGCATACAATTCTACAAGATGGGAGATGTCCTACCCGCAGACAGTGCCTTTAAGGGGCAAGAAGCTTCAGTCACTCCCTTAATCGGGAAATTGAGGCTTCATGTCCAAGGCTATGTGGACAAAGAGGACTTCTTTATCTCTCCTCTCTAGCATGAGGATGTAATCCTAGGGGCACCATGGTTTGACCGCCTGGCTGCCGATGTTAAATTTCCTGAAAGGAGAATCTCCTTTAAGTTCAGGGAAAAAGACATGTATATAGATGCTAAGGAAATGGGTAACACTTTTCCCATTGTACATACACCAGCTTTCAACAAGTCAATAAAGAGCTCTATTTCCGTGTACATGATTTTTGTTAAAGATTCTCAAAATGAACCTAATGCTTTAGCAAAAGAAAATAAAAGCAACCAAAAGGAATTAGAGTTATCCAATTTTCTCAAGGGGTTTCAAGATGTTTTTATTGACGACGTCCCTTGTGAGCTACCTCCTAAACGAGGTAATGATGACCATGCAATTGAACTTCTTCCAGGAAGTTCACCGCCTAACAAACCTCCTTATAGAGTTTCTCAAGATCAACAAGAGGAGATTATGCGGCAAGTGCATGAGTTAGTTGAGAAGGGCATGGTTAGGCCTAGCTCATCTCCATTTTGCTCACCTGTGCTATTACTGCAAAAGAAATACGGCACATATCGTATGTGTGTCAACTATAGAGCACTAAATAGGATCACTATCAAGAATAGGTTTCCCATTCCACGGGTAGAAGACCTATTTGATAAGCTACAAGGATCGACCTACTTCAGTAGGATTGACCTAAAAAGTGGCTATCATCAAATAAGGATAGTTGATCAAGACATTGTAAAGACCGCATTTCGCACCACATTTGGTCTTTACGAATACATTGTCATGCCTTTTGGCTTGACCAATGCACCAGCCACATTCAATCGCTTGATGGAGAAGCTGTTCAGGCCTCATTGAACCTTCACTGGAGTGTTCTTTGATGATATTATCATCTACTCTAATTCATTAGACGAACACAAGCAACACCTCTAGGTAATATTTCAAGTTTTAAGAGAGAATAAACTTTATGTTAATCGAAAGAAAAGTGAATTTTTCTTGCAAGAGATTCAGTATTTAGGTCATATTATCTCTCAAGATGGCATCCAAATGGATCCATCAAAGTTAGAGGTAATAAAAGTATGGCCTAAACCAAGGAATCTTCATGAACTAAGAAGCTTTATAGGTATGTGTGCATACTATAGATGCTTCATAGAAAAGTTCTCACAAATTGCGGGACCATTACATGATCTAACAAAGAAAAACGTTAGGTATACATGGTCTGCTAAGGAGAACAATGCTTTCGAAAATCTTAAAGAAAAGCTTATCTCTCAACCTGTGCTTACATTACTGGATCTCTCAAAACCATTTTAGGTCCAATGTGATGCTTGTGGTGATTTCCTTGGAGCTGTTTTGCTAGAAGAAGGGCACGCCATAGGCTATGAGAGTCGAAGGCTCGACCCTGTTGAGCAAGCTCTAGGCATATACGAAAAGGAACTCCTTGCAATTCTACATGCCTTAGACTCATGGAAGCACTATTTATTAGGGACTCCTTTCATTCTACGAACGGATCACCAAAGTCTTAAGTACTTCATGACGTAGACCAAGCTCTCCGACAAACAAATGAGGTGGGAAAATTTCCTTTCGAAATTTAATTTTCATATTGCTCACATTGCTGGCAAGCATAATCAAGTAGCTGATGCACTCTCAAGACGGCCGAGAGTGAATGCGGTTTCCATAGCAACTCACAATGATCTATCTTTAATGATAGATGAGTACGCTATTGATCCCGATTTTAGAGATGTGATTTCAGCCCTTGCATTAGGGAAGAAAGAAGAACCATTTACTTTACAAGATGGTTATCTTCTCTATGGAAATAGACTATGCGTTACTAACTCACTATGTGAGAAAGTAATGCATGAATCTCATGCTCCACCGTATGCGGGGCATAGAGGGATTCAGTCTACTTTGAAGGGAATTGAAACATATTTCTATTGGCCTACCATGAAAGTGAACATACAAGAGTATGTTTCTAAATGTGTGGTATGCCAAAAGACAAAATTTGATAGAGGGAAGCAACTTGGATTGCTTCAACCCTTGCCAATCCCTAATTCACCATGGGAGAGAATATCCATGGATTTTATCTTTGGATTGCCTAAGTCTATCCATGGGAATACGGGAATATGGACGATAGTAGACAGGTTCAGTAAACAAGCTCATTTTATACCTGTCAAAAAGACTATCAAAGCCCATCAAATCGCAACCCTCTTCATTTCACAAATTTTCAAGTACCATGGCTAGCCAATGTCCATAGTGTCGGATAGAGATCCTAGAATGACTAGTAATTTTTGGAAGGGTCTCTTTGAGAATTTAGGAACAAGGTTAAACATCTCTTCGGCCTATCATCCACAAACGGATGGCCAAAGTGAAATAGCTAACCTAACCATTCTCGATCTACTAAAAGCCTATGTAACGGAAGTAGATCAAAGATCCCAATGGGAGAAGTACTTACCCTTAGTGGAGTATGCTTACAATACCACTGTACATACTTCCATGGGAAAAGCACCTTTCGAGGTAATTGAGGGAAGATCAAAAAGTCCCTTGCTACTTAAGGTACATGGGAAGATCTTTGCTGCAGATGAGTATAGCCGAGACCTACAAGAATCTTTTCAAAAGGTTAAGGATGCTATCTCTATCTCACAGCAAAGGCAAAAGGTTGCTTCTGACAAGGACAGAAGAGCCCAATCCTTTAAAGAAAACGATTGGGTCTTGTTAAAGTTTCCCAAGGCTCGATTAAGGCACACGACGGGCAAGAATCCTACGGGCCACCAAAAGTACTATGCTAAACTAGCAAAAAGGTACTATGGTCCCTTCCAGATTCTTAGGCCAATCAATGAGATGGCCTATCAACTCAAGGTACCCAATCATTGGCTCATACACAATGCTTTCCATGTGAGCCTATTAGAGCCTTACAAAGGAGAGCCACCTCAAGAACCAACTATTGAAGACCCACTGGAGATCGAGGACCAAGAGGAGATTCTGCAGCCCGACTCCATTCTCCGACATGAAGACAAGGTATTAATAGGCAGTAAGACTATCCGATGATATCTTATTAAGTTTAAGAATTATCCATTTGAAGATGCTAGATGGATGCAAGGCATACAATCAAAGGATAACCTAGACCTTGTCAATGCTTACAATGCTTCCCAAGAGTAAGCAAATGTACAAAATGTTAAAAATGAACAAAGTTTTTTTGTCTTATAAGACTCTCTTTTTCTTTATTGTGCACAAAAATGAAGTAGTATGCATGCTTAGATCAAGTTTGCGGAGACGACGTCTCCCAAACACCAAGTAGAGCTTGTCACTCTACTATGGAAGATTGATAGGACTAATGTGCAGACATGCTTGCGGCAGCCTCAGGCTCTCAAGCACCAAATGGGCCAGTCATCCATTGTGGAATGATGTCATAGGGTAACATAGGGATCCTCTACCCGCTCAGAAAAGGACTCATAAATATGCTTTATCTTCTCTACACCATAGTTGAGGACGACTATGATTTCAAGAATGGTAATGTCATAATAATCAATATCTAATTCTCCTAAATGATTTTCTCATATTAAACTGATCATTTAATGTGGGGAAGTGCCAGGGGAGACAAAGCTAGAATATTGGTTAAGCTAGCAGACCGGCCACAGTAGGGATCCAAAGGAGGGAAAATAGGGATCCAAAGGGGGGGCCATCTGCAAAAGAGCCATGTGCAACAATGGGCTAAAAAAACCCTAAGGTTCAGCCCATTAAAACTTCCAAAATGCTAAGGTTCCAAAATTCAAAGGTTGTGTCCAAAGGTCAACCCTAGGGGAAATTGGATGCTTTGTGTGTGACCAAAAAAGTCTTGCATATCCCTACATAGGAGGGGGCAAGCCTAGAAAGTAGGGGATGAGAGAGAAAGTCACACACACACACACACATAGGCTCCCTTTACACAAAGGGAATTAGGGACACATGTCAGCTCCCTAGCCCAGATGCCCACAAGGTGTGCCCAATTGCTAGTGGATGACCCTTGAAGTGGACCAATGAGAAATAGGCTAGAGTAAATTTAGCCTAATTAATTTTAAAAAACTTAATAAAAAGAAACAATGAAAATTAAGTCTCCTGGATGATTATTGGACAGCCCGTGAAGGGGTCCAATAGGAATTGAGCAGCCCAATGGGCTACTTAATTCCTATTGGTCAGAATGGGGAAAGGTCCAATGGGGATTTAATTCATTTAAATCAATTAAGTTTAATTTATTAAGCTCTCACAAAAGGGGAAAGGGGGACACATGTCAGAAGGCTATCACTTATGCTGCTTAATTGTGATAGGCTAGCCTTGGGAAGGTCCAATGGGGAGCTTGCAAGAGCAAATAGCAAGAGGGCTCGCCCAAGAGAGAGAGGGGGCTGATTTTTGCAAGGATTATCACACACACACTCACACACAGTCTATGTGTGAAGCAAAGAAGACTATCTCTTCCCAAGCTTTAATGGAGAGCTCATCACCTACTCCAAGCTTGTGAGATAGAAGCCCACATCAACACACTCTTGGCATGTGGATGCAAATCCAACCAAGAGCCAAGCTTCAATGCATGCTCATCTCCTCTACCATGCTAATTACTAAGCTAAGCTATGCTAATATGAGTGATTATGTGAGGAGATGTACATCTTTCTTGTAAGATACTCCTTCTTCCTCTCAATCTACTCTCATACCCTGCTAGCTCTCACCATCTTCGAATGTGTGTGAGGTCTTGGGTCTGAGAACGGGGATAATTAAAGTTGTGTTTGCTAAGTGTTTTTCTTAGTGCATGAATCTTTCATCTTTATCGCACTAGCTAGTCTTGAAGGAACATAAAGAATTGTATTGTACAATGTCTCTCTTGATGGGAGAAACCATAAGACAAAGCCTTTTGGAGGGGGCATCAGATCCATGCAAATCCGGTCCTCAACTGTTGTCAATAGTTTAATTTCTCTCTCTTTTGAAAGTATTGTTGATGCTATCTAACTAGGTGTTATGCTTTTTGTTGCTCTCTCCACCCAAGCACTCTTGTAATTCTCATTAGGAATCTATTCTAATGAAATGCTCACTATGTTCATGCTAATTTCCGCTACACAAGTTTTTAGGCCATTAAATGTTACTTCAGATAGGCCAGATACTTCAAGAACTCCATCCTACATTGGTCCCCCTGGCTCTCCAAAGTTGTATGTAACATTTGATGGGCTTTGATCGTCTTTTTGATAGGTATAAAATGAGCTTGTTTACTGAACTTGTCTACTATGGTCCATATTCCCGTATTCCCATGGATAGACTTAGGCAATCCAAAGATAAAATCCATGGATATGCTCTCCCATGGTGAATTAGGGATTGGCAAGGGTTGAAGCAATCCAAGTTGCTTCCCTCTATCAAATTTTGTCTTTTGGCATACCACACATTTAGAAACATACTCTTGTATGTTCACTTTCATGGTAGGCCAATAGAAATATGTTTCAATTCCCTTCAAAGTAGAATGAATCCCTCTATTCCCCACATACGGTGGAGCATGACATTCATACATTACTTTCTCACCTAGTGAGTTAGTAACGCATAGTCTATTGCCATAGAGAAGATAACCATCTTGTAAAGTAAATGGTTCTTCTTTCTTCCCTAATGCAAGGGCTGAAATCACATCTCTAAAATCGCGATCAATAGCGTACTCATCTATCATTAAAGATAGATCATTGTGAGTTGCTATGGAAACCGCATTCACTCTCGGCCGTCTTGACAGTGCATCAGCTACTTGATTATGCTTGCCAGCAATGTGAGCAATATGAAAATGACATTGCGAAAGGAAATTTGCCCACCTCATTTGTTTGTCGGAGAGCTTGGTCTACGTCATGAAGTACTTACGACTTTGGTGATCAGTTCGCAGAATGAAAGGAGTCCTCAATAAATAGTGCTTCCATGAGTCTAAGGCATGTAGAACTACAAGGAGTTCCTTTTCGTATATGCCTAGAGCTTGCTCAACAGGGTCGAGCCTTCGACTCTCATAGCCTATGGCGTGCCCTTCTTGTAGCAAAACAGCTCCAAGGCAATCACCACAAGCATCACATTGGACCTCAAATGGTTTTGAGAGATCCGGTAATGTAAGCACAGGTTGAGAGATAAGCTTTTCGAAAGCATTGTTCTCCTTAACAGACCATGTATACCTAGCGTTTTTCTTTGCTAGATCATGTAATGGTCCCGCAATTTGTGAGAACTTTTCTATGAAGCGTCTATAGTATGCACACATACCTATAAAGCTTCTTAGTTCATGAAGATTCCTTGGTTTAGGCCATCCTTTTATTACGTCTAACTTTGATGGATCCATTTGGATGCCATCTTGAGAGATAATATGACCTAAATACTGAATCTCTTGCAAGAAAAATTCACTTTTCTTTCGATTAACATAAAGTTTATTCTCTCTTAAAACTTGAAATATTACCTAGAGGTGTTGCTTGTGTTCGTCTAATGAATTAGAGTAGATGATAATATCATCAAAGAACACTCCAGTGAAGGTTCGATGAGGCCTGAACAGCTTTTGCATCAAGCGATTGAATGTGGTTGGTGCATTAGTCAACCCAAAAGGCATGACAATGTATTCGTAAAGACCAAATGTGGTGCGAAATGCGGTCTTTACAATGTCTTGATCAACTATCCTTATTTGATGATAGCCACTTTTTAGGTCAATCCTACTGAAGTAGGTCGATCCTTGTAGCTTATCAAATAGTTCTTCTACCTGTGGAATGGGAAACCTATTCTTGATAGTGATCCTATTTAGTGCTCTATAGTCGACACACATATAATATGTGCCGTCTTTCTTTTGCAATAATAGCACAAGTGAGCAAAATGGAGATGAGCTAGGCCTAACCATGCCCTTCTCAACTAACCCATGCACTTGCCGCATAATCTCCTCTTGTTGATCTTGAGAAACTCTATAAGGAGGTTTGTTAGGCGGTGAACTTCCTGGAAGAAGTTCAATTGCATGGTCATCATTACCTCGTTTAGGAGGTAGCTCACAAGGGATGTCGTCAATAAAAACATCTTGAAACCCCTTGAGAAAATTGGATAACTCTAATTCCTTTTGGTTGCTTTTATTTTCTTTTGCTAAAGCATTATGTTCATTTTGAGAATCTTTAACAAAAATCATGTACACGGAAATAGAGCTCTTTATTGACTTGTTGAAAGCCGGTGTATGTACAATGGGAAAAGTGTTACCCATTTCCTTAGCATCTATATACATGTCTTTTTCCCTGAACTTAAAGGAGATTCTCCTTTCAGGAAATTTAACATCGACAGCCAGGCGGTCAAACCATGGTGCCCCTAGGATTACATCCTCATGCTTGAGAGGAGAGATAAAGAAGTCCTCTTTGTCCACATAGCCTTGGACATGAAGCCTCAATTTCCCGATTAAGGGAGTGACTGAAGCTTCTTGCCCCTTAAAGGCACTGTCTGCGGGTAGGACATCTCCCATCTTGTAGAATTGTATGCCTAGCTTGGTGGCCAACTCTATAAATATAAAATTGTGAGCAAAACCAGGGTCGAAGAGAATAAAAGCATCATGTTCTCTTACCTTTCCCCAAGCATGGCATAGAGGAGATCCTTTGTGGTGAGTTTGGTGAGTCTCCTCCTCTTGGATTTCAACCAAGGAAGCTCTAGGAGGATCTTGGCGGTTATTCTTTTGGGGACAAGCGCGGTACGCATGCCATTGTTCTCCGCACTTGAAACACCGGTTATCCTTGCGATAACGCTCAAGCTGTTCGAGAGAGAGTTTGTTGTTACCTTTGTAAACTCCCTTCTCTTTAGCTTTGTCGGAGTTGCCCTTAGGAGACTTTCGGACATTGTCCTTCCCCTTAGGCTCGTTGGAACCCTTGTTTTCCGTGGGCTTATTATTTCTTTTAGCCCCCGTTTGGAAATTGATTCGAGAGGCCACAATAGTATGGTGTATTACCGCCGATATGGTATGTGGCCTTTGGGAGTTGACATACACCGCCATTTCTTCGGTTAAGCCTGCACAAAATTGTTGGTTTTGCTCTCCAGAATCCAAATTTTTAAAGACAGTGGCTTTGAGTTGTAGGTCCCAAAACTTGTCTACATATTTGTGCATGGATTCATTGGGAGAGAGCTTTAAGCTTCGCCATTCGGTGAGCACTTTGCTTTGGCATCGGTGGCCAAAAACTGCTTCATAATGGAAGCTCTTAAAGATTTCCATGTTCGCGGAGCTTCACCGTTGGCTCGTAGGCTAGACCACCATTGCCTGGCGGACTTTTGAAAGTGCATAGCTACATGGCGTAGCTTAGAGGACTCCGTGAAGCCCTCATCTCCAAACGTCGCATTGAACTGTTGGATAAAGGCCAAGACTTTGTCCGTAGCACCAAAGGTACCATCATAGGTAAGGAAAGAGATGCTCTTCCCTCCCTCTTTGAATTTATTCAACTTCGACGACCTCTTCCATGCGGCATAGGATTTTCTATGGCCTCTTCTTTTTGATGGTTCAAAGGTTGCACCATCACTTTCTTCAGAAGGTGAAGAATTTGAAGAAGAGGGTGACCTCTTTCTTGCCTTTTTCTTGTCTTGATCTTCGTTGTCTTCACCATCACTTTCATAAGAGGAAGAGAATGAAGAAGATGGAGAAGAGGGTGTCCTCTTTCTCACCTTTTTCTTCTCTTGCTTTTTATCATCCCTCTTTGAATTATGGCGTGGAGAAGAGTGTGATGGTCTTCTCCGCTTTGGTGGTGATGGAGAGTGTTTAGCCCGCCGTCTTTGTGGAGCCATCTCTGCCGAGGTGGCGGGAGACTCACTTCTTTCTCGTTCCTTCGGTGGAGGCTCTTGAGTTCTCCTTTGGGAAGGAGATGCACCATCAAAAAGTAAATTCTTGAGCCCTTCGTATGGATTCTCTTCTTCTTCCTGAATCAGAGAGAGACCTCTTTTGGTAGTCTCACAAGGAGGCTTCCTAGGTGTTCTCTCGTCATGGTGATGAGCTTGGAGAATCCCGTGAGTACGGAGCTGCCGTTGCACTTCACTTTGGAGAGATGGATTGCCCATGGCTTGTTGAAGCCTAGAAACAAGATAGTTAACAAGCATTGAAGCTTCATTAGTAGCTTGCTCATGAGCAAAATCAAAGTTATCAACATTAATTTCACTCTCTTTACTATTGTCAGCCATTCTAACAACTTTTAGGTGTAAAATTTTTAGGTGTACTTTGGCACTTCAAGCCCTAGTTGCTACTCCTCTTTACCCCTTTAGAAAAAGCACTCAAGCTACTGTACCCGCGACTCGAATACCATTAATTGCAAGGAATAGAAGAAAGGGTCATTCAAAACCAAAACAGCATCGGCTCCTGTCAAGCTTCTAATAGCTAAATAGTGGTTAAGCCGTAGGCAAGCCCCATAGGACTCCACTATTAAGACCATAGCTCTCAACAGTGATGCCCCGTTAACTGCACAAAGGCAGGCCCACTGCAAGGCTGAAAAATCCCTATTCTACTTACTCACAGGAAATTAATAATACCAACCATTTATAGCTAGCTTGAGGACCTCCCTTCTTGAGCAAGAAAAGAGAAACCTTGTGCTCTGATACCAATGTAACATTTAATGGCCTAATAACTTGTGTGTAGCGGAAATTAGCATGAACATAGTGGGCATTTCATTTGAATAGATTCCTAATGAGAATTACAAGAGTGCTTGGGTGGAGAGAGTAACAAAAAGCATAACACCTAGTTAGATAGCATCAACAATACTTTCAAAAGAGAGAGAAATTAAGCAATTGACAATAGTTGAGGACCGGATTTGCATGGAGCCGGTCCCCCCTCCAAAAGGCTTTGTATTATGGTTTCTCCCATCAAGAGAGACATTGTACAATACAATTCTTTGTGTTCCTTCAAGACTAGCTAGTTCGATGAAGATGAAAGCTTCATCTTCATCGCACTAGACTTCAAGACTAGCTAGTGCGATGAAAGCTTCATGCACTAAGAAAAACACTTAGCAAACACAACATCAATTATCCCCGTTCTCAGACCCAAGACCTCACACACCTTCGAAGATGGTGAGAGCTAGCAGGGTATGAGAGTAGATTGAGAGGAAGAAGGAGTATCTTACGAGAAAGATGTACATCTCCTCACATAATCACTCATATTATCATAGCTTAGCTTAGGAATTAGCAGGTAGAGGAGATGAGCATGCATTGAAGCTTGGCTCTTGGTTGGATTTGCATCCACATGCCAAGAGTGCGTCGATGTAGGCTTCTATCTCACAAGCTTGTAGTAGATGATGAGCTCTCCATTAAAGGTTGGGAAGAGATAGTCTTCTTTGCTTCACACATAGACTGTGTGTGAGTGTGTGTGTGATAATCCTTGCAAAAATCAGCCCCCTCTCTCTCTTGGGCGAGCCCTCTTGCTATTTGCTCTTGCAGGCTCCCCATTGGACCTCCCCAGGGCTAGCCTATCACAATTAAGCATCATAAGTGATAGCCTTCTGACATGTGTCCCCCTTTCCCCTTTTGTGAGAGCTTAATCAATTAAACTTAATTGATTTAAATGAATTAAATCCCCATTGGACCTTTCCCCATTCTGACCAATAGGAATTAAGTAGCCCATTGGGCTGTTCAATTCCTATTGGACCCCTTCACGGGCTATCTAATAATCATCCAGGAGACTTAATTTTCATTGGTTCTTTTTATTAAGTGTTTTAAAATTAATTAGGCTAAATTTACTCTAGCCTATTTCTCATTGGTCCACTTCAAGGGTCATCCACTAGCAATTGGGCACACCTTGTGGGCATCTGGGCTAGGGAGCTGACATGTGTCCCTAATTCCCTTTGTGTAAAGGGTCCCTGTGTGTGTGTGTGTGTGTGTGTGACTTTCTCTCTCATCCCCTACTTGCTAGGCTCGCCCTCTCCTATGTAGGGATATGCAAGACTTTTTTGGTCACACACAAAGCATCCAATTTCCCCTAGGGTTGACCTTTAGACACAACATTTGAATTTTGGAACCTTTGCATTTTGGAAGTCTTAATGGGCTCAACCTTAGGGTCTTTTTAGCCCATTGTTGCACATGGATATTTTGCAGATTGACCCCCCTTTGGATCCCTATTTTCCCTCCTTTGGATCCCTACTGTGGCCGGTCTGCTAGCTTAACCAATATTCTAGCTTTTTCTCCCCTGGCACTTCCCCACATTAAATGATCAGTTTAATATGAGAAAATCATTTAGGAGAATTAGATATTGATTATTGTGACATTAGCTATAATTTTGTAGGCTACCGACATCATCGTTATAGGCGCCACTGTTGTAGTTTAGAGCAGCAAATCTGTTTTGGGATGGGCTTGATAAGCCCTCTCTTCACACTTGTCTCCAACGACCCTTCGACCATGGCTTTATTGGCCAAACTTGTGATTGGGGCCTTGAGATCTTCCCAAAATTCTCTATAGAATTCCACCGTCATCCCATCCCCCGGGGCAGTCACTTATCAAAAGACCCCTATATCACGTGCGTTCAAGAGGTAATTAATAATACCCCAATATACATACTATACTTACACTGTGAGCCTATTTGAAAAAACCCCACCCCCCTTTGTATGTATACATTTTTATACAATTTGGTCTTTTAATAATCCTCCGTGGTTAACTCACATGATATCATACACATTCTAAAAAGTGACCGCCTCGGGTCCCATCCTAACCAGGGGACTTTTCCTTGCCAAGGGCTTGCAATTCTAGTGAACATTCGTCTTCGGAAAATGCCCATTCCAAGTTATTAGCTTTTGAGTGGAGAATTTCCTTTTTAACACTGTGTAGTAAGGTCCCTCTGGCTTCGTCCACTTCTTGGGACTGGGTCTCAAAACGTCCAATAATTTGATTGAGATAGCTCAGCATCATACCAGCCATTTCATCCTGGTTATGAACTGCTGTCCCTTTCTCATCATCGAGTGAGCGGACGTGGCCCCGGCTCTTCTTGATTTTTAGAGCCCTAAAAAAATTAGCTTGATTGGAGGCTTCCGGTTGCAGATAAATCTCCCTAGAGAGAAGTCTAGCCTTTTTTATATCTTCTACTTGCTCATTAGCGAGCTTCAATTTCGCTTCAAGCCATCGTTTGTATTCGCCTTCAGTAGCATGCCCGTTGGCTTTTATAGCGGTAAGCAATTGTACCTCCGCTAAAAGATGCAACAGGTGATCCTCCCTAGCTTTGTTGACTCGGGGGCTCGAGGTTTTGATTGCTTTCTGGATGCTCCGAGCAAAGAGGTCCCACGCATTGTGTTTGTTGAGGTCGAAATCTTTTTTTAGCTTACCCAGTGCTTTCTTGGCTAGATTCCTGAAAAGAGGGTCTTTGAAAAGGTGTGCCCCTGCTACCAACATTTTTTTTTAACCTCTTGGGGCCTTCTCCTCCTCTTTATTCTTCTTAAATTGTATGTGCAGAGGAATGTGATCTGAGAGGATTGTGGTTGGAACTACCTTCATTTCCATCAGCGTCGGTATCCAGTCAGCTTGGTGCGGGCAATAGCATATGTCCAGTCTAGAAGCAGTGCGGCCGTTATGTGAAGAAGTTCTAATTGAGTGCTTAAAATTACATGCCATTTTTGTTATGCTTTAATATAAAATTGTGTTGTCCAATTTGAGCACATAATCACAAATTGTTGCAAAGGGCCCTCTTAAACAATAAGGTGAAAAGTACATATTGACGTTTGAAAACAAAACAAAATAAAAAGGAAGTTTTTTTTAATAAAAAATATAGGGATCCATTAATTTTTTTTTCTTCAAAACTCACAATTGTGAGTGACTATATTATAATGTCATAAGGAAATATACAAGTCGGCCTCAAGCTCAGGCCGAGCCTTGAGGGTCAGAGGATTACATCCGAGATTAGTTACAAGTACCTTGTAGCATTCTATTGCAAACAGTCCAATCCTTTTTGAAGCAGGGCTCGATCAGATGGCGAGGGACGTTCTAAGCCAATCATTTGGAGTTATGTCTTTTAGCTACTACATATATACTCCTTGCTTTCTTGTACTATGTTTGAGAAGCTAGCCACAAAGAGGTTGCTATCAAAGACTCGACAGTTTCTAGCCTTCGAGATGTTACTGAAAAAACAGAATCTAACAATTTGAGTACACATTAAAAGTGTAAAACTTTGAAATTATTTGCCACCAAGGCACAAATCCTTCTTGAACAACCCTATCTTCCACGTTCTTTGAATCCATTTACATATCTTTCTTGCAAGGCCTCTAATAGACAGGCATTCCATGAGAAGATGGCCAAGGTCTTTGTGAGCCAATTGGGCCCAATCGCACGTGCTTGAATCTTGACGCATGTCGGCAAGGCCCCCCAAATCACCTTCCACAAAATTATTTTCATAAACTAAGACCATTGTGGATTCCAAATGTTCTTTGTTACCTTCACCCATCGAGCCTCTGGCCATTGTTTCTTCCACTGCTTGTTTAGAGGGGTGAACCAATCAGCCTATTGAATTAACACTTAGTAGATGCCCTTGGTATGGGGTTTAGAAAATTGTCTACTCATGGGACATTTCCAGGCTTTCCACTCAAAAGTAGCTTCACATATTGACATCAAAATATTGTCCAGGCCTTCTACAATCTTGTTGAAAAAAAACTTCTCTGTGCCATTGAGTGGAAACTGGGTAGCCACCTAGTCAAAGGATTTCCAGATCTTGCTATTTCTATCCCAAAAGTGGCTCAGCCATTGAAGACCTTTATTGTTTATCCTTCTTCCAATTTCTCTCTAGTAAGGGTTCATGATAACCCCAACAACTTTAAATATCCATAGGGACTAGTGCAAGATGGAGTTCTGGAAGTATCTAGATAACTCTACCCATTCCATTGCCCCTATTGCTCTATTGTACTTTCACACCAGCTCTCTCATGATGCCACTTAGTCTTAGGCTATCCCACCCTAGCGCTAAAACTTTGTCATGCTCATCAATCCCTTTCCACTAACCACCTTTAGAGAAAAAAATTTCCTTGTCACCATGTCCTTGGTAATGATAGCCCAATAATGGTCTTGATTAGCAATTGAGACCACAAACTTGGCACACAGGGCTTCAACAAGAATAAGAGGGTTGAGAATTTCGAGGCCATCTTGGACCAATGGTCGAGCAATACCTTCACCATTATTCCCATTGCCAGGGTGACAAGGTTTTAGTGTTTTTCCTCCATAAGAATCTTTTAACTAGTTTCAAAAACACCTTCCAATTACATTTGGCTATTTTGAGGAGCAGGCTGGTAAAGGCAGTATAAGGAAGCATAAATGAATTGATTACTTTGACTTGACTTTGGAAGGAAAGCAACACATACTCAAACCTTCTCATTTTCCTATGAATCTTCTCTAGGACCCAATGGAACCTTTGCTTTTGAGTAACATCCACCCCTAAGGGGGCCCCAAGATGCCTAAAATCCTACCTTTAGACACAATCTCCCCATACTAGAGCGATGGGTCAAAAGAGTCATTTTTTGTCAGGGAGATCAGCCTAGACTTCTCATTACTACACTTTGATCCAGAAGCCACAAAAAATGTTTGCACAATCTCAAGGGCCTTCTTGAGTACCTGAGGGCAAGCTTTCAAGAAGAGGAGGGATTCATTCGTAAACATCTTGGCCAAGAGCTAGTTTTTACCGGGAGAAGTTAACCCTTGTATTTTCCCCCACTAAGCAGTAGCTTCAAGCACCATTATCAGAGGATGTGTCCCAATAGCTAAGAGAAGAGGGGCCAGGGGGCATCCTTGCTTGATTGATCTTTTGGCTTCAAAGGAACCCACAATTCTATCATTAAATAAGAGATCATATTGGCTGCTTGCACCCAGAGTGTGTATAAGCCGACAAAGGTGTGGCCCAAAGCCCAGTGATTTCATGAAATCTTCAATGAAGTACCAAACAATCCTATCATAAGCCATGTCAAAATCTAGCTAAAGAAGAATGCACTCTTGTTTTGTGAAGGTTGCGTACTCAATGCCAACCATTACTATCAAGATGTTTTCATAAATTGACCTTCCTTTAATAAACCCTGCTGATGGGGAGAGATTACTCTGTCCAAGAGGGGGGCCATTCTGAGAGCGACTGCCTTGGTGATGATTTTGTATGCCATAGACATCATAGTTATGGGGCACCAGTGCTTGAGTTGCGAGCAACAAACATGTTTTGGGATAGGCTTGACAGAACCTCTTTTCATATTAGAATCCAAGGACCCTTGACTAAAGCCTGGTTAGCCATACACGTGACTGGGATCTTGAGGTCCTCTCATAACTCCCTAAATAATTCAGTAGTCATACCATCCTAGATAGGGGATTCTCCTTGCCAAGAGCTTGCAATGCAAAAGAGCATTCATCTTCAGAAAAGGCCATCTCAAGACGATTGGCTTCTGGTTGAGAAACTTTTTTGTTGACACTCTCTAGGAAGATCATTCTAGATTCACCCACCTCTTGAGAGAGAGTCTCTGGTTGGCCAATGATTTGGCTAAGGTGATCAAGCATCATCCTAGCCATAATGTCTTGGTCTTGTGTCTCATTCCCATTTTCATATGTGAGCAAGTGGACGTGGCAACAACTCTTCTTGATTTTTGAGGCCCTAAAAAAATGTGCTTGATTATTGGTCTCTGGCAGGAGAAAGGTCTCCCTAGATATCAACCTCGCCCTCCTAACCTCCTCAAGCTATTGCTCAGCAAGGTTGGCCTTTGCTTCCAACCACCTTATGTGTTCTTCTTTGGAGGCTAGCCCATCAACATTTTTGGAAGTCAGACTAACTACCACCTCTTTGATCTGCTTCCAATGCTCTTCTTGAGGCTTCTTCATACGAGGTCCTAAGAATTTGATCACTTTTTGAATACTTCAAGTAAAGAGGTCCCAAGCTTTAGGGTTTTCCAGATTGACATCTTTATTGAGCAAGTTGTTGTGAGTTGCTTGTGAGGTGAGAGACCTCTGGAGTGAGTTTCACTTCATTTTGACGAGATAGACATCATACGCATATGATATCTAAAGGAAAATTTTAGGGACCCAAGATATCAGAGCATACTAGGGTGTATATCACCACAAAACAAGCTTAGAGACCAAGTTTGGGCTAATTCTGAGCACATAGACATCATATGCATATGATGTCTTCGGTCAAGATCTGAAAGTCCAACTGCACTCTGACTACACAAGAGATTTGGAAATGATGATTTAAGCATGTTTGCAAAATTTCATCTCATTTGGACACATATCTTTGAATTTAAGAAGATTCTTACAATTCCAAGAAGGTAAAAGTGAAAAGTGGTGATTTTGTGCATTTTTTACATTCATTTTTTTTGTGAGCACATATTCTTGTTGTATGCATCAAGGAGCACCTTGGAAAGAACTAGAAGTGAAATCTGAGCCAAAAGACATCATACGCGTATGAAGACTTTTAGGCCAAATCTAGGTCAAATCAGACATCTGAGTATCCCATAGTGTCCTAAGGCATAAAAGAAGTCCGTAGCCAAAATTTCATTGCATTTGGAGGACATTTGGGGTAAAAACGTGTCAAAAGATGGAGGACCATAACTTGTACAAAAAAGTGTTGAAATTGAATTCTGAAAGTTGTTGAGAGTTGCTAAAGAGTCTTGGGGATAAAAGTCACTTGATTTTTCCACAAAAGAAATCATACGCATATGATACCTCAAGTGCCAAATTAGAGGCCAAAACTTACATCTAAGATTAAAAAAGTGTTTGCCATCACAAAATAGGCACAGAGACCAAATTTCATTCAATTTGGATCACTTTTGGCTAACCTCCCAGGTAAGTTGCAAACAACCAAACAGAAAAAGGAGTGATAGATTTGACTAAAAGTGTCAGAATCACAAATTGAGACTTGGAGTGGTTAGAGTACATCAAGGAAGATCTACAATTAAAGTTGGAGCAATTATGAGTCTGGAGACATACTATGTGTATGAAGTCTCCAAGCACAGGTTGAGGCTAGATAGGAACTTTGACCAATCAAAGGACTTCCTTTTGACCCTAGAATCCCAAATATCACTCCAAAACCAAATTTGGACACCTTTAAGTGGACCAAAGCATGCATCTAGTGTTGACACTCTGAAATTGCTAGAATTGACCTACATGAAGGTTGGATGCAATAGAAGAATGTTTTGGCCATAACTTGAGCTCCTAATATTGTATTCAAAAACTTTTTTTATCAAAACAAAGTTCCAGAGCAAGATTCATTGTAACCCCTAAACAACAATCAAAGACGCTAGAGGTCATTCTTTGTGGGTCAACGTTCAAAAAAACGTCATTTAAGGCCTCAAAATGCATCCGAAAGTTAGGGGTGTGTAAAAGTGACAATTTGACAAAATTGTGAGGAAACGATTGTGGTGTTGGACATAGTTTTGACTTCTTTCTTACCAAATCACTTGCACACATTGGAATAAGTCTTTTTTCATCAAGCTAGAGTTGTTAAGTCCAAAAATCATGTCTACTTTAGATTCAACTTTAGCTTATACAAGCTAAGGGATCCTAGCAATAGATGAGCATCCGCCCATAATGGTCTCCAAACTTTCTGTTGATAAAGACCAATTTTGTTGAGAGAGTTCGGATGAAAGATCATGAGATTGAAGGATCGTATAGATACATTGATGGCAATGAGGTCAACCTCTACAGGTGCACAGAGCCATACCTAGGAGAGCTGGCAGATTACAAGCTCTTATATGTCTATACATACAGAGTCAAATGTCAATGGAAATCTATAGTTGTCGACAAGTATGGACGAGAATATAGAGCTGTAGAAAGCATAATTCCATAGACTGCATTAGAAATAGGTGGATATTTGGTCAATAAAGGACCACATATATCTACACCAAACACGAGAAGTCCTATGATAATTCCAAAAAGGAAGCCACCTGGATTCCCTCATAGAGCGATAACAAGAGATGAAATGATCACAGAGATGAAAAAAATGCCCCCTCTAATCTCCAACGGAACAATCAATTTCTTTGAGGAAAAACCTAGGAATAGTAGAAGGCCTGAAATGAGAGAAGGATTGGGAGAGGCTATGGTTAGACTTATAGACAAATAGGAAATACTCCAAAGATAAAGATCCAAGAGATCACATAGCAGCTTTCAAAAGAATAATTAGAACAGAGGAAGGTTTGTATTTTGCAGCACAATTTGTGAGATTTGGAATGACTCTAGAAGATGACATGGCTACATGGTTTGACTCAATGGAAAGATGGGATTTTAAGACTCTAGACAAGCTATTTTAAGAACTCATTGAAGAATTCCCGTAGAAAGGCATAGCTCACAATACAGTCTCGCAAATTCATAAATTCAAACAAAAAGAGGATGAGTCAGTACATAAAGCATCATTACGGCTCAAGAGATATGTCAAGTTCTGTTCAAGAGCTAAACTACCTAGCATGATTTATGATGATCTTTATCTGGGGAATGAGACATATGGGTCTTCAGAAGGATCTGCATATGATAAGGATCTTGACACTAAAAAAAATTGATCAAAGAAGCTTTTTATCAGGTGGATAAGTATGAGGAATATAAAGAAAAGGATTGTAAGCTTCATGAGGACAACACATCCTCTCAGCATAGGGAGTCACAGATGACTGAAACCATTGCAAATCCAACGATGCCTATCGATAAAGAAAAGTTTATCGACAAAATGTTCAAGAGGTTAAGTCCTCTTGTAAGGGCTGATTAAGAGGAGCCCAAGTGGTGCAAAATTGAGAGGAAATGGATAAACCATAGGAGGGAAGAGTTCAACTATAGCATGGCCTATGTTAGGGAGAGGTGTGTACAACATGTTCTAGTAGCACCTACTTCACTTAGGTACATTACGAGGAATGCAGCCCATGTTAGGGAGAGGTGTGTACAAAATGTTCTAGTAGCACCTACTCCACCTAGATACATTACGAGGAATGCAGCCAGGACCAATAGGAATTTCAAGGCCACACCCTATCTTAGGACAACAGCCTCCACTGTCAGGTGCTAGAATTCCTCTAGACATGAGATACACACAGATGATGGAAGCATCTAATAAACAAGCACTAGTACCAACTAAAATGTATTATAACAACCAAAGCGGGTATTGCCCTTCAAAGTGATAGAAGATGAAAGAAACACATGGAGTGGTGAGACCGGTACAACCTTCACCTCTTGCCTTTTGACTTGAAGATAGAAGGTATGAGATGGAAAAAAGGACATTCTCGTTTATTGTGAATAACAAATTAGCTAGGTCAGAGCCTGTTTACATCCATGAGAAAATGCAAGAAGAAGTTCCTCAACCAGAGACAGATTGTCACAAAAGCTATGACAATCACTTGGTTGAAGAATTTCCTCAAACGGACATCACTCAAGTAAATGTCTATTGTCTTGATTGTGGAATTATTCAATTGATCCCCGACTGTCCAAAAAACCCAAGCTGAGTCATAAAGATCACAACAAATGTCTAAGGTATCGTTCAGCTACCCAATAGCTTGGAAAACAAAAACATCGTACCAGTTCAAGTAGTTACAAGAGTGCAATCTCAAAAGGAAGCTGATGAGAATTCAGAGAAAGAGAAAAAAAAAACGACGCTAGTCCAAAGATAGGTAAACCAAAGACCAATGCACCTAGTAAAAAATACCAAGAGAAAACAAAAAATTTGGAAAGCTAGAAAGGATAGGATGAAAGCACGTAGGGAACAAGAGAAGAAATACATAGTTGAGGAGATTACCCAAGCTGAAGATAAGATAAAAAAACACAAGTAAAGGGTTTCACCTTCTCTTACACAGACGTCGAAACCTCAAGAAGAACCATCAACAGAAGAGAAACCAAGAAGTTCTAGTTCAGGAGGATTAGTGTTGGTCGAGAAGGTTAATGAGCCATTAGATGCCCTCTTGAAAGCCTATGAAATGAGACTCAAAAACAACCAAACCCAAGAAAAAAGGTGGATGACATATCCCTATGCGGAACTAGAAAAAAAAAGTCTTGAAATATGCAAGAAAATGATTCAAACAGCCCAAGCTTTACTAGATCCACCAATTGGAGGACTTGAGGATGTGATCCTTGTCCCTCCTACACCAGTAACCCCACCAAAGGAGGAATGAATAGAGCCAAAACCCATTCATGAGCACATGCCAAAGCTCAAGGACTTAGCATTCGAACCAACGATAGTGTTGAATACCATGGATAACTCTTTTGAGGGATTTAACCTAGCTATACCTAAGGGTTGTAAAGAAATATATGGTCTTGATGAATTGTCGAAACAAGTTAGAGAGGCTAAGTAGATGAGTGAGCTAGAAAAATGATGGAAGATGAGTGTTTCTTCCACCAATAGAGAAAATTAAGATTGGATTTTAAATGAATCTAGAAGTGCAATCATATTGGGGAGACAAAGGATCTGTAAAGTCTATGGAAAGTCAACCACATTTGCTAAGAGCACTACCTTCCTATACTGGAGAGCATAAGGCCAAGTAAGATGTTACTGCAATCCCATCACAGAGACTGTCTTTCAATAAGGTCATTGATTCAAAAGGGTTAACAGATATTATATCTATTGTAGTCACCTGTATGATAACATTATCCGAGCGTCTTAGAATAATACCAAAACATGTGAACTACTGTGGAAAAATTCTTAGAGAATTTTGGTGTGAAAAACCCAACAACTCATATTCAAGAAGGGATCAAAGAACTTGAAATACCTCAGCTAAACACAAGGCCAGTGCCATTGAACAAGGTAGGCAAGTACTATGAGGGAGAAGATGGATTCACCACTCCTCCAGTGGAATTCCAAGGTGTAAAAACCATGGAAATCCTTAAAAGTGGAGCTGGTGTTACCATTGCAACAAAAGAGATCTGGAAACAATGGGGAAAATAGCAGTGAGGGATACCAGGCTAAAACTATAGTTTGCAGATGGAAACATGGAAAAGCCCCTAGGACTACTAAAACAAGTAGTTGTCACTTCTTGTGGCATTGAATATGAGCATATCTTTGCTATTGTTGATGTTGGCAAGAAGAACAAGTATGAAATAATATTGGGAAGACCATTCATGCGGAGACTTAAAATGTTCCAAGATTGGGGTTATGACCATACCTACCTGAGACACATGGAAACCATGACAAGGATTAACTTGAAGGACCTTAGTTACAAGGATGTGATGAGAATACCATTTGAGGAGTTTGATTCCACTACAATAGCAGGGTCAGAACTTTTAGCATGCTTGGGTAAGCCTAAAGAACTATGGATGTGTGGAGATTCACAATGTGGAAGCTTAAAGTGAGAGGAATGTATCCTAGAAAGGGAGATCAAAGATAAGGATTATATCCTAGAACCATTTCCTGAAGAAGCATTAGAGCCACTAGAATGGAACCACATCTTGGATAGTCTGGATGTGTGTGCTATTAAAGACGGTCCAACAACGAATTTTTGTGATAAAGCTGGCTTTGATATTGTTCCTTACTTTGCAAAGAGTGTGATCGGGAAAAAAAAAAGATAACCAAGCATCATCAAGTTCTCGAGATGAAGAGAAATCAAAGGAATGTGGCGAATCAAAAGACGAAAAAGAAGAAAAGTTCTATGACTTCGTAGAACAAGTTGAGCTTCAAGAAGATGCCAACAATGTGAATATGGACAACCCAATAGGTGACATGAATGACACTTTAACTAATGCACGGTTTATGATTATCCAGATCAAAGATCTAGGAACCACAGTCATCGATGCAAGAATAAAGTGCATCAAAAGTGGATTCCAGGTGATGCAACCACAACAAGCATCCTCATATGTGGCTCCGACTCAACCAAGAAGAAAGCAGCCATGTCAACGAGCTGACAATGCGCTAATCAATTGGTTAGAAAAGTCATTCTAAAAATGGAAATCCAAGAGAGAACAAACATTAACTTCCCATAACCAACAAAACCATCAAGGGAAAGTGCTAGAATTCACCCTTATTGAGGATAGTAGCAACAATGATGATTCTTATGACATCCCCTACTATAAACTTAGGTCATCACTATCACTAGCAGTTTCCGCAACAACCATGGAAGACCAAAAGCAAAGAACAATAAGTCAAAGCCAAAACGTTTGACAAATATGGATACCAAAGAGCCAATTTGGCCAAAAGAAGGTATGGATCAAGAGGATGACTATCTCTGATGAAAAATCACAAGATCCAACAGCAAAAGGAAAACAATCAAAGTGTGCAAAAACTAAAACCACAAAGTCTCAAGCTTTTGCAATTCAAATTTGGGTTCCAAATAAGTTGAATCAAGCACAAAGAGGTCAAGAGTTTATTTGGATTCCGAAATGGTTAAGAGTATCATCTTTCAAAGTTTGAATCATGTCCCCAACCAAGCGTACAAGCGTTGAAGCAAAGATTGATGCTAACTCACAGACAGACAAGCTGGATCCCAAAGATTCATACAACTACAAGACCGTGTATATGAAGTAGATCTTTATACTATAAATCTTCTATCTTGTATGTGACTTAATGAATCCTAACAAACAAAAGGGACTAGTAGTACTGACAAAAAAGAGGGAGGCAGAAACAATAGTTCAGTCATCTATCATGATAAATGTCTACAGCAGCTAGGGGTCAAATCAAATAGTTCATCATAATTGGTTCTACATGCTTAAAGGATGCTCACGATATAATTCATTTCAAGTTGGGTAGCCAGAAGGTGCCAGAGATGCCCGTCAATCATTTTCAAGACTGAAACCCAAAAGGCTAGCTTATAAAGACAAATATAACTTCAAATCAAGACAAACTTTGTCGGTAGGCTATGAATACAAAATACAAGCTAAGGACTCAGAAAAAAGGATAAAAGTCTAACCCCTAGCCAAAGATGCAATTTTTCAAATCTGAAGCCATGATAGCCATCTACATACCCTGCACATCACATATATGAGTTTTGGGAACAAATGGACAATGATAGCTCATAGATGGTCATCTATCATGAATAATGTCAGATAAGGTCCTTTTGAAGCAAGTTACTAACTTGGGGAATTAACTAGGGTTTGTTGTGTTTTAATTAAGTCATATATCAAGTAGAAGCAGTAGGATATTTAAAATTTGGGAGGGATATTTTAAATTTAGGCAATTAGATTTTGAATTTATAGCGAGATCTCCCTTACATAAGAGAGTATAGGTTGGACAAGTGGTGGACCTTAAAGCTACAGCATCCATGCTAGTGGACATGATAGGTAGGGAATCTAGTTTAATATTGTATGTATAATATATATGTAATAGATCTAGCTTGGAGAAGTGGTGGACCTTGGAGCAAAACCCCATGTAAAACATATCATGCACATTCCAAGTGGTGAGAAAAAAATGATTTACACAGCATCCAAAAGCTAACAACGGAAAATGCGACTTTGATCGCCTTCATGCAGGAACAAAGAAGTCCCCAATGAATAACAACAGACACAAGAGGTAGAAAATTGAAGAATCAAAGCATTAAGTCCTTCTTGAAGCTATAGTAAGGCCAACAAGCACTTGACATCAAAAGAGAATGTGCAAGCAGTGGAGTAAATAGAAAATAAAAAACGACAACAAAGACTACACCGACATTGACAATGAGGTCATGTCAAGGAAAACATGAATTCGAGGGGGGAGTGTTGTCCCATGGGTCAACAGTACATCATAACTCACTTTTCATACCAAAGTTGTATTTTTTTAGAGTTAGAAAATGATGCAGATTATGGTTAAAAACATCAGTTGTAATAAGTAGCTAGTCTAGTTGCAGAAGCTAAGGTACGATGGCACTTCCAAATGGTAAAGACAAAGCCATTTGACCCAGTGAGCTTTGTTTTAGGTTTAAGCTATGGTAGACTTAGTATATAAGGTACCTAGGTCATTTTTGTAAAGTAAGAAGCCAAAGAATAAAACAGCTCCTGGCAAAGAGTGGGATTATGCTCACAACATATGTGGTCGATATATGGATTGGCACTGTAAATTTTGTCTCACAACAAAATCATGCGGTGCACCTTGTATCAGGGACCATTTTTTGGGTAGCATTAAAAAAAGTTGCAAGAAATGTGAACATCCTCAGGAACCTGCAATTGCAAAGCGTCTGAGAGAAGAGATTGCTAAAGAAGGTGGCAAGAGACAACATATATATAGCTCTGTTATTGGTGCAAGTCAAGAGCAGTAAGAGCCAAATATTAACTCTATTGATCCTGTGGTGACACCAACTAACCTTGGAGAACAGCCTTTGCAGGGAGAGGAAATGTCAAGCAGTATTCCTTTTAAGCATCACAATGCACATGGACTTGGTCAAATGCGTCAAAAATCATTGCATCAAAGCTTTCAGATGCAGTTTCTAGAAGAAGCACAAATTGTACTTGCCAAAGCAATATTGTTCATTGGAAGTGCTCTAGTCATGGTAGACATCAATCATTAGAAGGCTGCTTGGAAGAAAATTGGTGAATTTGGCCCAGGATTTTCAGCTCCTTCTTATCACACGATACGAAATGTTCTCTTGGAAAAATGTTACATCGAAGTCAAAGAGCATGTTGGCAAAATAATACTCCGAAGTATTGGGCTTTCAGGATGCACAGTTGTGAGTGATGGTCGGTGAGATGCTCAAAGAAGACCACTGATCAATGTAATGCTGGTTTGTCCAAGGGGAGAAACATTCATAAAGGTGATTGACAATTTTGGAGCGATTAAAAGTGGCAAATACATTTTTGAGGTCTTGATTAATGTAATTAAATAAATTGGTTGTTGGTGGGTACACCGCGAGCAGACGCTAGCATAGCAAGAAAAAAACCAACAACTCTATGTCGGCCGAGGACGACACTTAACTCGTAGGTGCAAGGAAACAAGAAAATGGTTGTGAAACTACTTATTTACCTTTTAGGACAATCTCTAATTGAGGAAATCGAATCCAAGAATGCACTAGTGAAGATAATCCAAACTACAATGCGAATGCTCACTGAATCTAGGTCAAATGCATTCGAAAAGTCACAAAGCTCACAAGATATGCTCTCCTTGCCATGAGATCAATATCCTATGGACTGTGACTTGATAACCCACCTCAAACGACTGACAGATAGCAAAATAAAAGTTACCATTTTTTGTGTTATATGATCCTAATGTGTAGTCCTACTTGCCGTTGTTAGGAGTTTTTTGGAGCAAGGGATTGCGCATATGTACATATACATGCATGGTGCATCGAATAAAGGATTTCCCATTTTCTAGAGCCAGGTGGTTATGTGGGGCCCACATGTGTACAGGCAGGACAACATGTACATAGTGCATCGATTTTCACTATTACCAGTACCACTGTGTTTTTCTACAATAATGAGGAGTTTATAGCGCATAAAACTTCTCGAGGAAGCTATCCGCGGGCCGACGACATGAGGTAAGCAGGTGCGTCAGATGGCATCGAGTGGGGTCAGGAGGCCTAACGGGGTCAATATTTGCACATGGATGAATACGGACACAAAGTGGTGTTTTCTTGTGAGAGTTATGCAGAAAGGTCATCATTAGGACCACTTTTTGGGGCCACTTCACGTGGTGGCGAGATGCATTATTGGAAAAAAGCTGAGTGCCAGGTGTGCGAATGATGCAAAAAGGTGACAACTATGCACTGCGAGGTCAGTTTTTGGCCTGTTCGGGGTCCGTTTGAGGTCATCTAAAAGGCCAAGGGTGCCCAAGTAATAAAGCTAAGTGTGGGAACTGAAAAAACTGAGAGAAGACCAGAAAAAACGTGGAGAAGAGAGGAGGAACAGCCGCAGGTGTGTTTTTGGTGTTTTTGGAGCCTGTTTTGGCCGTAAACTGCTCATCCGAGGTCGGATTTGAGCACTTTGACATTGTAGACTAGGATTTTGGGCCGTTCCGAACGCGATGGCGCTGTCCATTTTTCCAAATTCCTCACTCTTTTCCTGCTGTTTTTCTGTGTAAGTTTCTCCTATGAGCGAAGTTTCTGCTCCAGTTTGTGATTGTATCTGGTATCTTTTACCCATATTGTGTGAGCTGTTTGCCCCATTGGTGTTGGCCCAAGATCATTTGTATCTAAAAATCAGAAATTCTCCTCTTTTGAGCTGAGTTTTTTGGGTGTGTGTGTGTGTGTGTGTGTGTGTCTGTGTGGAGTGGGCAAGTGGATAGTCTCTCTCCTCTCACTCCAGAGGTGTGTTCCCTGCCTCGGCCAGGTGTGTTGTGTATGCCGAGTGGTGCCCCATAGTGTGTGTGTGTATCTTCCAAGAGTGTGTGTCGGGTTGTTATAGAGGCGTTGTGTGTGTTTTCATCCCGCCCACATTCTTTTGGCGCCCCCACGGAGGATATTCTTCGAGTACCTTCTGCTTCGAGCTTTAAGCTTCGAGATTCGGGATTACAGGTTACAGGTTGCAGATTACAGGTTACAGGTTACAGGGACAGGTACAGGTACAAGTGATTCACACAGGTACAGGTAGTTGGAGTACAGTGATATACTAGCAGTGATGTCACTTGCAGTTGTTGTGGGTATGCATCACTTGGCGCCTATTTGAGCGCATTGTCTGCTGGATTGTACGTTACTTGTGGAAACTGCCATTATACGCATTTGTGGAGCCATACTTGGTTGTATTTGGCAGTCCCAGCCATTTCTGAGACTTGGTCTGGAAGATAGTCATTTCTGAGACTTGACTATACGCGATTTGCATTAGCCTTCGTGTGAGGGTCGATAGCGTGAGGTTTTTATTGAGCTGGGGGATTATCAAATGTGGAGATCTTTTCGGTGATATAGGTAGCTGGAGCACCCTTTTTGTGACCTCGCCATAGGCTATGTACTAGTGAGTCCTACTTGATGCTCGGGTTCTATTGTTGACAGTTTATGCATACATAGATAGTCTATATTTTGGGTTCCTACTGCTCTACTTCTGGAGAAACTCTGTCGAAATTTTCCCAAGTTATGATGGCTGGTTTTTTGGTATTTTGAGCCATTTATGCTGTTATGCTGCTGAAATTTTGGCAAAATCAGACGTTGAGTCAGGTGTGCCTTCTCGGGAGCTTCATGGTTGGCTTTAATGGATGATCAAAATGGCCCTCAGTTCACTCCTTTTCATTTAACTCAAAGAATTCAGATTAATGTTCATGTGTCCAGGAAGATCTTTTTCTAGCAGCGCATAGTCTTTATGTTTGGGCCAAGAAGATTGAGAGAGATCTTGGAATGTCCTTTGCCTGGTGTCATTCCGATGATTAACTATGAAAACTCATTTGATGTGCATGTGTTTGTCCTTATCTAAAGTTGAGCTCCATTGAAGTTTCTGGGGATTGGGTAGTGAAAAGTTTTGGGTTCTTGCACGTGTGTTCGAAGGGGTTCTCAAAGCATCATAATTTGGGTAGCCATGGCTTTCTCTTATCCGGAGTTTCATGGAAGAAGTGATGAAGATGTGGAAGAATTTTTGGAAAAGATGGAGGTTGCCTGCATTAGCAACCAGATTCATGACCCTACGCAAATGTTACACCTTCTCCAGATTTGTTTGAAGAGTGATGCACGAGTTTGGTCTAAAGCATTTGAAGAGGAGTTGTGTGTGGCTGATCCACCTGTAAGGTTGAGTTGGGACAATCTACGACATGGGTTGGAAGTGGAGTTTGTGAAGATAGAAGATCCTGACAAAGTGTGGCAAGAAGTACAGGCTTTGGTACAAAAGGAAGGTGAGCCAGTAGATGCGTACATACGTAAGTTTTCATTGGCATGGGAGCGAATGTGCAAGGTTTTAGCACCACAGGTACCCCCGCCTGACATGATGAAGAAGGACAGGTTCTTGGCTGGTCTTTGGGAGAATATACGTTGGAGAGTGGAGCTAAAGAAGCCTAGGACATATGAGGATGCACTAGAGGTAGCAAGGAACAAAGAGTGGAAGCTGAGGAAAATGAGCCAGTTAGGGGTGGAGTCTTTGCCAATGAGGTCTGAATTTCAGCCTATAGAGTCTTTACAAGGGCGCATGTCAGGGGTTCATCATGAACCAGTAGTTACTACTCAGGTTATGCCAGCAGTGGTCACTACAGCAGTGCAAGATGATGGGCTAAGGCAAGACATGAGGCAAATGGTAGATTTGATGAAGAATCTCAGCCTAAACATGCTAGGTCAAGTGGGAAATAATCGAGGTCGAGGGAGGTTTGCAAATCAGCAAGGAGGTGAAGAAAGGCCTAGGAATGGTGTTGGACAAAGCAATGGTAGGTTTTGGAGGCAGATGCCCACATGTTATAATTGTGGAGAGTTGGGTCACATCAGCCCGCAATGTGATAAGCCACCAAGGATGGGGGGAGACATGTATCCATTGCCAAGACAGGTGTTAACTAGGTCAAATGATTATAACATCGAAATTAAGGGAGACAAAGGAACCAGTGGACTGACCCAGGAGGAATAGGAAGAGACAAAAGTGCTAAGTGTAGTCACCTTGGAGAAGGCATCAAAGATAGAGGATACATTAGTGATGCCTATTGGGAAGAGGACCACAGAGGATAAGGAAGGAAGAAGTGCCCTAGGTCCTAGTAAGAAGAAAGGAAAGAGCCATGAAGGCGAGGATGTCAAGGCCAAGAGGAAAAGGAGAGCTCGTCGAAAGTTTCATGTTTTAGATTTTCCACTAGGGGATGGGCAATTAAGCTATGACTTGAAGGAGGATCTGACGAGCAGGAAGGCAGATGTTACTTTTGGGCAGCTTATAGAGATGGTGCCTAAGCTAAAGGGACAGTGGAAGAGGATGGTTAACCCAATGGAGAAAGAGCCAGAGAGAGGTTCAGTAAAGGTGTTGGCAATGGATGAGCTACCAGACATTTGTCCAATAGTAGATGTGTGGCATAAAAGGAAAAATTTGGGACAAGGTTATGTGGATGGCGGAGCCCAAATATGCATCATAACACACTCATGCGTTGAGAAGATGGGTCTCACAGTGGCTGGGGTGTCAGGTTTTCGGATCAGATTGGCAAACCATCAAAAAGTAAAATGCTTGGGTGTTGTAAAGAGCTTAGAAGTGGAGGCATATGATGCAAAGGCAGTGGTTGATTTTCATGTGATGCCAGCAGGGTTGGGAGCATATCCTATTATACTGGGCAGACCGTGGTTATGTGCAGTGGGAGCTGTTCAAGATTGGCGACATGGTACGATTAGCCTCTATGGAAAGACAGGTACCAAGAAGCTTTATAATATGGAAACAAGGAAACGATTAGAGGAGCTTTATGAAGATGAGGATGAGTCTAGTGATGAAGACTCTTCCACGGTGACAGATGAGGATAGTGATAGCACTACCAACAGTGATGAGGATGCTGATGTTGCATTTCTTTTGATGGACAAAGAAATCTAGGAGATTGGCTTAGTTGCATTTGCGAATGAGGTTGAAGATGAAAGTGAAGGGCCTTATGAAGTGATTGAAGGGCTGATGCAAACCAAGGTTAAGTTGTCAAAGAAGCGGGAATTAATGACGCAAATGATTAGTGGAGACCTCTCAGCTATGGAGAAGGATATATTTTTGCATATGCTAGCTAGTTTTCCTGATTTGTTCATTACTTCATATGAAGAGATCAGAGGGTTCAAGGGTGAAGAGATGCATATAGAGCTGAAAGAAGGTGCTAAGCCAGTGTGGCAAAGGCTAAGAAGGATGGGTCAAGAGCAAATGGAAGCCTTGCGGGTAGAGGTGGACAAGTTATTGAAGGCAGGGTTCATAGTCCCTGTGGAGACCACAGAATGGGTGAGTCCAGTAGTAGTCAGTCCAAAGAAGGATGGGAAGTGGAGGATTTGTGTAGATTTTAAACCCTTAAATGCAGCCACTAAGAAGAACCCATATCCTCTTCCATTCATCGATCAGATCTTGGATTCAGTGGCAGGTTATGAGAGGTACAGTGTGTGTGATGGTTTTTCAGGCTATTTTCAATTGAAGATTGCTCTTAAAGACCGCACAAAGACAACTTTTATTATGCCATGGGGTTGCTATTGCTACACAGTATTGCCATTTGGGTTGTCAAATGGACCTTCCTTCTATCAAGAGAGAGCAAATTGGGTGTTGGAACCATTCATTGGTAGTTGTGTTAAAGCTTTTATGGATGACTTCTGTGTCTATAGCAGTAGGGCTGATCACCATGAAAAGCTGCAGATGGTATTGGCTCGATATGATGAATGTGGAGGACAACTAAATCCAAAGAAATGTCATCTAGCACAGCCAAGGGTGAAGTTATTGGGCCATATGGTGTCAGAAAATGGCATTGAGGCTGATCCAGATAAGGTGAAGTCTATTATTCTTCTTCCATCACCTACGAGTACGAAGCAATTGGCAACCTTTATACACAAAGTGAAGTACATGGCAAGGTTTATTCCATTGTCTTCTCAGATTCTTTATCCATTACAACAAGTGGCAAAGCATGATCCATTGCAATGGGATGACAAGTGTGAAGAAGTGTTTCAAGAGGTGAAAGAGGTGTTAGGGGGGTTGTCAGCCATGCAGGCTCCTGATTGGGAGAAAGTTTTTTATGTAAATCCATCAGTAGGGGATGATGCCATTGGAGCCATGCTATTGCAAAAGGGGAAGGGCAGCCATTATATGAGGCCAGTGCATTGTGCACGCTGAGTGAAGTTGGTAGCGGAGAGAAAGTTATCGGAAGTAGAGCTAGTGATGGCCAGTGTAATATTTGCTTGTCGACGATTTCGTCATTACTTGCTACCACGGCCTTTTGTTTTCTTGACGAGTTATGCCTTTTTTCCACAGTTAATTAATGGTACTAACATGTCAAATGTGGTGAAGAAACGGGTAATTGACCTGCAAGAGTTTGAGTTCTCTTTTCTAGTGGAAGATAGTACAAGGGCTACCCTAGCTGATTTGTTGACCTACAAGGAGAATCCCCTTATTGTTAAGGAAGAGGTGGTGAGAAAGGTAGTTGAAGAAGTGCCACAGATCAGCAATGCACATGTGTTGTTCTTTGATGGTTCATACAGAAAGAGCCAGGATGCAGCTTCAGGGGGTATAGCACTTTATGATCCAGAGGGGAAGCTAGTATGCAAGAGAGGGTTCAAATTGGATGCTCATAGCAACAATGAGGCTGAATATGCTACTTTGGAAGCTGGATTACACATTTGTTTGAAGCATGGGATTCGAAGGTTGAGCATAAAAGGTGATGCCTTGTTAGTGGTGAAGCAAGTGCTGGGTGTGTGGAAGAGCAAGAACACCTCATTGAAGGAAATGTGTTTTAGAATTAAAGGCCTGTTAAAAAAGTTTGAAGCATGGAGCATCAGACACATTGAACGTGCTCTAAATGGAGAGGCACATGAAGCAGCTCAAGGCATGATTGGGGAGCTATTCGTATTGAGGACCAATTTACCTCTTTATCATGGCCGGGAAAGTTTGGCTCAAGAAGAGGAGTTTTTGCTAACAGGAATCATTCCAAAGGAGATTCAAAAATCTAAGAAGTATGGCTTTGTGCGTAGAGCATACAGGTACAAATTGATTGGTGATGTCTTATACATAAAAGGGGCTGATCTCGTGTTGAGACGTGTACCTTGGCGGGAGGAGCTTTACAGAGTGTTGGAAGAGAATCATGAAGGCGAATGTGGTGGCCATTTTGCTCTAAAGATCACCTTGCATAAGATCTTGCAAGAAGGGTATGTATGGCCTAGTCTGCACAAGGATGTTCACCATTGGTGTAGGTCTTGCAATAGGTGTCAAGCATTTGGGAAGAGAGTGTTGAAGCCAGAGCTACGAAAAACCATTATGGCATTTGATGTGTTTGAAAAGTGGGAGATTGATGCAATAGGCCCGTTACCTATCACAAGCAGGGGCAAAAGCTATATTTTGACGGCAGTGGACTATCTTTCTAGATGGGCAGAGGCTATAGCAGTAAAACAGATCACTGCAAAGGATGTGGCAAAATTTGTGTATGATGAAATATGTTGCAAGTTTGGGGTGCCATTAGAGCTACTTTCAGATAAGGGGCCAGGATTTAGAGCTAAACTGCTAGACTTCTTATGCACAAAGATGAAGATTAGGCACCAACATACCACTCCTTATTACCCGCAGTGTAATGGCTTAAATGAAAGATTCAATGGTGAGTTGGTACAAATTCTTTCTAAAGTGACAGAGCACCAAGGAAAGAATTGGGATTTGGAATTGCCTAGTGCATTATGGGCTTACCGTACTTCGGTGAAGACAGGTACAGGGTTTACTCCATTTCATTTGGTGTATGGAAAGGAAGCACTATTGCTTGTGGAGGTAGAGTTGCCTGCAAACAAGATGTTAGAGAAGTTGCTTGGGTCCCCTAGTGATGCATTCAAAGAGAGGCTCTTTCAGTTACAAGAGGTCCAGTTGGATAGGATGAGCGCATTGGAGCATTATGGGCAGATGCAGGATAAGGCTTTGGCAAAGATAAATGAAAAGGTCAAAAGTAAGGGTATCAAGAAGCATGACTTGGTTTTGCGCTACAATAGCAAACTGGACAACACCTTCCAAAAGAAGTTTCAAATTAAGTGGGAAGGCCCTTTCTAGGTAGTGGAGTGTTTCCCGAATGGTACATATCAGTTGGCTAACTTGGATGGGATTTTACATACGTCAAGGGTAAATGGATTGCGTCTTAAGTTGTATCATGCCAGGTTGATGATGGTGGAGCAAGATGAGTTTTCTGAAGAGCGAGTGATGTCTGTGAAGGATGAGGAGACCTGTGATGCGGCGAGTCTCATATCTCTCTTTGCTGCTGCTGATCATGAATGATCTAGTAGGCTAGGGGATGGGCAAATTATGTTAGGAGTTTTTTGGAGCAAGGGATTGCGCATATGTACATATACATGCATGGTGCATCGAATAAAAAATTGCCCATTTTCTAGAGCCAGGTGGTTATGTGGGGCCCACATGTGTACAGGTAGGACAACATGTACATAGTGCATCGATTTTCACTATTACCAGTACCACTGTGTTTTTCTACAATAATGAGGAGTTTATAGCGCATAAAACTTCTCGAGGAAGCTATCTGCGGGCCGACGACATGAGGTAAGCAGGTGCGTCAGATGGCATCGAGTGGCGTCAGGAGGCCTAACGGGGTCAATATTTGCACGTGGATGAATACGGACACAAAGTGGTGTTTTCTTGTGAGAGTTATGCAGAAAGGTCATCATTAGGACCACTTTTTGGGGCCACTTCACGTGGTGGCGAGATGCATTATTGGAAAAAAGCTGAGTGCCAGGTGTGCGAATGATGCAAAAAGGTGACAACTATGCACTACGAGGTCAGTTTTTGGCCTGTTCGGGGTCCGTTTGAGGTCATCTAAAAGGCCAAGGGTGCCCAAGTAATAAAGCTAAGTGTGGGAACTGAAAAAACTGAGAGAAGACCAGAAAAAACGTGGAGAAGAGAGGAGGAACAGCCGCAGGTGTGTTTTTGGTGTTTTTGGAGCCTGTTTTGGCCGTAAACTGCTCATCCGAGGTCGGATTTGAGCACTTTGACATTGTAGACTGGGGTTTTGGGCCATTCTGAACGCGATGGCGCTGTCCATTTTGCCAAATTCCTCACTCTTTTCCTGCTGTTTTTCTGTGTAAGTTTCTCCTATGAGCGAAGTTTCTGCTCCAGTTTGTGATTGTATCTGGTATCTTTTACCCATATTGTGTGAGCTGTTTGCCCCATTGGTGTTGGCCCAAGCTCATTTGTATCTAAAAATAAGAAATTCTCCTCTTTTGAGCTGAGTTTTTTGGGTGTGTGTGTGTGTGTGTGTGTGTGTGTGTGTGTGTGTGTCTGTGTGGAGTGGGCAAGTGGATAGTCTCTCTCCTCTCACTCCAGAGGTGTGTTCCCTGCCTCGGCCAGGTGTGTTGTCTACGCCGAGTGGTGCCCCATAGTGTGTGTGTGTATCTTCCCAAGAGTGTGTGTCGGGTCGTTATAGAGGCTCTGTGTGTGTTTTCATCCCGCCCACACCGTGAAACCATAGGTACAAAGAACTCACCAGGCGGACACCTGGTTTGCAAGAAAACTCACCCGAAGCTTGTAGGAGCTCTCTTTGCGTCGTAGTTGGAATCACACACTCTTGGCGATTTAAGGGAAGTCCTCGCCATTGCTAACACAATGGTTGTGTCGCTTTAGCAATGGACCTTCCATAGCGTGTGTAGGGAAGAGAAGAAGCCACTCTCTCTCTCTCTCTCTCTCTCTCTCTCTCTCTCTCTCTCTCTCTCTCTCTCTCTCTCTCTCTCTCTCTCTCTCTCTCTCTCTCTCTCTCTCTCTCTCTCTCTCTCAGACACCACGCACAGTGATAACCGGATTTGATTAATTAAAAAGCTAGGTTTAGGTTACAAAAAATGACTTATATGCATTCCTCTATAGAGGCTCATTCCCACAAGGTCTAATGGCAGCTCAAATATTACAAAGGTATCTTTTCCTTCAAAAAATAGTAGTACAATGTATTGGGGAACCTCTTTTGTATCCCGTCATCAACACTCCCCCCTTCCACGTCCTTGTCATCCCTGACATGACTGGTCTTGCTTTAGTGAGAGCTGCTCTTGTGTCATTGGAAGCTTGGTGGTTTTAGCAGCTTTGAGTACAATTTCTACCTGATATTTTCCCAAGTGACTATTGGGCCAAATATCTTGCTATCATAAGTAAAGAATCCCGTGTATAAAGCTTCTTCAAAAGCTTGCATGTGATAGGCTGGGCAAAAACATGATTCTTTGATACAGTAGATGTAAAACCTTTGGAGATGGTTGTTTTGATAGATCATATGGCATTGCAGTGTCAATGTCACCCGCTGATAAGAGTGTAGAATCCGTCGCTTTAGAAGGCACGAACACTTCAAAACAAGCCAATAAGGTTTTGTAGATTTTCCTGATCCTAATGCACATCAAGTCTGGAGAGCCTGTGAAAATCTTAATGGTGCTCTTCATGGTTTTCACCATATAAGATACACATATTCTCTCTCCTTCTGTGGGTGCAGGCATATATGGGTAATTAAGCCATTTTGGATGAGCCTTTAGGATTCTGAAATGATTGGCCCAAGTACGAACACAAGGGACTGGGCAAAAGAGGAGGTCATCTCTAGTAATCTTCGAGGCCTTCACCAAGTATCTCAAAAATCTTTGGTACTTTAAGAGCCATGCTTTTCTCCAACTTGGTTGTGAGTCCACCACTCTACCTGCATCCTTTGTATTTTTTATATCTCCTTCATATATCGGCTATGTGGATTCTACTACGACCCTTTTCCTTGGACTCCTACAGAATGGAGCATTCATGATTCCCATTCCAAGGTTGCCTTGTGGTCTTCTGCTATTGTCTTCTCTATCTGAAGTTGGAGGCGTGTTTCCTCCTCTGTGGTCAATGGTTGTGTTTGTTCTACCACTATCTCCTCATGTTCTTCCTTGTGTTGTATGTCTTCGGCACCTTCGGGAATTTCCATGGGCTCATCTCTTGCATTTGTCCCCGTTTCACTGGCCCTGGTTCTGGTTCCTATGTCCTTAAAGCTTCTATCTCCTTTTGCAAGTCAATGATCTGTCCTTGCGCCAATGTGTCTTGTTGAGTAGCTTTCTCGGCCATGTCAACCATTTCTTCTTGCAATGTTTCCAGATTCTTTTAAAGTTCTTCATGTTCTTTCTGGAGAACTTGGTGTTTTGTTCTCATTCTTTCTTCGGCGGCTAGAGATCCTTTTGCCATATGCATCCTCTATCTTTTCTCTAGCTACAATTCCTTCTAGAGGGCGGTGATTTGTGCTTTTAAGGCTTGTATAAATTGGGCATCTGCTCTTGCACTTGCCCCAACTACCCTTGTATCCCTTAGTCTTTTTATTGTCCAGTCCTAGAGCTCCAACTTTTCCTTCAGCTCTAGGACTTCATCTTTTGCCGCTTCTAAGTTATCCAAGACTTGATCTTTTTGCTCTTGGAGAGTCTTGATTATTCTCGAGGCTTCAGTCATCTCTACCAGGAGAGTGTCTCTTTTTCTCTCAGATTCCCTTAGTGTTCTATTAAGAGTGTGGAGCTCCTTCTCTGCTTCTTTGGCCCCCAGGTGGGTATCTTGTACCAGGTTTGAGAGGTTCTCATGTTCCATTTGCATGTTATTATCCCTGGTATGCAGCATGTTGTTCTCTTCAGTAATGGTAAGAGACCGCGTCTTGACTCTGTCCCGTATTTGATAGGCGGCTCTTATGTCATGTTCAGTTGCTGCTACCAGGTTTCTAGATGTGGGTTACTTAGTGGACCAGCCAATGGAACCTGATAACCTATACTGATCATAACTCCTGCAGGTAGTGCTTGGTAGGGGTTATCCAAAGGTCTCCATCAAGGCACTGTGTAGACTTGAACCATCCCTAGCACTTAAGGTTGTGCTAAGTATCTATCTGGAGCTCTTTGTTGAGACTCATGGTCTACCTTTTTGTTTTCCGCTTCATCATCTCTTTCCTTGTTTTGGGTGATCTCTTGTCTTTCTCCTTCTTCCCTTGCAACCCATGGTGGGTTTGGAGTACCATAAACCACTATGGAAGCTTCTGCCATTGTATATCCAACTTGGATCAGATGTTCATAAGTATTTCTTACATCCTTCTCCTGATCTTTGTGTGCAGATGTGGCCTTTTTTGTTGCCTTTGGTGAAGATTGGGATTCGGGTGTAGATGGTTTTGGGCTTGGAGGAGGTGTGGGAGAACTTGGTGGTGAAGGTGGTGTTTCCTCTTTCTTCTACTCTTCCTCTTGATCCTTCTTCTTCTGTGGTTTTGATGTTTCTTTCAACTTCTATTTGATTTTTTGCACTTCCTCCATCGTGAGAGGCTCTAAATTTTGCTGATCAAGTACCCTTTTCGTCTTTTCGTATGCCCGGATATTCATGCAGGTATTGGGCGTAGTTCACTTATCTGGGTATGTTACTCTTCAAAGACATGTTATAGTTGTTGCCACTGCATGGGGAGGAGTTGTGTATTTTTGTGGCCTCTTGCTGCAAACGTGAAAGTATTGGTTCTAGAGTTTTCATATCTTTGCACCCCTTGGGTCCACCAGGTCGTTGAATGTCTGATTAAATTTCTTTTGTGCGTAGACCTTCACCTCTTCTCTTCTTCTCAAACTGAGCTTCCCCTATTGTGTAGCCCAAGTGCATCTGCTATGGTTTGAGGCGTGATTAGAGTTTCTATTTTCTGGCCATCCAAAGCTGTTATCACGGCCTTGCCGTCTTTTTGAATAGAGCTGACTAGCTCATATACTCTCTGAACATCTACACCTGTTGGTGGTGCCGTGTAGAATTTATGAAGGTCCGCTCTTTCTAGCTGGTGGAGGGTTTCTTCTTTGTTTTCCATTTCTAACATCTCCTGTGGATTCATTGGGATATCCATTGTGTTGCCTTGTGTGTCTCTAAACGTTCCTTGATATACTGCAATCCCTTCATATCACCTCTAGTTGTGATTGATGTGTGTTAGAGGGCTCATGATGATGTGTTCCAAGAGCTAATGGCTTTAAATCCCAGCTAGCCTGCCATATCAAGGCTTGTAGACTTTATACGCATATAAAGTCTCCTTGAGAATCCTTGACATAGACTGTTTGCAGACCTAGTCCATGATGTTTATAAGGCTGTGATAGGTGCACACATGAATTTGGGTAAGTGTTCTTGAGCTTAAGTCCATAAATCAGGCTATGACACTTTGTTTTTGAAAATGACGTGAGTGATGACCAATACATTCCCAATTTGGTCCAAATTTTGTGTAGAGGCTTGGTATGATATACTTTACAAGTTTGGATGATCAGTTTGTTAGCAGCACTCCCTTACTGCAAAGTTAGTCTTTATACGCGTATGAAGTCTCTTTTTACAGAATGCATTTTTTAGCATAGTCATATGATATTTGGGCTAGGTTTATGCTGTGCACAAAATTTCACATGATTTGGAGCCATTTTTACAAGTCTAAATCCAAATATTGAGATTAGGCTGAGACTTTATATTTTTTGGTTCTTGGGTGCCTGCAATAGCTCCAAATTCAGTGAAATTTTGTATGTTGCATCTAGAGAGTATGCAGAATGATGCTATGAATTCATGTGAGTGTTTCTTGTGCAAAAACTGTCTGTGAGACTTCATACGCGTTGTGAGCGGGATGAAAACACACACAGCGCCTCTATAACGACCCGACACACACTCTTGGGAAGATACACACACACACTATGGGGCACCACTCGGCTTACACAACACACCTGGCCAAGACAGGGAACACACCTCTGGAGTGAGAGGAGAGAGACTATCCACTTGCCCACTCCACACAAACACACACACACACACACACACCCAAAAACTCAGCTCAAAAGAGGAGAATTTCTGATGTTTAGATACAAATGAGCTTGGGCCAACACCAATGGGGCAAACAGCTCACACAATATGGGTAAAATAAGCCAGATATAATCACAAACTGGAGCAGAAACTTCGCTCATAGGAGAAACTTACACAGAAAAACAGCAGGAAAAGAGTGAGGAATTTGGCAAAATGGACAGCGCCATCGCGTCCGGAACGGCCCAAAACCCCAGTCTACAATGTCAAAGTGCTCAAATCCGACCTCGGATGAGCAGTTTACGGCCAAAACAGGCTCCAAAATGAGCAAAAACACACCTGCGGCTGTTCCTCCTCTCTTCTCCACGTTTTTTTCTGGTCTTCTCTCCCTTTTTTCAGTTCCCACACTTAGCTTTATTACTTGGGCACCCTTGGCCTTTTAGATGACCTCAAACGGACCCCGAACAGGCCAAAAACTGACCTCGCAGTGCATAGTTGTCACCTTTTTGCATCATCCGCACACCTGGCACTCGACTTTTTTCAATAATGCATCCCGCCACCGCGTGAAGTGGCCCCAAAAAGTGGTCCTCATGATGACCTTTCTGCATAATTCTCACAAGAAAACACCCACGCTGTGTCCGTACTCATCCATGTGCAAGTATTGACCCCGTTCGGCCTCCTGACGCCACTAGATGCCATCTGACGCACCTGCTTACCTCATGTCGTCGGCCCGCGGATAGCTTCCTCGAGAAGTTTTACGCGCTACCAACTCCTCATTATTGTATAAAAAACACACTGGTACTGGTAATAGTGAAAATCGCTGCACTATGTACATGTTGTCCTACCTGTACACATGTGGGCCCCACATAACCACCTGGCTAAGAAAAATGGGCAATCCTTTATTTGATGCACCATGCATGTATATGTACATATGCGCAATCCCTTGCTCCAAAAAACTCCTGACATAATTTGCCCATCCCCTAGCCTGCTAGATCATTCATGATCAGCAGCAGCAAAGAGAGATATGAGACTCGCCGCATCACAGGTCTCCTCATCCCTCACCAACACAGCTTGATCCACAGACAGCTCATCTTGCTCCACCATCATCAACCTGGCATGATACAACTTAAGACGCAATCCATTTACCCTTGACGTATGTAGAACACCATCTAGGTTAGCCAGCTGATATGTGCCATTTGGAAAACACTCCACTACCTTGAAAGGGCCTTCCCACTTAATCTGAAACTTCTTTTGGAAGGTGTTGTCCAGCTTACTATTGTAGCGCAAAACCAAGTCATGTTTCTTGATACCCTTACTTTTAACCTTTTCATTTATCTTTGCCAAAGCCTTATCCTGCATCTGCCCATAATGTTCCAATGCGCTCATCCTATCCAACTGGACCTCTTGTAGCTGCAAGAGCCTTTCTTTGAATGCATCACTAGGCGGCCCAAGCAACTTCTCTAACATCTTGACCGCAGGCAACTCTACCTCCACAGGCAATAGTGCTTCCTTTCCATACACCAAATGAAATGGAGTAAACCCTGTACCTGTCTTCACCGAAGTACGGTAAGCCCATAATGCACTAGGCAATTCCAAATCCCAATTCTTTCCTTGGTGCTCTGTCACTTTAGAAAGAATTTGTACCAACTCACCATTGAACCTTTCATTTAAGCCATTACACTGCGGGTAATAAGGAGTGGTATGCTGGTGCCTAATCTTCATCTTTGTGCATAAGAAGTCTAGCAGTTTAGCTCTAAATCCTGGCCCCTTATCTGAAAGTAGCTCTAATGGCACCCCAAACTTGCAACATATTTCATCATACACAAATTTTGCCACATCCTTTGCAGTGATCTGTTTTACTGCTGTAGCCTCTGCCCATCTAGAAAGATAGTCCACTGCCGTCAAAATATAGCTTTTGCCCCTGCTTGTGATAGGTAACGGGCCTATTGCATCAATCCCCCACTTTTCAAACACATCAAACGCCATAATGGTTTTTCGTAGCTCTGGCTTCAACACTCTCTTCCCAAATGCTTGACACCTATTGCAAGACCTACACCAATGGTGAACATCCTTGTGCAAACTAGGCCATACATACCCCTCTTGCAAAATCTTATGCAAGGTGATCTTTAGAGAAAAATGGCCACCACATGCGCCTTCGTGATTCTCTTCCAACACTCTGTAAAGCTCCTCCCGCCAAGGTACACGTCTCAACACGAGATCAGCCCCTTTCATGTATAAGACATCACCAATCAATTTGTACCTGTATGCTCTACGCACAAAGCCATACTTTTTAGACTTCTGAATCTCCTTTGGAATGATTCCTGTTAGCAAAAACTCCTCTTCTTGAGCCAAACTTTCCCGGCCATGATAAAGAGGTAAAGTGGTCCTCAACACAAATAGCTCCCCAATCATGCCTTGAGCTGCTTCATGTGCCTCTCCATTTAGAGCACGTTCAATGTGTCTGATACTCCATGCTTCAAACTTTTTTAACAGGCCTTTAATTCTGAAGCACATTTCCTTCAATGAGGTGTTCTTGCTCTTCCACACACCCAACACTTGCTTCACCACTAACAAGGCATCACCTTTTATGCTCAACCTTCGAACCCCATGCTTCAAACAAATGTGTAATCCGGCTTCCAATGTAGCATATTCAGCCTCATTGTTACTATGAGCATCCAATTTGAACCCTCTCTTGCATACTAGCTTCCCCTCTGGATCATAAAGTGCTATACCCCCTGAAGCTGCATCATGGCTCTTTCTGTATGAACCATCAAAAAACAACACATGTGCATTGCTGATCTGTGGCACTTCTTCAACTACCTTTCTCACCACCTCTTCCTTAACAATAAGGGGATTCTCCTTGTAGGTCAACAAATCAGCTAGGGTAGCCCTTGTACTATCTTCCACTAGAAAAGAGAACTCAAACTCTTGCAGCTCAATTACCCATTTCTTCACCACATTTGACATGTTAATACCATTAATTAACTGTGGCAAAAAGGCATAACTCGTCAAGAAAACAAAAGGCCGTGGTAGCAAGTAATGACGAAATCGTCGACAAGCAAATATTACACTAGCCATCACTAGCTCTACTTCCGATAACTTTCTCTCCGCTACCAACTTCACTCGGCTTGCACAATACACTGGCCTCATATAATGGCTGCCCTTCCCCTTTTGCAATAGCATGGCTCCAATGGCATCATCCCCTACTGATGGATTTACATAAAAAACTTTCTCCCAATCAGGAGCCTGCATGGCTGACAACCCCCCTAACACCTCTTTCACCTCTTGAAACACTTCTTCACACTTGTCATCCCATTGCAATGGATCATGCTTTGCCACTTGTTGTAATGGATAAAGAAGCTGCGAAGACAATGGAATAAACCGTGCCATGTACTTCACTTTGTGTATAAAGGTTGCCAATTGCTTCGTACTCATAGGTGATGGAAGAAGAATAATAGACTTCACCTTATCTGGATCAGCCTCAATGCCATTTTCTGACACCATATGGCCCAATAACTTCACCCTTGGCTGTGCTATATGACATTTCTTTGGATTTAATTGTCCTCCACATTCATCATATCGAGCCAATACCATCTGCAACTTCTCATGATGCTCAGCCCTACTGCTATAGACACAGAAGTCGTCCATAAAAGCCTTAACACAACTACCAATGAATGGTTCCAGCACCCAATTTGCTCTTTCTTGATAGAAAGATGGTCCATTTGACAACCCAAACGGCAACACTGTGTAGCAATAGCAGCCCCATGGCGTAATAAAAGTTGTCTTTGTGCGGTCTTTAAGAGCAATCTTCAATTGAAAATAGCCTGAAAAACCATCACACACACTGTACCTCTCATAACCTGCCACTGAATCCAAGATCTGATCGATGAATGGAAGAGGATATGGGTTCTTCTTAGTGGCTGCGTTTAAGGGTTTAAAATCCACACAAATTCTCCACTTCCCATCCTTCTTTGGACTGACTACAACTGGACTCACCCATTCTGTGGTCTCCACTGGAACTATGAACCCTGCCTTCAATAACTTGTCCACCTCTACCCGCAAGGCTTCCATTTGCTCTTGACCCATCCTTCTTAGCCTTTGCCGCACTGGCTTAGCACCTTCTTTCAGCTCTATATGCATCTCTTCACCCTTGAACCCTCTGATCTCTTCATATGAAGTAATGAACAAATCAGGAAAACTAGCCAGCATATGCAAATATATATCCTTCTCCATAGCTGAGAGGTCTCCACTGATCATTTGTGTCATCAATTCCTGCTTCTTTGACAACTCAACCTTGGTTTGCATCAGCCCTTCAATCACTTCATAAGGCCCTTCACTTTCATCTTCAACTTCCTTCGCAAATGCGACTAAACCAATCTCCTGGATTTCTTTGTCCATCAAAAGAAATGCAACATCAGCATCCTCATCACTGCTGGTAGTGCTATCACTATCCTCATCTGTCACCGTGGAAGAGTCTTCATCACTAGACTCATCCTCATCTTCATAAAGCTCCTCTAATCGTTTCCTTGTGTCCATATTATAAAGCTTCTTGGTACCTGTCTTTCCATAGAGGCTAATTGTACCATGTTGCCAATCTTGAACAGCTCCCACTGCACGTAACCATGGTCTGCCCAGTATAATAGGATATGCTCCCAACCCTGCTGGCATCACATGAAAATCAACCACTGCCTTTGCATCATATGCCTCAACTTCTAAGCTCTTTACAACACCTAAGAATTTTACTTTTTGATGGTTTGCCAATCTGATCCGAAAACCTGACACCCCAGCCACTGTGAGACCCATCTTCTCAACGCATGAGTGTGTTATGACGCATATTTGGGCTCCGCCATCCACATAACCTTGTCCCAAATTTTTCCTTTTATGCCACACATCTACTATTGGACAAATGTCTGGTAGCTCGTCCATTGCCAACACCTTCACTGAACCTCTCTCTGGCTCTTTCTCCATTGGGTTAACCATCCTCTTCCACTGTCGCTTTAGCTTAGGCACCATCTCTATAAGCTGCCCAGAAGTAACATCTGCCTTCCTGCTCGTCAGATCCTCCTTCAAGTCATAGCTTAATTGCCCATCCCCTAGTGGAAAATCTGAAACATGAAACTTTCGACGAGCTCTCCTTTTCCTCTTGGCCTTGACATCCTCGCCTTCATGGCTCTTTCCTTTCTTCTTACTAGGACCTGAGGCACTTCTTCCTTCCTTATCCTCTGTGGTCCTCTTCCCAATAGGCATCACTAATGTATCCTCTAGCTTTGATGCCCTCTCCAAGGTGACTACACTTAGCACTTTTGTCTTCCCTTTTTCCTCCTGGGTCAGTCCACTGGTTCCTTCGTCTCCCTTAATTTCGATGCCATAATCATTTGACCTAGTTAGCACCTGTCTTGGCAATGGATACATGTCTCCCCCCATCCTTGGTGGCTTATCACATTGCGGGCTGATGTGACCCAACTCTCCACAATTATAACATGTGGGCGTCTGCCTCCAAAACCTACTATTACTTTGTCCAGCACCATTCCTAGGTCTTTCTTCACCTCCTGGCTGATTTGCAAACCGCCCTCGACCTCGATTATTTCCCACTTGACCTAGCATGTTTAGGCTGAGATTCTTCATCAGATCAACCACTTGCCTCATGTCTTGCCTTAGGCCATCATCTTGCACTGCTGTAGTGACCACTGCTGGCATAACCTGAGTAGTAACAGGAACCACTGGTTCATGATGAACCCCTGACATGCGCCCTTGTAAAGACTCTATAGGCTGAAATTCAGACCTCATTGGCAAAGACTCCACCCCTAACTGGCTCATTTTCCTCAGCTTCCACTCTTTGTTCCTTGCTACCTCTAGTGCATCTTCATATGTCCTAGGCTTCTTTAGCTCTACTCTCCAACGTATATTCTCCCAAAGACCAGCCAAGAACCTGTCCTTCTTCATCATGTCAGGCGGGGGTACCTGTGGTGCTAAAGCCTTGCACATTCGCTCCCATGCCAATGAAAACTTACGTATGTACGCATCTACTGGCTCACCTTCCTTTTGCACCAAAGCCTGTACTTCTTGCCACACTTTGTCAGGGTCTTCTATCTTCACAAACTCCACTTCCAATCCATGCCTTAGATTGTCCCAACTCAATCTTATAGGTGGATCAGCCATACGCAACTCCTCTTCAAATGCTTTGGACCAAGCTCGTGCATCACTCTTCAAACAAATTTGGAGAAGGCGTAACATTTGCGTAGGGTCATGAATCTGGTTGCTAATGCAGGCAACCTCCATCTTTTCCAAAAATTCTTCCACATCTTCATCACTTCTTCCATGAAACTCGGGATAAGAGAAAGCCATGGCTACCCAAATTATGATGCTTTGAGAACCCCTTCGAACACACGTGCAAGAACCCAAAACTTTTCACTTCCCAATCCCCAGAAACTTCAATGGAGCTCAACTTTAGATAAGGACAAACACATGCACATCAAATGAGTTTTCATAGTTGATCATCGGAATGACAACAGGCAAAGGACATTCCAGGATCTCTCTCAATCTTCTTGGCCCAAACATAAAGACTATGCGGTGCTGGAAAAAGATCTTCCTGGACACATGAACATTAATCTGAATTCTTTGCGTTAAATGAAAAGGAGTGAACTGAGGGCCATTTTGATCATCCATTAAAGCCAACCATGAAGCTCCCAAGAAGGCACACTTGACTCAACCTCTGATTTTGCCAAAATTTCAGCAGCATAACAGCATAAATGGCTCAAAATACCAAAAAACCAGCCATCATAACTTGGGAAAATTTCGACAGAGTTTCCCCAGAAGTAGAGCAGTAGGAACCCAAAATATAGACTGTCTATGTATGCATAAACTGTCAACAATAGAACCCGAGCATCAAGTAGGACTCACTAGTACATAGCATATGGCGAGGTCACGAAAAGGGTGCTCCAGCTACCTGTATCACCGAAAGGATCTCCACATTTGAGAATCCCCCAGCTCAATAAAAACCTCACGCTATCGACCCTCACACGAAAGCTAATGCAAATCGCGTATAGTCAAGTCTCAGAAATGACTATCTTCCACACCAAGTCTCAGAAATGGCTGGGACTGCCAAATAAAACCATATATGGCTCCACAAAGGCGTACAATGGCAGTTTCCACAAGTAACGTACAATCCAACAAACAATGCGCTCAAATAGGCGCCAAGTGATGCATTCCCACAACAACTGCAAGTGACATCACTACTAGTCCAGCTACCTGTACCTGTGTGAATCACCTGTACCTGTCCCTGTCCCTGTTCCTGTAACCTGTAACCTGTAATCTGCAACCTGCAACCTGTAATCCCGAAGCTCGAAGCTTGAAGCTCGAAGCAGAAGGTACTCGAAGAAGATCCTCAGTGGGGGCACCAAAAGAATGTGAGCGGGATGAAAACACACACAGCGCCTCTATAACGACCCGACACACACTCTTGGGAAGATACACACACACACTATGGGGCACCACTCGGCTTACACAACACACCTGGCCGAGACAGGGAACACACCTCTGGAGTGAGAGGAGAGAGACTATCCACTTGCCCACTCCACACAAACACACACACACACACACACACCCAAAAACTCAGCTCAAAAGAGGAGAATTTCTGATGTTTAGATACAAATGAGCTTGGGCCAACACCAATGGGGCAAACAGCTCACACAATATGGGTAAAATAAGCCAGATATAATCACAAACTGGAGCAGAAACTTCGCTCATAGGAGAAACTTACACAGAAAAACAGCAGGAAAAGAGTGAGGAATTTGGCAAAATGGACAGCGCCATCGCGTCCGGAACGGCCCAAAACCCCAGTCTACAATGTCAAAGTGCTCAAATCCGACCTCGGATGAGCAGTTTACGGCCAAAACAGGCTCCAAAATGAGCAAAAACACACCTGCGGCTGTTCCTCCTCTCTTCTCCACGTTTTTTTCTGGTCTTCTCTCCCTTTTTTCAGTTCCCACACTTAGCTTTATTACTTGGGCACCCTTGGCCTTTTAGATGACCTCAAACGGACCCCGAACAGGCCAAAAACTGACCTCGCAGTGCATAGTTGTCACCTTTTTGCATCATCCGCACACCTGGCACTCGACTTTTTTCAATAATGCATCCCGCCACCGCGTGAAGTGGCCCCAAAAAGTGGTCCTCATGATGACCTTTCTGCATAATTCTCACAAGAAAACACCCACGCTGTGTCCGTACTCATCCATGTGCAAGTATTGACCCCGTTCGGCCTCCTGACGCCACTAGATGCCATCTGACGCACCTGCTTACCTCATGTCGTCGGCCCGCGGATAGCTTCCTCGAGAAGTTTTACGCGCTACCAACTCCTCATTATTGTATAAAAAACACACTGGTACTGGTAATAGTGAAAATCGCTGCACTATGTACATGTTGTCCTACCTGTACACATGTGGGCCCCACATAACCACCTGGCTAAGGAAAATGGGCAATCCTTTATTTGATGCACCATGCATGTATATGTACATATGCGCAATCCCTTGCTCCAAAAAACTCCTGACAGCGTATGAAGTCTTCTGTGATAAAAAATGATATTGATGCTTTGAGGTGGTTGGTGATTGTGCCTTAAGCCCTGGTAGCTATTTTTCACTTTAAAAAAGTCAAGTGATCAGTTTTGAAACTCCCTGCTTGGTATTTCCATCTTAGGAAGGGATTTCTCCATTGTGTCCGTGTTAACTTAGAGATTCTTATTGATCTCTATTTCCCCCGCATGTCCTGTGGCTATAATGAATCCTTTACACTCATAGATGCCCCTTTTGGTGATTTGTCGCTCAAATATTGTCTTTTATTGAGGAGACTATCGACGAGAGTTTTTCTTGATGATTGACCTTACATATTGGTTTTTGATGATGGGCACTTATCGGGGCCGTGAAGTCTGGTGGAAAATGGGCACTTATTGGGGCCATGAGACCCAAATAACGCTTTGTGGCCCCGAAGCCTTGCCCAATGTTTTGACCCACTTTTTGATGGTCGATTTGAACGGAGACTTACTTGGAATATAGACATGCTTGAGATGTATCTTATCTTGAATTTTTGTGTCATTTTGGTGATTCTTTTTCGATCAGCCTTTGGCGTGCCCAAAAAGGTTAGGGTTTTCTTGGTTGACCTAAAACCACATTGGAGGTTATGGAGGTGTTCTTTTAGCTTAGGGTTAACCTCCCATCAAGTCTCATAGCAACTAGTTGGGTGGTTGATGCATTATGGGCTCTTTTCAGTTTCTTTCCCGCGAAGCTACATTGCCGATTTTCAAAGTTTTCCACGACAAAGAGAGTGTAGGACAAGAAAAGCTCATGGTAACGAGCCTACCTCTCATATCTAGTGTCTCCATTTTCTCGCTTGTTTGCTTGAAACCTCTATTTTTAGATATATACACACACCTAGAGGCTCATCTTGGTGTTTTTCCTCTGTCATCTTGTTATTACACAATATTTTAGGGCATATTTGTTCGAGTTTTATCAGAATAATTGTAATCAAACATAAAAATCCATAAAATCAAGGAAAACAGTGCCCTCTTTTACACTTATAGCGTGTCAGTTCCTCGGTTCCTCCCCCCTTCCTTGTCGAAGTCCTCCTGGACGATCATGTCAATGTTGAATCTTTGTTGAAAGTATGCTCTTGGGAAAGGCGTCTGGACAATAAGCTATCAAGTATTTTGGCTCTTTCTTTGATGGTCAATAGAGTTTGTGAAGCCAGGCTGCTCAATATTTTTGTATTTGTGATTGTTTTTTGCTTTGGTCTCCACCACTAAACCTTCAATATTAGTTGATTGGAACTTGCTGTTTGTGGGTTGCAGATGTTGTGTACTGGAAGTTCTTGAGGTTTTTGCTTTTGAATCCAGATTTTGATATGGCGGTTGTGAGTGCGGAGTAGTTTCTTTGGTACCCATATCTATTTTTGGCAAGAGTTTGGTTTTGGATTCCTGTTTATATATATAATATGTGGTTGGAGGGTTAACATTAATTTCTGGTTTCTCCTTCTTGGTCAATTGATCCTTTCGGACCCAAATCTTGTTGATAGATTTGTTGTACTGACCCTGTTGTTTGTGTTGTGGTACTCTTGGTGACTTCTGTTCTTTGAGTTTCGATGTATCATGCCCCAGTTGTCTTTGCCTTTGGGACTTGATCTTGCTACCTTAAATTGCACTTTTGAATCCCTTGTTGGTCAATGGGTGCTAGTAAGGACTGCTTACCTTTGTCCTCCAATTGCAAAATTGATTGTTTGTTTTCAGCCCTTGTAGAAAAAGGAACTTGCTATTTTGCCGAATCAGATTGTATATTTACAGTGTTTTGACACCAGTCAAGTTGTACCTTATAACTTTTCTGCCAAGGTTGAACTAGCAATACTGCATATTGCGTGCTCGTATCTTCGACCACATAAAATTTATGTGGATAGTCATGTTGATTTACCTGTACTCTGAGCATTGTCCATCCTAGAACTTTAATCAAATGTTCTAAATAACTTTGGAGCTTGTTCTTCTTCTCCTGTAATTGGTTGTCAAGTTGAAGTTTCTTGTAAAGGTTGTAGGAGATCAAGTTTCCTTGAGCTCCCGAATCAAGTATCATTGTTGCCTTCACTTGATTGATTCCAATTTTGACATCATATTTAGGCTCCTTTATGGTCTTGTCGTTGAATTTTGTGACCCGAATTGCATTTATCTTTAGAGGTGGTCCATGTTGTTGTTTTTGTCAAAGAAGCTTCTTTTTTGCTATCCTTTCTTTAGCCTCTGCTTGAGCTTCTGCAACAATGTTCTGTTTTTCTTGCATCCTTTTCTTTGCTTGATGGATTTGCTGGAGCATATTTGGGGTTGGTGGTAGATGAAATTGTTTTAGTCGACAACCACTTATCCAGTTTGGCATTTCCTCTCCATCCAATGTAGCAAGCTTGACGACCCCAATTGGTGATTAATCTTTAATCACAAAGGGTCCCATCCCTCGCTTTCTAAGTTTCTTTGCATGTTTTCTCAACGTATAAAGCAAGACATAATATCATGTTTTGAATTTTTTGGAACGCACATGCTTATCAAAAAATTCTCTTTGCCTTCGTTTTTGTGCGTAGATAGAAGCTACTGCTTTCAAGCGAAGCTTATCTAGTTGTTCAAGGTCATCTATACATGAGGACATTTCATGACCTGTCCACTCTAGACATTTTGTTGTTCTTAGGGTTGGGATTAAGTATTCCATAGGTAGTATAGCATTAAGTCCAAACACCATGTTGTACGGTGTTGTGCCTATCAAGGTTTTGTAAGAAATCATATACGCCCATAAAGTTCAATGTAGTTTTCGATCCCAATCAATTCTAGACTCTAATACTATCTTAGTTAAGATTGTGCATAGAGTTTATTTGTAGCTTCGGCTTGACCATTAGCCTGTGGGTGGTAGGGAGTTGACTTCTTATGAACTATCATGAAGTCTTCAAGAAGATTTTCAATTATCTCATTTATGAAATGTGTGCATCGATCACTAACAATTTCTATAGGTAGACCATATCTAACACAAATATTTTTGTCTAGAAATTGTGTAGTAGTCTTAGCATCAGTCTTTTGTGTAGCTTTAGCTTCTACCCATTTCGTGAGATAGTCTGTGGCTACAATGATATATTGGGCATGTGTTTTGTACGTTGGGGGTGATATTGGTCCTACTAAGTCTATTCCCCACTTGGAAAAGGCTCTAGCTCCCATCATTGGCTGTAAGGGCATCTCATCCCATTTTGTTGGTACGCTGGTTTGTTGACAAGACTCACATCATTTTGTATACTCGTTTGCGTCCATATGTAATGTTGGCCACCATATTCCCGATGTTAATACAATTTTTGTTGTCTTTTCCCCTGAGAAATAGCCTCCACTAATCCCTCCATGTGCTTGTTCCACGATTGGAATGTACATGTTCTCCGTTGCATACAGCTTAAGCTTGTTATCCTTTATTTTTTTATAAAGTTGATCTTCAATAAGAGTGAAATCGTGAGCTTCTGTATCTATCGTTTTCTGTCATGCTTTGGTGATATTTTTAGGAAACGTCTGCCTTTCCAAATAGTCAACAATGTATTGACTCCGTTTTGACGACGTAAGTGTTATTTGAAACAATGTGGCATGTTCAATGGGTGGACTTGATCTGCATTTGACGCAACTAGTGACATATTCATGAACATCAATGCGCATAGTCGTCCAATACATTCCCAATTGTCGCAATCGTTGAAAAGTTTTTGTGGCTGAAGAATGAAACATTAATGCCTGGATATGCGCTTCCAACAAATATGTTTCATATTACTCAGGGTTTATGCACACTCTTAGAATGCCGTCGGAGCCTAAATTATATAAACGTCCCCCAACAACTGAAAGTTCTTAGCTTGGTGAATCATTCTTTGTTTAAGGTCTAGGTCCATCGTATTGAATTCCCCACCTTGTGATAGTAGCTTGACGATCTCTTGGGACCACTTAGGTACCATTTCTATATTGAAAAGATATGCATCATGTAGGTCATCATCCACTCCGTCTGGATTGTCTCCATTAGGTAATTGAGAGAGGTGGTCTGCATGAAGGTGTGTCTTCCCCTTCTTTACCACTACAGTAAAGTCAAAATCTAACAATATGATGAACCATCTTATGATTTGTCGAGTATTGCATGGTTTGTTAATAAGGTATAAAAAGGCTTGATGGTCTGTGAAAAACACAAACTTATTTGTGAGGAGGTAATGCCGAAATTTCTTAATGGCATAAATCATTTCAAGTCCTTCTCTCTCGGTGGTTGTGTAATTACTTTTGGAATTATTTAGTTGTCGACTAGAATAGCTAACTGAGAAATCCATAGTTCCCTCTCCTGGTTGAGACAGAATACATTCGATAACAAATGCAGAAGCATCTATATGGACGTGAAAGATTTTTTCCCAATCAGGTGCTCGTAGCATTGGAGCGAATACAAGGGCATCTATTAATTTCTTAAAAGATTCCTTGCATTTACATCTTCATTCAAAGATCACAATAAGTCTATACATTGGTTGTGCAATAATTGCATTCATGTGTATGAACCTCCTGTAATAACCACAATGTCCCATGAAACAATGTACTTGCTTTGCATTGGTCGGCTTAGGCATTTCAATAATCACCTTAATCTTATCCAAATCTGTGGAAATGCCATGTTATGAGACAATATGCCCTAAGATTCGTCCTTGTCTTACCATGAAACGTGCTTTTTTGGATTAAGGCAAATCCTATATGTCCTGCATTTCTCGAATACCCTTTTGAGATGTTCCACATGTCCTTCTCTTTGCAGAGAGTGTACACAAGATCATCTATATAGATTTCCAAGAAATTCCTCAAATACTCCTTGAAGGCATGTGCCATCAATCTTTGAAAGGTGGCAAGTGCCATCAATCCTTGAAGGCATGTGCCATCAATCTTTTAAAGGTGGCAAGTGCATTTGTTAACCCAAATGGCATGACCCGATACACAAATATGCCCCATTCTGTGGCAAACGCCATTTTATATTGGTCCTTGGGTGCAATTCCAAGTTGATTGTAACCAGAAAACCCATCCAAGAAGGAATATGCACGCTTTCCTGCCATTCATTCAATGACATGGTCTATGATTGGCAAGGGATAGTTATCCCTTATTGTGGCTGCATTGATTTTTTAAAGGTTGACACACACTCGGAGTTACCCATTCTTTTTGGGTACAACAACAATTGGGGATACCCAGTCAGTGCGTTCTATCTCATAGATAAACTCCGCATCTTTCAGTTTATCAATCTCTTCCTTGATACCTTAGCAAAGGTGTCATTATACATGTAAGGTCATTGTCTCCTTGGTTTCACATCAAGTTTTAATGGGATAGTATGTTGACAAATTGTCGGATCCACTCCCTTTAAGTCCTTGTAAGACCATGCAAACACATCCTTATATTCCTGAAGAAGGTTGAGTAGTTCCCCTTCCTCATCTAGGCTCAGGTCTGGTGCTATGTATACAAGTTGCAATGTCTCTCCAGGTCATGCTAAGTCTACTTCCTTTGCATCTTCTGGCCCATCATAAGACTCTCTCTTCCGTCGCTCTCTGATGGGCTGTGTCAGCACTATTTTTCGATCTTGAATTGTGAACTTTTTGTAATGGGATGGTACACTCCTATTTTTTCCCTATTGTCTTTCTCATCCTCTCTGTTGTCCATTTTGGTTGTTTAGAGTCTTCTTGAGCTCTTGGTACCTTTTCTTACGTTCAAGTTTTGTCAATTTTGGTTCTTCCAATTTCAATTCTGTTTCCCTATTCTTAATTTAGTTTCTTCTTTCAGCCTTTGCTTTCGCTCCTTTACATCCCTAGGACTGTCTTTTGTCCTGGGGTCTTGATCTTGAGAGAACTGAACTGATATTTTGTTTTTAATGCAGTCTTTTGCCTTCACCAGAGATAAGAATTCCATTCTGTTTTTAATGTTTGGCCTTGGGTTATCTCTGGCCTTGTGAGTTTCTCTCCATTTTTTGTAATGTGCTTAACGTCCTTGTTTCTGATTTGGAAAATCATAAAACCTTACATTGTTAGGGCTTACTTCCCTAACAGTAATGCAGAGTAAAATACACAACAAACTGCATACGACATAGCTTTACTGCACAACAAAAAAATATAGAACATCATTGACACTAATAAATTGTATTGTATTACTACAAATTTTGCATCATGTAAGCACACGCTACAACCTCTTGCCGAATACAGTTCGACTGCTCTAAGTAGAGAACGATTAACGACTCCTAACTGCCATGATGCACCAAGAAGTAACTTGCATGACTAAAATCAATCCCACTTAAACTAACCATCATAGGTGTAAAGACACCCTTAGAGTTCAAAGGTCTAACCTTGGTTACAAATAAAAAGTAAATAAACTACTACTGAAGCATCACGGCCTAACGCCTGGCACATCCCGTGGGAAATGTTTGCAAAATATCGTAAGAACCCACAACATCCCTTGACAAAACAAGCTTGAAACTATAAAAAAAAATCTTCTTGCTACTGCTCTTGAAGATCAAAATCTTTAGTGGCAAAACAGGATCTCCTGACTCTTCCTCCATATTTTGAGCAGCTTCAAGTAATGTAGCATCAATACCTGGATCCTCAGAAATTGCCTCAACACTCTTCAACAAAAGTTTCTCCATGTTTTCTTGATCCTCTGTGTCATCAACCTGTATAACTAAAACTAAAACTGCAGTTTGGCCTGCTTCCTAAACTAATCCTTGAGTTGTTTCCTGAACTGACAGCTAAATTGTATCCTTAGCTTCTACTTCAATTGTAAACTGAATTGGCTCAGCTACTTTAGTATCCATTTCCATCTGAACTTGCATCTTCTGTTGCAATTTCGCATTCTGCTTCTTCAAATCAGCTAATTGTCACTATAGAAGCAAAATTTCCTCCTTGGATTCCTCCTCTGCAAAATCTTGGTATGGTTTAATAACCACATCATACTTTTTAATTTTAATATGCTCCCACACTCATTTCATATACTCCATGACCTCACTCTTCATTTTCTCAATATCTCCTGAACTGACATACCAGCCTTCTACATCCAACTCTTCTTCTGACAAGTGTTTGATCTTTTCCTCCACTTTTCTACAAGCTGCAACCCTGCTTAACAGTACCATGTTGCTACTCTCCAAAGATGCATTAATAGTATACATTCTAGTCAATTGCTCTTGCAGTACTTGGAACCACTCCCCCTTCCATTTAGAAATTCTGGATGAAATCTTGGAGAGCTTCTTAACGTAGCAAGAATTTCATTATTGTCTCTTGCATCCGAGCCAACACTCGCAGAGGAATTGCGAACTGTTGACATCCTCAGCCCCGTCATAAAACGCAAGAATGGACCGCAGGTTGTGATTGTGCGCTATCCTTTCACATGCATAACTAGTCACCATCAAAAAATCATCATTTATAAAACTTCCCCCTTGATTCCTGACCCTTTGCCCAAAAAATGGTTTAAGTCAGAATCCATTGATAGGTTTTTTAATAATTGTACCCTCCTGATCACACAGTAAAAAAGTATTCGGCCCCATTGATTTTACAACCTGAAATGGCCCCACATACCTAAGTTTGAGTTTACCTGGTCTCAGGCCCAATTTATTGTTATAAACCAGTACCCAATCACCTGAAGAAAAAAATTTTGAATTTAGTATTTTTGTTAATCCAAGCTTGTGTCCTTTGTTGGATAATGTCAGCAATGTACTGGCTATGGATTCTATCCTCTTCCAACCTCAGTAAAGCCTCTTTCCTATAATTGACTGAGTCTTCAGAAGACAACTTTTCCTGAATTTCAACCCTAAGACTTGGCACTATAAATTCCGTGGGCACCACTTCTTCCAACCATACACTTGCTTGAATGGTGTCATTCCAGTAGTAACTTTGTATGCTGTTCTAAAAGCCCATAGTGCAGAATCCAAATTTTTATCCGAATTTGTCCTGTGTTGATTGACCAGCTTCCTGATAATCCTGACCAAAATCTTGTTGATACTTTTTGCTTGTCCATTGGCCTGGGGATAGTACATTGTTGACTTCTTATGCAAAATCATATGCAATTCAGTCAGTTTACTTATTAATTTGTTAATAAAATGTCCTCCCTGATCACAAACTAGCTCAATGGGACAACCAAACATGGTCATAGTGTTTCTGTACAAGAACTTTGCTACACTTTTTTCTTTATTGTCTCTTAAAGCCACTGCCTCTACCCACTTTGTACTGTAGTCAAATGCAATCAAGATATACCTCTTTTGTGTAAATTTGGCAGGTGGTTTGATTGGACCAACAAAATCCAATCCCCATTTTTGGAATGGTTCCAAACGCAAAATAGGTTGCAATGTCATTCTATCCACATCCAATGGCCTGCCATCTCTTTGACATAGCAAATAATTTTTACTGAACTCTTGAGCATCCCTAATTATTGTTGGTCACCAGAGTCCTGCTTGAAAAACTTTCATTTTAGTAATCTCTCCTGAGAAGTAGCCTCCTGCATTCCCTACATGTGCTTCTGCCAAAACTTCGTTTTGCTCAAATTGTGGTACACATCTCCTTATTACCTGATCAATGCCCCTCTTATATAAAAGTCCTGCAATAACTGTAAATGGTTTACTTCTCAATGCCATCCTCTTCTTGTGATCTTTGGTCATAGATTCAGGTAACACTCCTTCAGTAAAAACTGAAACATATCTTCATACCAATCCCTTGACTGGTTAGTCACCTGAACTAAAAATAGATGTGCATCAGGTAATTGGTCAGGTACTCCTGAGGGATCAGCTTCACCTATTTCCAACCTACTGAGATAATCAGCCAAGACATGAAGTCGTCCAGGAGTATGTATGACCACATAATCAATTAATTCCTGCAATAGCAGTATCCATCTCGCCAACCTTCGTGACAAATGTGATTTATTCACCAAACAAATAAGAGCCTGATGATCTACATGGAAAATTACCCTATTCGCCAAAAGGTAATGTCTAAATTTTTGCAATGCATAGATCATTCCCAAGCATTCTCTCTCAGTCATCATTGAGTAATTATTCTCTGCAAGTGTCAATACCGTGCTGGCATAGTAAATTGGTCTAAACCAACCTCTACTTGTTTCCTGCATCAATGTTGCACCCACTGCCACATGAGATGCATCTACAAAGATATGGAATGGTAAATTCCAATCAATAACAATCAAAATAGGTGCTATAGTCAGCATCCTTTTCAATATCCTGAATGCTCTGCCCTGCTCTTTTCCCCATTCAAAAACTGCATCTTTCTTTGTACGTTTCGTTAGTGGTGTACAAACATGTGCCAATATCTCAAAAATCGGTTATGCCATTTCACTTGACCCAAAAATCTTCCCAATTGCTGAATGGCTTTTGGTTCCGGTGATTTATTGATTGTTGTTACCTTACTTGGATCTATAGACACTCCTTATTTAGAAATGACATGTCCCAAGAGAACTTCCTTTGAACTGCAAAAGCACACTTGGCTGGGTTCAATGACAACCTAAATTCCCTGCATTTCTGAAAACATAACTTCAAGTGCTCTAAATGCTCCTGTTTCTTTCCAAAAACACTAAAATCATCCAAGAAAACCCTCATAAATGTTGTAAGGTATTTTTCAAGCCAAATGTCATCACATTACTGGCATAACTCACCATTCAGTCTCACAAAGGCTGTTTTCTCTTTGTCTTCAAGTGCCATTAAAATCTGGTTGTATCCACTAAAACCATCCAGGAAATTGTAAAGCTCATGTCCCGGTACTGCATCCAGTGCTGTATCACAAAAAGGTAAAGGAAATGGATCAGCTATTGTAGCAGCATTCAGTTTCCTATAATCTACACAGACCCTGATCTTGCCATTCTTCTTTGGAGAAATAACGATTGGCGACAGTCAAGTGACCTCATCCAATGGGTAAATGAAACCCACAGCCAACAGTTTGTTTTTTTCCTCTTTAACCTGTTTGGCATAGTTAGGATTCATCCTGTACTGTTGTTATACAACTGGAACTGCATCTGCTTTCAAGTTAATTTTATGTTGGCAAAAGCTAGCATCTACCCCCTTCATATTAGTATATTTCCATGCAAAAACATCTTTGAATTCTAGCAACAATTGCTTTAGTTTCTGCTTAAACTCCTCATCTAGTTTTACTGAAACCTTTACTATTTGTGGTTGCTCCTCAGTGTTCAGGTTCAGTTCTTGCAATTCATCCTAAGTGACTCTTGCAATCCTTTTCATTTGATGTTCAAATACTCTTTCTGCCTGCTTTACTGCTTTAATGGCTTCCAATTCTTCTTTGCTTTCAATTTACAAATTCTTCAATAACTCATTACCCATTTTGGTAGGTGACTGCTTACCCTGGGCAATCAGTGCTTCCTGAGTCAAGGACTTTAGCCCATCATCCTCATGCTATAAAATATACTTAGTGGCTATCTTTTGCACGTCCACGTTAAAGATAGGTACCACTGATGAATTGGTTCTAAGAAATTCTTCTTCAACCTCCTCTCCAATCTGTTCTACCATGTTCAGTCCTTCTGCATGCAATGCCCTAAAACCTAGTGGGATTACCTTTCTGGCATCCATTTGCATTCTAACTTTCTTCTTACCCCTTTTGATCACAATAGAGTCTTCTCCCCATAACTGCTTGACTCTTGCTGCTCTTAACGATGGTCTTCCTAACATGATTAGATAAGAACAAATAGATTCCTCCAACCTGAGTACTACAAAGTTGGCTACAAATTGCAGTCCCCCAACTGAGATCTGCAAATTGCTCAAAATGCCCAAAGGTTGAACCCACCTCTGGTCTGCCATTTTAACTTGAAAAGGAGCTGGATCTATTGAGATGTCGAGCTCTACATCTTGAGCTGGCATCCACTACGGGTCTTGGCCGCTTACGGAATTTACTCACTGGCGCGTTAGGTGACTGACATGGAGGATCTCTGCCAGTGATTCTACAGCTGGAGTACACTTATAGTGCCAGCCTAGTACGCTTCTAGCAAGTTCACACTTAGTGATCGCATGTACATATGTGCTACTTTTCAGCTTTAGCACTTAGTCATTTTCGTACTCTCTTTTCTTAGCGAAGAAGAAGAAGAAGCTTTCCATCTATGTGTGCTTTGTGCTTGTCTTGTGTAGCTCTCTTGCATCCTCATTCTTTACATGGTATCAGAGCTTGGTGCAGGCAAGAGAGGCTAAGAGAGCAAGAGCAAGTCTCCAAAGTGCAGTATACAGAGATTTATTGTACAAGTACAATGTTTGTATGTACGCTTGATTGTGGACACTCGTTGAGTGTAGAAAGTGTTACAGATACCACAATAGCAGGTTCAGTAGATTTGCAGGTTTTTGTAGATTGCAGCTATTTTGTCTTAGTGCTTTAAGATGTCTGACGGTTTCAACCAAATTGTCACTGAGAAGCTTGAGAAAAATAACTACCCTGCATGGAAGTTCAGAATAACTAATTTCCTAAAAGGAAAAGGTTATTGGGACTATGTAGAAGGAGACAATGAAAAGGAACCAGAGATTCCTAAGGCAAATGCTACGGTAGAGCAAAGAAAAGCTTTGAGGGACTGGCAACAAGGCCAGATCAAAGTGATGTATTGGCTTTCTATGAGCATCATAGATGGCATGATGGGCTATCTACAGGATGCTGAAACCCCCGCCATTGCATGGAAAAACTTAGGCAGAGTGTTCGAGGTGAACACCAAAGCCAGGAAGCTTCAACTAAAGTCGGACTAAATCAGGTTAAGAGGAACAACCTCTCCATCAATGATTATGCCTTGAAGATCAAGAGTATCATTGAGGCTCTTGGATCTATTAAAGTCTCAGTGGAAGACGATGACATTCTCCGTGCATGCTTGGATGGTCTAGGAGACGAGTATGTACATTTCAGGTCTTCCATGAATACAAGAGACGACATCCCCGTGTTCCAAGATTTGATTTCTATGCTTATTCTTGAGGAGAAGAACCTTGGTCTTGACACATCTTCTTCTCGTGGGCAGAAATAGGTCTGAACAGGCCTTCTATTCTAACTCCAACAGAGGTAGAGGTCATGGTCGAGGCCCAAGTGGTTGCAGGGGCCAATTTCGAGAAGGTCAATCAAATCAAAACAATACAGGTGGCAGAGGAAACCAGTCTCAAGGCAGGGGGAGTCAAAGAGGTCGTGGTGCGGGATCAAGCAGGCAGCAACATATTGCAGATAGCAGAGAATGTTGGACTTGTGGTGAAAAAGTTCACATGTCACGTGACAGTCCAAAGGGAAAAACAAGTGGAAAGAGAGAACATGGAAACTATGCATCTACTAAGCAGAGATGCAGATGACAGCAGAAGCGAGCGCATGTTTGTTATGCAGCATGTAATGAATACAATGAGTGCAGAGAATTCCACCCAAGATGATGTTTGGTATGTGGATTCAGGTGCCTCTAATCACATGATGTCTCATGGAGAGTGGTTTAGAGATATGCGCAAACCATATGTGTCAGGCTATGTGCAGATAGGAGATGACACAGCTCACCCCATTGCTCATGTACGGGACATAGCTCTAAATACAAAGAATGGGAAATCAAAGTACTTAGCAGATGTACTTCATGTCCCAAACATTACAAAGAATCTTGTTTCTGTTGGACAAATGGTTGAGCAGGGTTTGCAGGTTCGCTTCAATCCGAATGGCTGTTATGTAGAAGATTTCCAGAATGTTGTAAGCTAATCACAGAGGGAAAATGTGTGGGCAGAATGTTTACGCTGAATGTAGGCATGCCTGAGGTAAAAGCTGCATTATTTGTATAGGGCACAGGTGTTGTGGCTAATGTTGACATTTGGCACAAACACATTGGCCATCTCAATGAGCAGAGATTGCGCAACATGCAACCAAAACAGATTGTAAAAGGTTTGCCCAAATTCAAGGTGGATGGTATGCATAAAGTGTGTGCAGCATGCCAGTTTGGAAAACAGTCAAAGGGCTCATTTCCACATGAGCGCAATGTATGTAAAAATCCACTTGAGGTGGTGCACACAGATGTTTGGGGTCCAACCGATATTGCAAGTATACATGGTTGCAGGTATTATGTCTCTTTCATTGATGACCATACAAGGAAAGTATGCGTAACAAAAGTTAAGTGTTTGGTCACTTTCAGGACTTCAAAGTCATGATTGAGAAGGAGACAGATATGCAAATCAAGACATTGAGGTCAGATGGAGGGGGAGAGTACTTCTCCAACGATTTTTTCAGATTTTCTATGAATGCATGCTATACGCAGGCAGTTTACATGCAGATATACTCCACAACAAAATGGGGTCGCAGAAAGGAAAAACTGGCACATTGCAGAGGTTGCACGTGCATTGATGAATGAGAAGAACATGCCTCATCATTTTTGGGCTGAATCTGTACAGTTGTGTACATTATGAACAGGACACCTACAGCTGCGGTGCATGATGTAACACCTAAGGAAAAGTTTACAGGTACAAAGCCTGATTTGGCACACTTGAAAGTGTTTGGCTGCATAGCTTACGTGCATGTACCAAATGAGTTGCGTAGGAAATTGGATCCTAAAGCAGAGAAATGTATTCTTGTGGGATATTCCCTTGAACAAAAGGGGTACAGGTGCTACAATCCTACTACACGAGAATTACGAGTGAGCAGAGATGTAGTATTTGATGAGATGAGCAGCTAGTATAGTAATGCACATGGCACTATTGGGGCTGATGTAAAAGATGATGTGGTTGTACAAAATGTGAGGCCATAGTCACAAGTTTTGAGTGGACCACAAGAGTCCTCTTCTCGTGGCTCTGTTGAGAAGCCATGGAATGGTAGACTACGTACGCACGTTACTCCACTAGCAGGTACAGGAAATGTATCACGAAAAGGAAAGGAAAATGTTGATGAACCTCCCTTTATGGATGATGCATCATCAGGTTTTTCACATATAGACATGGATTCAGATGGTTCTGAACAAAGTCTTGATAAGGAATTTGGAATTTCGGCTATCAGGACACCTGGTGTAAGGAAAGTACAAGAAGATGCTAGAGGACAAAGGAGTGACCCAGAACCGCTCAGATCTAACAAATTCAGAAATCCAGTTCAGAAATTGACTTATGATGGGTATCTAGCCCATCACCAAGCCTACATGGCTAAGGTGATACAGGATGTGGAGCCCACATGTTTTGATGATGCAGTTGGAAATGTGCATTGGGATGATGCAATGAATGAAGAGATGGCTGCATTCGAAGCAAACGACACATGGGAGTTGGTGCCATTGCCAAGTGGCAAGAAATCTATTGGCTATAAATGGGTGTACGGCTCCAAATTTGACCGTTTTGGGTATTCAAAGCATATCTTGAGCATTTAAAGAGTATCCTGGTACAGATCTTTCAATATAAATAAAAGATGTCATTTTCACACTACTTTCTCCCCTACTGGACCTATTTTGTTGGCTTGGCGGCAAATACGAAATTTTCACTTTTGAATGATGGTTTTCCTGACTACTCTTTCTCTCATGCCATTTCATTAGGCTCTCTTCACCCTCACAAGCTTTCAAGATGTCTCTACCTTCGCAAGAGGACCGCCATTTCTGGTCTAGCTAGAAGGACCACTGTGGTTTTTCTCTCTTCACCATTGCAAGAGAACCACCATTTTGTTCTCTTCACCCTCACAAGCTTTCCAATTTTTCTCACTAGTTTTGCTCGGACACAAGCTCACTTCAACCTCACAAGTTTTCCCATCATTTCTACTCTGCATGGAAACCATTTTTCTCTCGTGTCACCCTCACAAGATTTCCAAATTTTCTCACTAGTCTTGCTCTTCCTAGAAGCTCAGTTTAGCCTCACAAGTTTTCCAAACTCACTACTTTTGCTCTGGTTAGAAGCCCCCTTCAGCCTCACAAGATTTTTCATTATTTGCACTCTGCCTAGAAACTCATTAAGTTGTTAACACCATATGAAAATCAAGCTCAACCAAGTGTAAGAAACCGCGAGGGTTGTGTATCAAAGGTTGCATTACAAAGCCAATGGAGCAAGCAAATGGATATGGACAGAAGTCAACTTGTATCCTGTTGATCCACGAACTCGAAGGTAAATAGAAAAATTTGAAGCCTTACTTTCATAAATAGATTTCCATGGTGGCCATCTGCATTTGGAGAAGGATCCAACTATTTCTAAAAGTACATAAAAATGTTTTGCAGGATTCTTCAACAGGAGATTTGAAAGCTAAAAGATTCACTTAGTTTTCTTAGAAGTCACATTATCAAGCACAAACTTCGTTTTTCATATCAACAAGAAAGGGAGGATGACAAAGAAGAAGCAATGCACTAAAATAACTAAGTCGATACCAAGGGAGGTAATTATAGAGGATGAGATCAAAGAGCCAACAACAACCACCTTGCTGTGAACATCACAATCCTTCCAAGGAGGAGACTATTTAGATGCAAAGTTACAATATCATTCCTTGCAAAAGACTATCATTTTAACAATATAATTACTTGTAAATTTACTTTAAATCTCCTTGTAAATTTACTTTCAATCTCCTTGCAAAACATTCATTTTCACAATATAATACCTTGTAAAGTTACAACATATGTTCCTCTAGCATTGCAACATCACGATTAACACTTTATCTCCCCTTTGCCACACAATCATTTTACTCATCTATAACCTATAACATGACATCTAGAAACCATTGGCATGGACCATCATTATTAGAATCTTCATCACCCTCCAGAGTCCCTTTGCCTTTAAGCCATGTTAATAAAACTTTGTTGCTTCAGCTCTTTTGACTCAACTTATAATTAAAACTTTCAAATAGGACAAAATGACAAAATTTTAACATCACAGATGAGTCCGAAATGCCCAAAAACCCCAAAAACGACTGGCTATATGCCTCGTTCTAACACCCGGAGAGGTCGGTATGGCCAAAAAAGGCCTCCGGAGGCACTATCCCGTACGGTGCGAGGAGAGGGGTAGCCAAAGTCTGGCTTCCCCTCTCCTCGCACCGTACAGGATAGTGCCTCTGGAGGTCGGTATGGCCAAAAAAGGCCTCCGGAGGCACTATCCCGTACGGTGCGAGGAGAGGGGTAGCCAGAGTCTGGCTACCCCTCTCCTCGCACCGTACGGGATAGTGCCTCCGGAGGCCTTTTTTGGCCATACCGACCTCCGGGTGTCAGAACGAGGCATATAGCCAGTCGTTTTCGGGGTTTTTGGGCATTTCGGACTCATCTGTGGTATCAAAAGTTTCAAATAATATAGCTTTTAAAAGTTACAAGTGTTATATATTGTAAAAATTCTGTGACTATGCTTGGCTTAATAGATCTATATATAAAAAGACATCTATATTAGGTAGGAAAGATGAATCTGTGAATGCAAATAACCCACATGTCATGATTGGGGTAATGAGATTCTAAAACTAACCCCCTATCCTGGGGTAATGTGGCACCAAATTGGTGTTCCAAAAATGACCCACACAACATGAGGGGGTAATGAGATTCTAAAAATACTCCCTATCCTGTTGTGCAAGCAAGGCATAGTGTGGCACCAAATAGGCCTTTTGCTAATATCTTGTACATATAAGAAAAACCAATGGAATCCAAATAATGTCACTCAATATTTTTTTGCATGGTGTGTGCATGCAACCAGAACGACGCGATGAGGGGGGGAGTGACAAGCTGTATGATGCCCTCTTCGCGCGGTCTGGGTAGGAGAAAAAATAATGCAACATGGCGAGTGTCAAAGTGTTTGAGCGCTTTTGCACATGGTTTAGAAAAATAAGTCCAAATAATAAGGTCACTCAAGATTTTTTTGATGGTGTTTGCATGGAACCAGAACGACGCGATAAGGGGGGTAGTGACAACCTGCATGATGCCCTCTTCGCGCGGTGTGGGCAAGAGCTAAAATGGAACCAGAACGACGCGATGAGGGAGGTAGTGACAACCTGCATGATGCCCTCTTTGCGCGGTGTGGGCAAGAGCTAGCGGTGTGGACAAGATCTAAAATGATGCAACATGGGAAGTGTCAAAGTATTTGAGCGCTTTTGCACATGATTTAGAAAAATAGTCCAAATAATAAGGTCACTCAAGATTTTTGTGCATGGTGTGTGCATGGAGCCAGAACGACGCGATGAGGGGGGGAGTGACAAGCTGTATGATGCCCTCTTCGCGCGGTGTGGGCAGGAGCTAAAATGACGCAACATGGGGAGTGTCAAAGTCTCTAAGTGCTTTTGTACATGATTTAGAAAAACCTCAGGAATCCAATTAACAAGGTAATTCAAGGTTCTTATGTGGTGTGGCCGCAGAGCTAGAACAACACGATAGGAGGGTGACAAGCTCACACATGACAAGAGAACTACGGGCAAGACCTGGACCGGTGCGATAGGGGGAGGAGTGAAAAATTCATCGAGTCCTTTTGCGCACGATGTGGGTACACTAACGAAACGGGGCGAGTGGGGGTAGAGTGTAGTTCAATCAAGCCACAATCACACAGTGTGGTCATTGATTCAAAACAATGTGAGAAAGGATGTCTTTAGGTGTGGTCCCATGTTGATGTAGATATTATGTATGCACGTGCTGAGTGCAAGCTCTTGATGCGATGCTTAGAAGTAGAGGCTAAGTGAAAAGTAGACATTAAAAAAAATACGGAATATTCATTAATAGGCGTCATCATCACTGTTTGAAAAGAAAGATTTCGTATCTTCTAGCTTAATATTGTACAATATTAAATAGAAAAGAGCACTTGTACATCAGGCCCAGAATATGATGTTATTAATAGGCGTCATCATGACTGTTTGAAAAGAAAGATTTCGAATCTTCTAGCTTAGTATTGTACAATATTAAACAGAAAAGATCACTTGTACATCAGGCCCAGAATATGATGTTATACATCAAAAGTAACAGGAACGCCCTCAAATATAGGCAATTTAGCCAAATGAAAGTGACATTTAGACGTTTTCCGCTAAAGTGAAAGCACAAAAGTTCAAGCTAGAGGAGACAGGAATGCCATACTTTTGTATACGTGTCAAGTGAGTATTGGCCTATTTCTTAATCCGTGGATTACCAAACAGCCCTTTTTTAGACGTTTTTGGCCCTAATGTGGCAAATTTCTCGTAGTATATCTAGGTACAAGTGGCACTTGAGGTGGTGCTACTTGCGGTTGGGAAATATTATATCATTCTCTCATGTACCCTTTATTGTAGTAGCATTCCTCAGTAACATGATTTGTCCATTTTTGTTCAATGGTGCACCACTTTAATGGTTTAGCCTATGGCTTGGTAAATGGGCTAATTCCCTTTAGTACTTCCTCTATCAATTGCTCTTGATTTACTCCTAGTTCATTTTGTTGTACTGTCTTCCCAAACTTTGACCCATTTTGTTGAGATGATGAATCATCATCTCTGTCTCTTAGATCTCTAACTCTGTAGATCTCACAGTTATCTACAAGGAATAAAGCCTCTTTGGTTAACTCATTTAAAGTAGGACTTTTCTTCATATGCAAATCTTTTTGAAGATTTGCATTTCTCAATCCTTGGATAAATATCAACATCAGTCTGGATTGAGTAGGTAGTTCTTCCATTGGGCAGAACTTTACATATCATTTCAGTCGTAAGGCTGCCTTCCTAACAAATTCTCCGTCTTTCTGTTTAAACTTGTGGATTTGAGAGATAGTATTGTGAGATATCACTCTTTGAGAGAATTTCTCCACAAACTCATCAGAAACTTCTTAGATGGTCCCAAAATCTTGTCTTTCTACAGAGTCAAACCATGTGGCGGCGTCTTCCTCTAAGGTGAGTCCAAATCCTGCAGATTGTGTATCAAAGTCTCTAGCCTCTTCTGCTCGGATCACTCTCAAAAATGTTGCCACATGATCTCTAGGATCTCCTTCTCCTGAATACCTCTTGTGTAACCATTTTTGGACTTGAGACGGTCTAACACGTCTTTGTTCTACCAGTCGAGTTGTGGAATCTCCTCGTCCCTCTCTCCTCACAAGATCTGGTCCATGTCTCAACCTTCCATCAATTGCGCCTCCCGTCCCAAATCCTCTGTATGACCTTTCAATAGGCAATTCCATTACAAACCCTCTTTCTGTCTTGATTCTCTCCAGATAGGGAAATCCTATTGTGGTTGGCATTGTGGTTGGTCCTTTGCTTTCCTTGGGATAAGAATAGGATTAAGTGGGCATGGGTGAGACTATAGGAGTCACATATGAACTATTTGTAATAGGGACTTTGCCTCTATAGAACTCTTGCTCCCTCGTCACCATGGGTCGAAACCATGATTGCAGTGTTTCTTGATTTGTGTTGAGATATGAAGGAAAAGCTAGTATTTGTACCATTCCAGCTTTCCTGGCTGGGATTCTGGTCTCATCCTCCACTTCCTCAAAGGGATTGGTAGACTTACTAGGGGTAAGGTTTAATCCTTGAGTGGCAGCGAGTTCTATTGGGATCACCCTAGTGGATATCAATCGTTCTACCTCTCCTTTTTCTATTAGCCTATACTCACGTCCATATTTGACAGCATATAGTATGATTCTTCCCTCACCTGATTCATATGAGAACAAGTACAGAGTCTTTTCTGTACCTAGCTCAAAGGCTGGTGCTAGGCATCAAAAATATGTCTTGACTCTCCCATTCAGGTATTCATCTTCCCCTTTACCACACTATCCCAATACTTGTTGTAGTTCTCTAGATCCTTAACTATAAGGTAAATTAAATGTGTTCCCTTCTCATCATGGAATCCATCCCCATCATCTACACTAGAAGTGCATCCACTCCTTCTGCTGGTTTTTCCTCAATACATATGATTTTTTGTCCCCTTTCATCAGCATAGACCAAATCCCCATGGGTATTTGGTCCTTCTAAGTAAAGGGTTGTAAACCTTAATGTTCGAGGAGGGTTTCTAGAGGTGCTCTCTCCTTCTGCTTGGATTGGTTAGTTAATCGCGGTGTTTCGGTCCGCCATGAGATAAAAGGATTGCTCAGAGGAGGTGTTGGTTTCACTACCGTCTTCTATGATTGGTGCTAGTGGATCTAATCTCGCTTGGGTCACACTCTCTTTCGTAGACACTATGCTTACCTCATCTCCTGGTGGTTTTTGATCTCTTTGAAGGTTTCTTCCTAATCTCAAATACATCAATTCCTTAACACACCACTATAAATCCAAACCCTTTACCTTTAGAGTTAGCTCCGTCGTGTCTTGCTCTGGTTATTTTGGCTCTCCAATTGGTTGATTGACTGCCCTTCCAATCAGTCTGGATTTTCTAGACTTTGCGGTTTACTATCTGTACAAAACTTTAGACTCTGCAAATCTTTGTCAAAGATGGTTCTCTTTTAGTAACATTCAGTATTGATTAGGAAGATCATGCAATTATTTCTTGTCCAAAATTTCCTTTGGAAGGGTTGATCCCCTGTATATGTTATTATCACTGAATGGACTAGCAAAAGGTGTTGTTAGAGCTAAGTAGATTACCTGGTAGGCTCAAGCTATTCAGTCTGCCCTAAAATCTGGCTGTCAGACTTTATACGTGTATAAAGACTATTAATAAAAAAAATGGCAATATTTTCATGTAACTCACAGAAACTTTTAAAATGACATATTATATTTTTGACAAGTAACATTAACAATCCGTGCAAAGTGCTTAAAATTTTTATATTCCCCTATGGTTATACGTCCCTATAAAGTTTTTTTTTTCAAATATCACAATATGTGATAGGTTTGCGTTTAAAAGAAAAAACCATTACATTAGCACCATGCTCAATATGAGCTATGGCCACATACATTCCAATTGAGACAAATAATAAAAAGGAACATCAACTCAACAACCATCAAATTGTCATCGATATGACAATAGAGTTACCCAATTCCACTCGTCATAGGTCTTGTCTTTTCCAATGCCAAAGATATTTTCCTTGCTATCTTGGATAATATCTATGTAGCTAGCTCTTGAGAGATTCAAGGTGAACACTTGGCCATTCTTGGCCTTCCAAACATGGTGGAAGAAGCAAAATCAAACTACTTGTGTACATAACAAAATGGTTTGGCTCTTCATCCCTTTCTCTCCAAGAAGAAGATAATTCTTAGAAAACCAATCTTTCAAGTCCTTTGGATCACCATTTTGTAGACCTTACCAGCATTTAGGCCTTTGACTCTTGTTCCAAGACTAAGTGTGGCAGATTCTCCCTAGCCATTCTGGCCGGAACAACTGTCCAGCCGATGCCTCAAGCTAAGACCTTGTCACTTGTTGGAAAGGCCCCCCATAACACCTTTCACAAAAAAATATTCTTTACCAAGGGAAGTTGAGGGTTCCATATGTTCTTTGTAGCCGCTAGCCATTGTGCCTTTGGGGCCATTAGTTGCCCCACAATTTGTTCAAAGTTGCGGACCAATTTTCCTTGTGCATAATACCTAGGTAAATGAGCTTAGTGTGTGTGTTTGCGGGTCGCCGCGATGAACGTCCATAGCATAGCTCTCATGCATCAACATAAAATATCAATACAAAAGAAGCGACCAGGATGAGGCATGGAAACTCACTAGGGTGTCAATCCTAATGAAGTGAACTCGATGAGATGCAACTACTGATTCTACAAGCAAATCATACACACTAAAGTCAAGTAATCTGCCTATGTCCTTCTACACAGCTCTACAGTCATCACGCCTGTTTACCATGCAAATCATGTCAGAATCGTACAAAACTTGAAGGGGAGCTACAGGGGACTATCAGGTGCATATCCTATCATTGTCACAACATTCTACAGAGGTACAAAGATCGCGATCGTTCATCCCAAAGTCGGAAAAAACAGTGAACAGGTGATCCCAAAGGGTCGTTTTAGGGTCCCTCAAGCCTCTCCTAGGGTCAAAACAACATAAAATACGCATATAAACACTCAAAACAGAAATTTAAGGTCACAAACTCGCAATTGAACACTTACACTGAATCTTGAATGATTACACTTGAATGTAAGAGCAAAGTAAGAGGAACACAATGCAATAAACGAATCTGAATTCGGATTACGTAGCCATAGTAGCGAAGATTTCAAGTTGGAGCAAGAAGGAGCTCTCAAACGTACGTTGTCTTCTTTAGCTTCCCATAAAAGATGATGTTCAAACTTACAAAACTTGACCTTTATAGTTTAGGTCTTTACAAATGGCTTGTCCGGCCAAAAGCTCCTAAACTTCTAACTGGCTCTTTAATATACAATTTCTCCCAGAAAAATAATCATAAATTCTTTTACAAGTTCTCGGCTTAGAGATGCTCTCTTAAGAAGAATTTTACAAGGATTTCCCACAAAAATGTGACTCCTCTGGAAACCGCTGCTTCGTCCGCCAAACACTCCCCCCTTTCTTATCCTTGTACGTCCTCGTGCATGTCCCTAGCAACGGCGCCAATTTTTGCGGGTCGTCGCAACGAACGTCCATAGCATAGCTCTCACGCATCAACATAAAATATCAATACAAGGGAAGCGACCAGGATGAGGCATGGAAACTCACTAGGGTGTCATTCCTAATGAAGTGAACTCGATGAGATGCAACTACTAACTCTGCAAGCAAATCATACCCACTAAAGCCAAGTAATCTGCCTATGTCCTTCTACACAGCTCTACAATCATCACGCCCATTTACCATGCAAATCATGTTGGATTCGCACGAAACTTGAAGGGAAGCTACAGGGGACTATCAGGAGCATATCCTATCACTGTCACGGCATTCTAGAGAGGTACAAAGATTGCGATCGTTCATCCCAAAGTCAGCAAAAATAGTAAACAAGTGATCCTAAAGGGTCGTTTTAAGGTCCCTAAATTCTCTCCTAGGGTCAAAACAACATAAAATATGCATATAAGCACTCAAAACAGCGATTTAAGGTCTCAAACACGTAGTTGAAAACCTACACCAAATCTTGAATGACTACACTTGAATGGAAGAGCAAAGTAAGAGGAACACAATGCAATAAACAAATCTGAATTCGGATTACCGTAGCCATAGTAGCGAAGATCACAAGTTGGAGCAAGAAGAAGCTCTCAAACGTATGATGTCTTCTCTATTCTTCATAAATATCCTGACTCAAGGATGACACTAGCCATTTTCAATGTCACTAGGTCGTATCCTTCATCGTCACAAAATTTTGTAGACGTGCATTCGTTAACACATACATCCAAGGTTGACAATATTTGAGTCCACCCAAATGGCTTAAATAAATGTTCAGGGAAAGGTTCTAGGAGATAAGCCTCGTCTTCTACTGACCTTTCCAACACACATTCCTCTTTTATTAAGTCTCCACAATCAGATGCTCCACACATCCAGAGACGTGCTTTCGTTTGTAACCACGTATGTATTTCTTTTCCAATCACTGTGGTTGAATCAAATTCTTGCACTGGTATTTTTGCAACGTCTCTATAGCTGTGATCCTTCATGTTGATTTTCGTTATTAGTTCCTCATGCCTTAGGTAAATTTAGTCGTACCCCCAATCTTGTATCATTTTGAGTTGACACATAAAAGGTCGCCCCAAAATAATGTCAAAGTTGTTCGTTTTCCCAAATATACCACGGCAAAGGTGTGCTCATAGTTAATTCCACACGAAGTTACAACTATCTGGTCCAGGATTCCCAATGGTCTCTCTACATACCCATCTGCGAGTTGCAGTTTCATTCTCGTCTTTCTGAGAGCTGGACGGCCCCATTTCTCCTAGATTTGCTTTGTAACAATCGCAACTCCCGCTCCACTATCTAGGATAGCTATCGTCTTTATATCTTGATATTCGACAGGTAAGGTTGTATTACCTTCCTCACCTTCACAGTAATCTCCGACCTTGTTTATGGGCACAGGTTGGGCTTTGGGTTGACCTTCCCGTTTGTTTTCTTCTACCGTAGGGTTTGTCTGAAGAGGAATCTTTATTCCTTTGTTCTCCAAATGTTTCCCCATGTCTTCCCATAAGTGTGTTCTGACTCTCAAGAGTTCTGACAATGTGATCTTTATTCCTTTGTTCTCCAAATGTTTCCCCATGTCTTCACATAAGTGTGGTCTGACTCTCAAGAGTTCTGACAATGTGATCGTGCATGTTACAGGTGTCAACAGCATCTCTTGAATAATTTTTGAGTCAATCATTTGTGGAACAGCTCTCATCTGGGATGGAACTAATCTTATCTCCGATTGTGCCTCGTGTTCACCTGTAAATGAAGGTAAGGTTTTTAGGGATTGAGCTTTGCTTTCCATTGAAACCTCTGTTCCTGCATCTCCATACAGCGATTGTATATCTCTTGGATAAAAATCGTTGTCCATGTTAACCTCAGGAATTGGTGCAGACTGTAACGTTGCGCTTCCGTTCTTTCTATTTCTAATGGTTTCCCATAAGTGTTGTGGCCACGGTTCTTCCACTTCTGGAATTGGCATTATAGTCATTGACTTAGCATCATCAGTGGTGTTCGTCATCACTCGGTGATCCAATGACAATATCGTTTCAGGCCTGGGTTCGTTTACATGTTTTGATTCATCGATCTTCAATTTTTATCGCTCTTTGTGAATCAGCACTTCTTGTTCTGGGGTTCTAATCGCATTAGGTTCCATCAATGCCTAGGTTGTTTCAATGAGGTGTTTACACATTTCCAAATGCTTCGTTTCCACTTTTGGTTGAGGAAAAGTCAACCATCTCTTCTTCAAGGTTTGGTTTGTTTTTAGCCTTGCTTCATACGCTTGTAATAGAGCATCTAAAGGCTCTAGAACTTTCTCAACCAAGAAGGATCCCCCTGTGGATGCCTTCCTTGGCTTGTTGTTGTCCTCAGCAGTTTTACTATCTCTCTCTTGTTTCAGTTGCTCTTTCGTTTCATGTAATTCATTTTGCATGGCAATTTGGGTTTTTATCCTTCTTGTTTTCATTCTGTCTCGTTTCGCCTTCCAAGATTTCCGCTGTGTTCTCACAGATAAACTCTCGTTTTCTATGGGTATTGGCAACTCGACCTTTTCTTCCAATGGCTTGTTTTTCTCTGAGTCCTTGGCTTGGGCTCTGGTTATCGCATTGATCTGGATCATGGGTTCGGTTTTTGATCCACTGCTTGCACTTGGTAACACCCCCACAATATTCATAGTTGCTTTTCCCTTGTTGTCCGGATTCCTTGGGCAATCTGGCAGTATGTGATTCACACCACACTCGTCACAAAACCCAAAAAAATTTACTCTTTCGCCTTTGAAAGGACAATTATGCTCCCAATGATCTATACTTCCATAGCTATAGCACGGTCCAATTGGTGGTTGATTTTGAGGAGGTTGATTTTGAGGAGGTGGTCCCATAGGTTGTCCCGCCCTATTAGGATATCCTCTTGGTTTGTAGTTCTGGTTCGTAATGAACATTAGCGTTCTTTCGTCCACCAAATATTGATCCCTCAAAGGTTGTGCTACATATGTTGGTGGTGCCATACCCTCGTTATTTCCCCATGGTTGATAGGCTTCGACTGCGTACATCTGTGGTTCAGGTTCAGTTACGTAAGGCTCATTTGGTTCCTTGTAATAAGAAATTTGAGGTGTATTATTTGTTCCTGGTGATGCTTTGTAAGGTTGAGCATACCTAATCATGGCTATATTTTCCTATGGTAAAGGAGGTTGTTGACCCAACACAGGTTGAGGTCTGTCTGCTCCTACTACCATATTCACATTCGGCCCAACTTGATATCTTGGAGGAGGTGGCTGGGGTGGTCCTACTGGAGGTCCATACGACCTTTCCCTCACATAGTTTTTGTTGTAAAAACACTCATCCGTGCCATGGTTCATCTATTTTTGCTCTATGGCACACCATTTCAGTACTCGTCCATTTGCAACTGGTGCTTTCGGTTGTTGTGTAAACCACGGCATCGGGTGATTCCCCCCACATATGTCACATTTCCTAGTCTGAGACTGTCTCATCACCGGATTTGATCTCATATGTTGCTGCATTCTCTTCGTTACTTCCTCTATCATTTGGTCAGCTGTCGGCATCAAAGAAGCCTGAGCATCTTTCTTGGTAGAGGATTCACTCTTCATAGATGAAGAGCCACTAGTTACTGAATCAGTATCCTCTGACACTTCCCCATATGCTTTGCAGTTGTTAACAAGATAACACTTTCCTTGTAACATGTTCAAATGTGCTACAGGCTTTCAAGTGAAGGTCCTTTTTCAAGGTTTTGTTTCTAAGTCCTTCAATGAAGAGCACAAACAATCTCTCATCCTGCGGTAATTCTCTTCCTGGGCACCTCTCGATGTATTGCTTGAATCTCAAGTATGCTTCCTTCACTTTTTCATTCTCCTTTTGTTTAAAAGCATATATCTGTGATATAGTATTATGCTTTATACCCCGTTTTGAGAATTCTTTCGCGAACTCCCATAATACATGTTCAATATTCGGACAAGTTTCAGGATTCAAAGGTTGAAACCATATTAAGGCCGTCCCTTCCAAGGTCATCCCGAATCCCTCATATTGAGTATGGAAATCAGTGATCTGCTCTGCTCTTAAGACTTGCTTGAAGAGCGACACATGGGCATATGGATCCCCTGATCCGCTATACTTCTTTGGCATGCACTTCACTACCTGGGATGGCCTCATCGTCTCTGGTTTGCGACCAATCTCAATGCTCTCGAGTCTCGACTTAATCGTTCTTGTACATCATGGATGTCGTGGGTTGCTCTCGGTGGCTCCCTACAAATCTACTACTAGGAGGCAAATGTGATGGTGTGCCTGCGAATGTCGGACCTACTGCAATATGGGTAGATATAGGAACCGCACTACCTCGATTCGTAGCCATTGATTCTCTGGAACGTAATGTTCCCATGGGGCTTGGCATAGAATACTGAGGTCGACTGAAAGAATCAGCTACATGAGTCCTCTCTCCACCTGTTGCCATCGGGTCTGGCATGACATGTGTAGGTGTTGGTCTTAGTGTGCTTGGAGTGACATAATGATGGTGGAGTGGTCCCCCAAAGTACATATATCCTTCCAACTCCTTTTTATCGATTGCTGCGTATCGTCTTCCAAATCTGTCGTATGCGACAATTTTTGTTTTTGATCCCTCTGTGTAGGTGAAGACATAAAGTATTTTCCGCTCTGTCAACTCATCGACGTAGGGTTCCTCGCATCTATAATAGATATCTTCCTCTCCATTATTATACTTGTATAACCCCACGTAGACATTGTATGTGTTGATTCTCAAAGTTTCATTTTCTTGCCTTAACCTCGCATTAGGGAAGCTCATTGTTGGTGCTTTCTCCTCAGGTTCCTCATCTACTTTGGCTTTCGTGCCCATCAATCCCCACTTGTCCACAATGTCAGGATTTAGGACTACCAAGTACATGATACCTTTGTCATATAGGTACCTATCTCCGCTATAGCTCACAGGCACTAAGTCCTTGAAATCACTTGGTCTATCTTCTATTTTCACACAGTAGCAGTCCATACCATCTTTGTAGATCTTGGCACCTTGCTTGTTGTCATACTGATACTTGATGAACAATAGCTTCATTGTGGCCGAAGGGTTTGATGGTCCTGCTGTCATGTTTTCTCTTTCGTTTAGTTTTAAATGTCCCAAGTTTTTCAGGAAATACTCGTAAGATCTCTCTGAAGAAGTATCGAAAATACTTTCTTCCGGGATCGGCTCTAACGGTCGTACTACACCTTGGTTTACACTCTCCTCCATTGATAAAACACTTGCTTGATCTGCTAAATTTCGGTGTTGGTTGTTGATTTGTTTTCCCGATCTCAAAAACATGAAGAAAGTGGAATTTCTGAATCCAAACCTCTTACCTGGAAATGGAGTGATCTTCCAACTCTCGCGACTGCATGGATTGTTACTTGATCGGTCTTTGCAAATGAATACACTTGATGGCTATGAGATCACTGTATCATTCCAACTGTCAGCACATTCAACACTTTCACAATGACTTCAACACAATTTTGCTTGCAGATTATTGACAATATGTCCAATTTGGGTTTTGACAACTCCTGATATCTTAAATAGTCTAGGTCTATGAACAGGTCAAAAATGAGTCAAATATAGTATAGAGGTACACCGATCGCGATCGTACTTCTGAGCCCAAATTTGATGAAACTTCACCAGCTTGTTCACTAGGCTATTTTAAGGCTACCCACCAAATATTTTTGCATTCAAACCCCAAAAAGTCAAGCTTTTACCAGTTCTTGGTTGGAAGTGTCTGTTTTCCTGAATCTGTCAGTTTGACTTGATTTTGGTGTTTGTTTTGGGATTTGAGAGATACCTAGGCTTGTCCTATGCACATGCTATCCCTTTGCATGGTTCTTCCCACTTTTGATGTGTTTTGGTCTACTGAAAGTCAATTTCTATGCCAGTTTAGTAGTTTTTGACTTGGATCTGTATTCAGATGGTTTAACAGGTATTTTGAGATATCTGGCTCTTGGTCCTATAGACTTTTCTGTTTATATACACCTAAGGATCCCACAGATGAAATCTGGTCAAAATCTGGCACAGAGGTACACCGATCGCGATCGTAGTACAATTCCCAAATTAGACCAAATTTTGTGTGCTTGTAGACACTGATGTTTTGAGGCTATCCCCCAAGTTTTTTTTGCATTTGGATCACCAAAAGTCAAGATGTTGGATGGATACGCCGCGACGGACGTCAGCCCAGCAAGAACTCACCAAATGGAATCCTTAAGCCAAATGGAATCTCACTGTCTATGCCCAATCAAATTTTCTCTTCAGTAGGCCTCAATAGACATCCTACGCGTAGGATGTCTCCTGCTTTGTTTTGCCTGGATTTTTGCACTATGGTTCCCCTTGATGTGTTGAGCCCACAGTTGTTTTTACTTTTTGATTTGGACACCTATTAGCTGGTCAATGAGTCAGAAATCTGTTCCGACAGCATGTTGCTGATATTGATCAGTCTAATCAACTCCAATTTGGACCAAAATTGACTAGGAGGCTTGCCTTAGGCTATACAACACCTTGCTATGCTCACTGTCAAATTCTGGCTTCAATTTCTTGCTTTAGACATCCTACGTGTAGGATGTATTTTTCACCAGAATGGTTTCAAATTCAAAGCACAGGCTCCCCTTGAGTTGCTGATCACTTTGGTATACTCAAAATTTGGTTTAGAGTCCAAAATCACACAGAAGACATCCTACGCGTAGGATTTCTTTTTGGCCTGTTTGACCCCAGACTTGTCCCACAGCTTCCCCTTGATGTCAGTAACTCAGTGGTATGCTTAGATTTTGGTTTGGATTTCAAAAGTCCCAAATTTTAGCTGTTCTTGCCTTTTTCAGTCAAAAGTGCTAAAGTCCGCTTTGAATCCAATTTTCTCACCCAAATGAGGTGAAACCCTTTTCAATCACTCAATATATCATGCAAGACATGCTCATGCAGCCATCTTATGGTTTTGGTCTCAAAATAATGTTTTGGCCCTATTTGGGTAGAATATCTGGCAAATTCAATCTATCTGGCCTTATCCTGTCAAGATATGGTCAAATTTCCACTTTCTAGTTGAAATTAGGGTAAACCCTACCTTCTGAACACACTGGTCAACTCAAAATTCCAAAATTCCTCCCAGATTAGCCTGTAGACATCCTACGCGTAGGATGTCTCCTGGCTTAAAATTAATTTTTTTTCTGACAAGAATGCTCCTAATGCTTTGCAGCTCTATCAGAAACAATCACAGTAACTTTTGGACTTCAATTAGGCTTTCAAACACACTTTTGCATCTTTTTGTGTCTTTTACAAACTTGTGATGACTTTACCAAGCAAGTGTATATGCATGAAATGCTCTAGATCCTGAATCATGATGTCCTACTTACTCTACTCCTACTTATCATGTGAAATGGTGATAATGATGTTTTTGGTTGCTTTTTGGCCTCTCCGGACTCTCAAGATCTCCTCTCGCCGCTTCTACCACTCCAACTCCTACTCAAGAACTCGACTACTACCTAAAACTATCTTGGTCTACCTAATCTACTTAAGTCAAAGGATCTAGGCCAGCCACACGCTTCCTAGACTCCCTCTAAGACCTAGAGAATCCTCCATCCTTTGATCCTATCTAAATGTAAAACAAGATTCTTGGCAAGCCAAAAATCCCAATCCTCAAGGATTATAGTCTCGGTCACCTACCTAAGGTTTTCATCCCCGGCAGTGGCGCCAATGTTGGACGGATACGCCGCGACGGATGTCAGCACAGTGAGAACTCACCTAACATATAATGTCAGCTAAGGACAAATCTCGACCCGCAGGTGCGTGGAAGCAAGCATAAGGTGTCAACCTACACTCGACCGACTCCTAACTAATTCCTATAGAGGTCTCTACCAATTGTCTAAGTCGCAGCCTTCAAGAGTGCATGAGAGGAAACTTCCTACAACGCTTTCTAGAGCCGAACACCCATCAAACAATCTCGAAACACCATAGAACTTGAAGGAGACCCTACTAATATCAATAGGTCGCTCTCCCTAAGGTCTATGAACCAAAATCCCAACCAAAAACACCCGGTGCAAAATCACGTAGGATGTCTGGCTGAAATCTGCAGGTCTTCGTTTCCAAAATCTAAAGTGCCTAATGTGTAGTTCTACTCAATGTGAACGCGTAGATATGCTGCAATGCAAAATCGGACAACGTATGCTCACCCAAACACCCGATGAAGCTCATAGAATGAGCTTGAAAAACCGAACCGTACGCGCGTAAGGTAGGTATCGGCGCATAGCTCTCGTCGAGGGCAACACGCTGCACTTCTCCGCACTTGATTCCGACCACCGGAGCACACATAGCGTCAGGATGAAGCTCACACTCTCTCTCGTACACAGTACGCTCACTCACAGAATTCAAAACTTGTTTTTAAAAATGACAAAAGGTTCTTTCATTAAGGTCAAAAAGTGGTATATATACCTTACAATTCTCAAACCCTAAAGCTCCAAAATCAACCATCTAACTCAATCTAACTATCAAAACTAGAATACAATCTGGAAACTTCTATAAGTCCCAATATTTAAAAGGTGAAAAATCAGGTTTTCCTCAATGAATGAATAATTACAAAAATAATAATCCGCCGAGTAGTTAGTTGCCGTGGGGTGTGTCCAGCTTCTAACACAAGATTTTACAGTTTCTGGGTCTGTCAGGTTAGTTTTACCCAAGTGGCATGATTTCCTTGATTTTTGATGTTTTTGAGTGTGGTTGCTTTAGACAAACTTGTTTGGAATCTTATCAGGAAGGCACACAACAAATCTTGTCCAATTCTGGCACAGAGGTACACCGATCGCGATCGTAGTACCTGGGCCAAATCTCATGAAATGTTGTTTGTTCCCTCTGTCAAGTGTTTTACAGTGTTTTGTGCTATCACTTTGTGATTTAAATAAATATCATCTCTGTTTGGTCAGATTTTCTAATTTTCAGAGTCTTATGGTCTTTTTGCCAAAGTTATGGTTTTCTTGCTTCTCGACTCTAACTTTTGCCCCACATCTGACTAGAATGTGAATTACTTATCCTACTCCTAAGTACAGAAATGAAAGAACATAAAGAAATGAATCAAACAAAACAAACAAGACGAATTTCGGGTGGGATTTCAGTACTCAATTGAATTAGAGAAAATGAAGAGCAAAAATGCCTTGAACACTCTCACTCACAGCTCCCTAAATCTCCTAAGAGAGGATCTAGCCGGTCCGCGGACTCTAGACTCTAGTAACCTCTAAACCCCTGTCTAGCAGCCTAATTGAGGTGTAAAATGGATTTGTGGATTGATCTTCTTTTAAGGAAGCTAACTACGCACTCGGTCACTCATCACCTAAGGTGCATTCCCCAGCAACGGTGCCAATGTTTGTAGGTCGCCGCGATAGACGTCTATAGCATAGCTCTCACGCGTCAACATAAAATATCAATACAAGGTGAGCGACCAAGATGAGGCATGGAAACTCACTAGGGTGTCAATCCTAATGAAGTGAACTCGATGAGATGCAACTACTAATTCTATAAGAAAATCATACGCACTAAATTCAAGTAATCTGCCTATGTCCTTCTACACAGCTCTACAGTCACATCACGCTTGTTTACCATGCAAATCATGTCGGAATCGCACGAAACTTGAAGGGGAGCTACAGGGGACTATCACGAGCATATTCTATCACTGTCACAGCATTCTGGAGAGGTACAAAGATCGCGATCGTTCATCCCAAAGTCAGCAAAAACAGTGAATAGGTGATCCCAAAGGGTTGTTTTAGGGTCTCTGAAGCCTCTCCTAGGGTCAAAACAACATAAAATACGCATATAAACACTCAAAACAACGATTTAACGCCACAAACTCGCAGTTGAACACTTACACCGAATCTTGAATGATTACACTTGAATGGAAGAGCAAAGTAAGAGGAACACAATGCAATAAACGAATCTGAATTCGGATTACCGTAGCCACAGTAGCGAAGATTACAAGTTGGAGCAAGAAGGAGCTCTCAAATGTACGTTGTCTTCTCCAGCTTCCCATAAAACATGATGTTCAAACTTACAAAACTTGACCTTTATAGTTTAGGTCTTTACAAATGGCTTGTCCGGCCAAAAGCTCCTAGACTTCTAACTGGCTCTCTAATATACAATTGCTCCCAGAAAAATAATCATAAATTCTTTTACAAGTTCTCGGCTTAGAGATGCTCTCTTACAAAAGAATTTTACAAGGGTTTCCCACAAAAATGTGACTCCTTCTCTGGAAACCGCTGCTTCGTCCGCCAAACAGTGTGGTTTGAGAAAGTGGCTACTGTATGACCATTGCTAGCCTTTCCACTCAAAGTTAGGTGCAGTAAGGGACATTAAGAGACTACCTATTTTTTATGAAACTTTTTTAATCAACAGCATCTCGGTGTTATAAAGGTGAAACTGGGAAGCCACAAGGTATGCCTCTTTCTAGTTCAGGATGTAGGCAACCCACAAGTGGGTCACATGTTGAAATGTCCCTCCAGTAGGGGTCCAAAAGTATCCTAGCAACTCGGGAAATCCAAGGGTACTAGAGTGATATGGATTTTTGAAAGTATCCAGTAATCTCTCCCCACTCTAAAAACTTTGTTGCTCTCTTTCACTTGTGCACCTATTCACCCATTGTGCCACTCATCCTCAAGCTCGTCCACTGTGAGGGGCAAGCAGTTTGTCATGAACCTCCATCCCTTTCCACCAACCCCCTTCAGAGTAGAGCTTCACCTAGTCCATCATATAATAGGCCATAATAGCCCGTGCCTTGTGTTCTTTTGCAATTGAGACCACAAATGTTGCACAAAGGGCCTTTAAATGAACGGCAAGGTTGAGGATCCCTACGGGTCCCACCTTGCTCTACTAGTCTAGCGAATACGTCCCATTTCACCCCTTACCAAGGTGTTGAGGTTTTGGTGTTATGTTTCCATTAAAAAAAAATTAATTGGTTTCAAGAACACTTTCGAGTTACTTTTGGCTCTTTTAAGGAGCGGACTAGTAAAGGCAATATACGGGATGATGAAGGAGTTTATCACTTTGACCTAGCTTCATGTTGCTCCTGAAGGACCCACTAAAATATTCACCCCCACGGGTACTCCGAGATGCCAAGAAATATTACCTTTCAAGACAATCTCCCTTGTCCAAAAAGATGGGTCGAATGAGTTGTTCTCCGACAGAAAGATCAGTCTTGATTTTCCAATATTGCACTTTGATCCTAAGGCAACCACAAAAGTCTACACAATAACTAGGGGACTTTTGGACTACTTGTGGGCAAGCTTTAATGAACAAAAGTGATATTCATCCACAAATAGCTTTTCAAAGAGTTGGTTGTTTCCAGGCAGGGCCAACCCTTGTGTCTCCCCTTTTGCAGCACAGTCTTCGAGCATAGCAATAAGTGGGTGCGAGCCAAAGGAAAACAATAAGGGGCAAGAGGGCATTCCTATTTAATTGATCTTTTGACTTCAAAAGAGCCTACAATCCTATTATTGAATAGTAGCTCAAAGTGGCTACTGTCAAGCAAGCAACTTCATGACATCTTCTATGAATGACCACATAATACTATTGTGGGCCTTGTTGAGGTCCACAGACCTAGTAGAATGCACTCTTGCTTATTGAGGAATCATACTCAATTCCAACCATTCCTATCAAGATATTATCATAAATAGAACTTCCTTTAATAAATCCATGTTGATGGGGTGAGATGGCTTTATCAAGCAATGGGGAGATCCTAAGGGCGACAACTTTGGCAATCATTTTATATGCAACAGACATCATAGAAACGGGGTATGCTTGAGTTCAGAGAAACATATTACCTTTGGGATAGGCTTTATGAGCCCTCTCTTAATGCTGAAATCCAAAGTCCCTTTGAGAAAGGATTGGTTATCCATACTCATGATAGGGAGGATCTCAAGATCATCCCAAAATCCTCTAAAGAACTTCATAGTTGATCCATCCCAACCAAAAAACTTCTCCTTGCCTAGATCTTGCAATGGAAAATGAACAGGCTTGCTCAAGGAGGTTGGCTTGAGCATGAGATATCAACTTGTTGGATGATTGCAAGAAAACACACACACCTTGGAAACGACTAAGGAAGCTCAAGGACCACAACAAAGAGTGTATTACTTAGTTTGAAATGGAAAGATAAGTTAGCCCTAGAGTGGTGGGCGTATATACAATGCACGGGGGGAAAAACCTCCTAGCGAGGGGAAAAATGCCCCACTGGTCCTAAGTGTGTTCACACACATCACTACCGCATGTATATCGTATCAAATGAATTATTGGAATTAGGGTTGCAATAAAACACACACAACTTGGAGAAGACAAAGGAAACTCAAGGCACACAACAGAGAGTTTATTACTTAGTGTGCAATGGAAAGATAAGACAGCCCTAGAGTGATGGACGTATATACAATGCACGAGGAAAAAACCTCTTAGTGAGGGAAAAAATGCCTTCTCACACATCAATACCATATGTATATGGTAACAAATCCCCCGTGGGAGTGATGTGGTGAACGAGCGCTGGCACATAAAGTATAGGGAAATGCCATGCCTACATGATTAGTCCACAAAGGAGAGTAAGCCCAAAGGTAAATACATTGTAATCTAAATAAGTCATTGTTACACTTGTTTCCCAAAATTCTAATATTCTATTGTGACAAAAAAATTAATAAATGCTATTTTCACTTTCTCGTTTTTCCTCTCACAATGAACCCTCTTATTATCATGTTGAAGTTTGTAAACTAGTCCTTTTCTTTGTTGTAGAATGTCAACTTGAAGGTTAACACCCCAAAAAGTTTGTGAGTAGGGCCACCCAAAAAAAAAAAAGTGTGTAAGTCATTTTTTTCTTTTTGATACTTACTAGGTGCTTTCTATATGCTTTCTTCCGATTAGCCATTGGAATGATATATAACTTATTAGGTTTTTCAATGAGGATAAATAATTTTCTTTTGAGTTTTATCTCTACCTGAAGCTTAGAACCTTTCATTTGGGGGGTGAACATATTATGTTGAAAGATGGATTTTGAGTTTAACAGTTATTGTGCTTTCATATGAACTAAAAAAAGTTTCAGGGACAAGACATAATGTGTGCTATGTAACTCAAAGTTAAATGTAAAGGCCCATGCTATGATCGTGTGGTGAAGAAGTCTTGGCAAAGTGATCCGATATGCACAGGCTGAATCCCAATGGTGGTGATGAGTTGCAATCCCACTAGCTATTGACATTGAATACTCTTTTTGAAGTCGAAATTCTATAGGAATAGAAAGCAATATTACTTTAATGAGGTTGAACAATGCCCACTACTATTCAAAAGTAAATATATTTTCGGATATATTTTTTGGGCTAAGTAAGCCCTTAGTAAAGCGTTGCATTTTGGGTGAAATTGTGGACCGTTGGGTAAAGCTTGCTGATGATTAGTGAAACTAGTGCTGACAAAATTCCTTTTTTTTCTATTCTTTTTAAGCCCTTGTGAGACTTTTTTTTAACCTTCCAATTTAAAGTGGGCTTCTTTAAAGAAGGGCATTGGGTATTGGGCCACACACAATCTTTCCCATCCTCTTTCACTTTGTTTTTCTACAATTTCTTGCAATGCATCAAGTGTTTTTTAATCATTATCTATAATGCTTTTGGAATATATTGTGATTCAAATAGTTCATTGTTACACTTGTTTCTAGAAAAGGTAATATTTTATTGTGATAATTTTTTTTTTAAAATGTTAGTGTCATTTTCTTTTTTTTTCTCTCATACAAAAGCCTCTTATTATAATATTCCTATCAATAGCCTTATGTAGGCCATAGTGAATTTTCACCTTGTTCGGACTATATAAGTAGTCCCTAGTAAAGGGTTGGAATTTTGGGTGTATCTCTCAACCATTGGAATTAGGGTTTCAAGAAAACACACACAGCTTGGAGAAGAAAAAGGAAACTCAAGGCACACAACAGAGAGTGTATTTGTCTCTCCATTCCATTTACACTTTAGCAGTGAAGCAGCTAGACATGAGGTTAGTGCTTGTTGATAGAGTCTAGAAGTTGAGGACTTGCTAGATCTATTCTCGAGATGTAAAGAGGATTGTGAGTGAGATAGCCAAAAACATTTCATTCTTCGATTTTCTCTATGGGTGAAAGTGTGGTTTGGTGGTACAAAAAAAGGACCTATTTTTCTTCTACCAATGAAAATGTGGGGATCGGTTTTTTTGTACTTTAGGTCCAAATTTTTCGAACCTTGTGTTTTTAGATTCTTCTTTTGAAGATCTATCCACTGATATATAGTATGATAGGTAGTTTTTCATGTGACATGTAGAAATTGTAACTCAAAGATTTGTCAAAGGTGTTGTCAAGGACAATCCTTTTTGTACCACCAAAGCATGCTTTTAGCCCTATGCTTTCGTAGTGCTGTTCCGTTTTTTGGTTTGACTACTGTTCTGTTTGTTTTTATTTCATGTTTCATTTAGTACTTAGGAGTAGGGTAAGTAGAAACTACCACCATCAAATTTGGGTTAAAAGATTGAGGGAAAAAAGACTTAAGACCATATTTTGGTAAAAATGACCATAACACTTTGATGGTAGAGACCTCAAAAGTGATCCAAATTCAAAAATTTGTGGATCAAGGGCACCGACATACTCTATAGAAGCAATCTGGAAACTCTGGCAAGATTCTGTGGAGGAACATGGATTGTGATCCGTGTACCCCAGAGACCATTTTTGGTGAAAAGCGATCAGTGACATATATTGTGCATCAGTGGAAAACTACTCTGATCTAGTTTGCTTGAAAGAAAAACTCAAAAATCACATCAGAATTGACTATTAGGGCAAAACCAATAAAAACAGGGATTCAGACACAAAATTGGGCAAATCTTGAGATTTTGGGATCCAAATTCAAAAAGGGGTAAGATTTGGCTTCTACAGGGCATAGAAAACTAGTAGAACAAAATTCATGAAAACATACTGCCAAACATGGATCGCGATCCATCTACCTTTTGCATTTGGGGCTGATATTTAACAAGTACATCCCTAATAACTAGTGGAACAACTTTGCCAAAAGGGACCATAGGCAAAAATTGAAAAAAGTTGGTCAAAATAGCCAAAAACAAAAACTAGTCAAAAACCACGACGGACAAAAAAACTTGCTTTTGAATAACAAAAACTAGTCCAAATCCAAAACTTTTGATACCATAGCATCCAGTAAACATGTTAATCCTAATGGTACCAAGGAAAGTCAATTTGGCTTCATAACATGGATCGCGATCCACGTGTCTTCTGAAAAAAGTTTGAATTTTTTTTGGCTGAGATTGAGCAATAGGTAGATGAGACAAAGAAAAACACTTTTCCCAAAGTAACCATATGCAAAAAAGTTTAAAAAAAGTGGTCAAAAGAGCCAGAAACGGTTCATTGTCAAAACTGTCACAGTAGACTGTAGAAGTCAGTTTTGGTAGGGCAAAACTGATTCAGATTTAAAATGATTTGTGGAGCAAGCTACAAACATCATAAGCTATCAGCACACCAAAGATCAAGTCCAAAAGTGGTGGAACATGGATCGCGATCCATGTACCCCTGAGAAATTTTTGGACAGAAACTTTTCTAGCTTGCAGAGACCATTGTGAACAAAAGTCCCCAAATAAATTTTGTCAAAAGAGTTCAAAAAATTGGTGAAAAGAGCCAAAGATAGTTCAAGGTGAAAATCCTAAATCAAAATTGTGAATTGACTTTTTCTTGACCTAAAGTGATCCAAATCACACAAAAACCATATAGCAGGGATCAAGACACCAATGGCAAGCTGTGTGCGAAGTTTCATTACCATCTAGCATAGAGGTACATGGATCGTGATCCATGTTCCTTTGTCACAGACTGATACCATATTTGCACCATAGCTAGAGCCCATCACAAGGAGTCTAGTGGTCTTTTTAAAGCTGAATTTGGATATCAAAAACCAAACCAAAAGCCCAGAACTGCCAAGTACTCTGAGCAAGTGCCAGAATTGACATAACTTTCAATCCAGAGGTCCATTTTCAAAAATTTTGATACCATAGGACCTACTAATCAAGCTGAGTCTGATGGTACCAAGAAAAGCCAGTTTGGCCTCCAAACATGGATCGTGATCCATGTACCCTTAGTGACAGCTTGACTTGAAACTTTCCAAACCAGTAGTGCATACACAAGGAAATATATCCCCAAGTCTTGTTTTGGAAAAAATTGAGAAAATTTGGGTCAAAAGGAAGCAAAATAGGTGACATACAGAAAATCATAGTCCATACCTAGTATTGGCCATTTGACCTATCAAACCAAGTTCAAATTCAAAAAGATTTGAGATTTAACTTGTGGACATACTCAGGAACAAGCTTCCAAGAGATATGTGGTTGAACATGGATCGCGATCCATGTACCTTAACCTCAGAATTTGATACAGATTGGCATAGAGTCTGCATATGACCTTATCTACACACAATAAAATTTCAAAAAATTTGGAGAAAAAAATTTGATAGATAGAGGAGCATGGATCGCGATCCATGTATCTTAGCATAGTGGGGGTATCTGACTTGATGATCTTGTAGACATACTTGAGAACATCCCAAAACTCAAGTTTGAGCTAAAAATACCTTATGGAGACCAAGATACAGGCCAAAGTTCCAATGTTCTGGTCCTGAGACTGCCTTGAGTGTTGTTTCAAGTGCAGTTTACTAAAATTTCTCTAGCTATTGATAACTCCAAATTGAGTCAGGTATATCCAGGAAGAAAGCTTGCGGGAAATAGCACACACGGTTTTGGTATTAGAGCTGAGTTTTTCTAGGTTTCCTAAATCCAAATTTTTAGGGTACCCAGGACCAGTTTCCAGAAACCAAAAAAGTCACAAAGACCTAACTTCTGAGAGACCCGATCAAGGGCAAAAAAGGAAAGGTTGCACTAAGCTAGAGAGGACTTCTTAGGGATTATCTTGAGAGTTTTGAGTGAGTCTTAATCATGACAAATCATCCACCACCAGGGTTTTCTACTCCACTTAGAGACATGAAAAATGCAACATACGTTGCAACGCCTTCAACAAGGGGACTAGGAGCATACCTAGAGGAGAGACACCCCCTGATAAACAAACCAAACGTAAGATTCATTAAATCCATTGAATCCATGAGAGTGATTACAAATTACGCTCATGAGGGCTTGTATAGGTTCACAAATGGAGATCCATATATCTTCTACAGGTGTGTAGAACCCAATGCCAGAGAGTTGACCACCCATAAGAATCTCTATGCGTTCACGTGTACAGATGCCAACGGAGTGCAAGTTTTTATGGTAGATAAGTATGGAAGAGAGTACAAACTTGTCAATCCAATTGACTTAGAACAATACACATACAAGGGTACTATGATCTCTACTTACTTTCAAGGATTCCACCTAGATTTTTTTGAAGACGAGACGAGAGCATGAGAGACGTCTTTCCAAGAGACCACAAATTGGTTAGATTAGTGATTGAACCACAACAATTAAGACCATATCAAGTGGCTATATGTGTCAAGACAAAGTACAATGGGTTAGAGGATCAATATGCTCATGTCTCACTCTGCAAACAAGTTTTGAGGGTTGAACAGATTGTAGATTTCCATACTCAATATGAGGGATTTGGGTTGAAATTGGAAGGAACAGCGTTGAGTTGGTTCCAACCACTAAATAGAGATGATTTTCCCAACATAGCACAACTCTTACAAGAATTTATGGAGGATTTCTCAAAAAGGGGAATCAAACACAACACAGTGTCCCAAATCTACACTTCAAATAGAAAAAGAATGAAAAAGTGAAGGAAGCTCTACTTCGCTTCAAACAGTATATAGACAGATGTCATGTGAGAGAGCTACTACAAGATGAAAGGCTATCAGTTCTCTCCATAGAGGGCTTGAGGAATGAAACTCGACCTACATTTAAAAGGATGCACGACGTTCGATCATGTCATTAGAGAAGCTCTATATCTAGCTGACAATTGCAAGGTCTACGGAGAGGTGACTGAAGATACAGACAACACAACTAGTAGTGCTTCATCTCCAAAGAGCGAATCAACAACAAAGAGAGATGTTCAAACTCCTTGGGAACCAGTCATTGATCAAGTGGTCAAGGGGGTGATTAGAAGAATAAACCAAGGCTACCAACAAAACCTAAATGTGTGACAACCTGAATTGAGGAGATGTAACACTTGTGGAGGGGATCACCCCATTCCATAGTGTAGCACTCAGCCAAAGCCACAACGTGTGCTAGGGCAACAACCAACTCTTCTGAGTGATGGTAGAGTAGTAGTCAATTATCCTCAACCAGCACATGTGCCACAACCTACAAGAAATCAGTACTCCATGGATATAAATACACTCATGTTCATAGCCAATCAGGAGTATGGTTTGAAGAACATTCTTATCAGGCAAGAAAAACCATTAGGTGGATCACCACCTATGAAACAAGAAGGTCCATGCTATGAGTGTGGAGGTGATCATTGGGTACAAAGTTGTCCAAACAGCGGTCCACAAATAGGATTATTTGTATTCTGTGTTGTTGTGGGAGAGACCATCTAAGCCAACACTGTGTTGTTGTGGGAGAGACCAACACTGTGCTAAGAATCTGGACTACAAGGGAAAAGAAACAATGATTTTTGTAGGCATGATGCCTTCTTCAAGTGGATCCGAGGTAGAAACCTCAATTCCTTTAAACATAATGACTCGAGCTCAAGCTCAAGAAGCTGCTAAAAATGCAATCATTGAGGAGGAAGCCACATTGCCTATTCAAACATAAATCAAAAACTTATCGATGAGAAGAAGAAGAAGAAAATCATGGAAATCCAAACGAGACAAAATGAAAGGAAAGAGGCTACAAGAGAAAGCTGCTTTGGAAACTAAATTGAATCGAACAAGAGAGCAGCTTAGACAAGAGCAAGAAACGAACAAGAACGCAAAGGGGCCTAAAGAGTCAAAGACTAACTCGAGAGGTTCAGTCTTGGTGGACAAAGTCTTTGAGCGTTTAGATGCAATTTTGAAGGCCTATGAAGCTAGGCTAAAACCCAATCAAACCCAAGAGGATAGATGGTTAATATATCCTCATCCAGGGTATGAAAAAGAGAGGTTGCAAATGTGAAAGGAGATCATCCAGAAGGCCCAAGCTCTTATGGAACCATATTCCACATGCTCCAAAGATAGTGGGGCACGAATTGCCATTGCAACCAAAGAGATATGAAAAAATGGGGGTGGATGGATACGTGGAGAGACCAATAGGAATATTAGAACAAATCATTGTATCCTCTTGTGGCATTGTATCCTCTTGTGGCATTGAGTATGAGAACACCTTTGCCATAATGAATTTCGACAAGAGTAGCAACTTTGATATCATACTGGGTAGACCATTCATGCATCAATTCAAAATGGTACAAGATTGGGGCTATGACTACATATACCTAAGACACAAGGATGTCACTACAAAGATCAGTGTCACGGACCATAGTTATAGAGATGTGGAACAAACCTTTGGAGAGGAATTAAACTCCACAATTGACCAAGAAGGAGAAATACCTGCTTGGCTGCAAAACAAAGCTCACAATTGGACATGTGGAGCTTCTGAGGGTGGTAGTTTGAAAAAGGAGGATTGCATTCATGATAGGTCAGTACAAGACGAGGAATATGTACCAAATCCTTTTCCAGAGGAGTTATTTGAACCCTTTGGATTAGATCAAATACTGGCGACTCTTGATGTTTGAGTAAATGAGGTGATATATACCAAATTTGGTGATGATGATGGCTATGATATAACTCCCTTATTTACAATAAAGGTGTTGAAGGAAGATATCAAGGTTTTGTTGGGGTATAAAGCCCAATGTGGTCGCCCAGGTAAGTGGGCGGGCCACCAGGTATGTACACATATTCTTTTGTAAAAACCTAATAAGAACTCACTATGCTCTACACATTACAGTAGAGCGAGTTCACCATATCGTCATTCTCTTCTTCTCGCACTCTCTCTCGCGTCACACTTCTACTCGTACTCCTTCAACTGGTATCAGAGCTCAGATCGAGGCTCGGGGCAGCATTTGCAGGTAGCCAGAGTCACCTGCTCAGATTGGAGTGAGATTCGACAGGCGAAGACACGGCCCCAAATCTTGTGGGTATGCCCAAAGGGCTCTGTGCTCTCAGAATTTCATTATGAGGTCATCTCGGCCATCGTTCGGCTTCGACAAAGTTCTGCGCAGGCCGTTTTCGACTACGTGGTCTCAGTGGGTGCAGATCCGACTCTGCAAATTTGGGGTTTCGGCCTACGACTATAGGTGATGAGGATATCGGCACTCCCAGAGTGTTGATTTGTGGTTGTCTACACATCGAAGGACGGCTCACAGTTCTTGGAGGCATGTCACATACGACACGGGCGCATCTACACACAGACTGTAGGCAACATCCACTAGTTCATCAGGTAGCTTGTGTTTGCTGCTTGATATTCAGATTTCATCTTGACATTGCAGGTACTTCCACATGGGATGTATTGTCAGAGATGATGTATGTTTGTTGAGGGTTTGCTGACTGTGAGTCACGCAGCAAACAACCGCCGCAGCGGTTACAGCATATAGTGGGAAATTTGTGGATGTATGATTTTGTGGGAAGTCTGTGTACTATCAGATTTACTGTAGCCTTTGTTGAGGGTCGAGTGAGGTTTTATTGAGCTGGGGGATTCTCGAATGTTGAGATTCTTTCGGTGATACAGGTCTTGGAGCGATCCCTCGAGCACCCTTAGATAGGCAGCTAGGATGTGTTGATTGTGAGTTAGACAGTTGGGATTGCATCTTTGCTTTACTGCCATTGAGGCATTGTCGCAGTCTATGCTTATAGGATAGTGACAGGACAGTGAGAGACAATACAGGTGCAGAACAGGTTTACCCACAGCTTACAGTGTTAGAGAGACAGTGGTTTTTTGAGCTTTTTTTTGAGTACACCAGAGCCATTTTACAAAGGAGACTCTACCGAAATTTATGCAGAATCTGAAGCTTCCTTGGTTCATTTGACAGGTTGATATTGGTTCGAAGGTCAGTTTACAGGGGAAACTCTGCCGAATTGTTCCCAGGAAAGTAAACTACTGTGAAGCGTAGCTATGGCTGGATCACAGGACACTGCTCTTCACAATATCAAGAAGCTGGATGGAACCAATTTCCCATTGTGGAAGAAGCAGATTTGGAACGTGTTGGTACAAAAGAAGCAGATAAAACCTATAAAGCTCAAGGGGATAAAACCAGAAGATATGGACGAAGATGAATGGAGCGAAATGGATGAATTGGCACTTTCTACCATTATGCTAACTTTGACAGAAAGCGTTTACTTCAATGTAGCAGACGAGATGTCAGCTTATGAAGCATGGACAAAGCTGAGTGATCTTTATGAGAAGCAGAGTGCAGCTTCACAGGTATACTGGCTTAAGAAGCTTGTTGACTTGAAGATGAAAGAAGGGACCCCTATGTCCAATCATCTCAATGAATTCAACACCATCTACAGTCAGTTGTCAGCTCAAGGTGTCAAGTTTGATAAACCTGTTAGAGCTATGTTCCTGTTGATCACATTGCCGAAAAGTTGGGACACTTTTTGCACAGCTTTGAGTAATTTTGCACCTCCAGATGGTTTGAACATAGCAGGTGTAGAAGGAAGTCTGCTTACTGAAGAAACCAATAGAAAGACAATGGACAAAGGCAAAGGAACAGCCTTAGTTGTCAGGGGAAGGAGCAAAGAAAAGTACAAAGGTGGAAAGAGGAATCGGTCTCGTAGCAAGTCCCGCAGTGCTAAAGGTAAGAGTGACATAGAATGCTACCATTGTGGCAAGAAGGGTCACATGAAAAGAGACTGCAGAGAATGGAAAGCAAAAAAAGGCAAAGAGAAAGCTGAAGACCATGGTGAGAAGAACAAGTCCTCATTGAAGATTCAAGAAATAAATGTGACAAACATTGTTGCAGAGGATGACAGTCTAGTGTCAGGAGACATCTACTTCTTGAAGAATACAATGGACTCAGCTCTTCTTATAGCATCTGATGGAATTGCACTGAGTGACTGGATTATAGACTCAGGGGCATCACTTCATGTGTCTCCAAACAAGGAGTGGTTTACCTCTTATGTGACCACTAAAGATCATGTTCGGCTAGGCAATGGGCAGACATGTGAGATCTTAGGTGTTGGAGATTTTCAATTGAAGTTTCAGAATGGCTCTTCTTTCACGCTGAAGAATGTGAGACATGTTCCCGCAATTACAAAGAGCTTGATCAGCACAGGTTTACTTGATGATGTTGGCTACGTCACCACTTTTGGACAGAACATGTGGAAGATATCCAAGGGTTCTATGACAGTAGCACATGGAGTAAAGTCTGGAGGACTTTACATGATTTATGTATCAAATGTCTCTAAAAATGTGATCAATGTAACCGAGCAGCCGAACGTTTCTTTGTGGCATAGCCGGTTAGGACATATGTCCAAGAAGGGAATGGAAATCTTGTCTCGTTCTGGTTATTTGCCTGGCTTTTCATTTAATGATTTTGAATTCTGTGAACATTGTCTGTATGGTAAGCAAACACAGCAGCCACATAAGCATAGAAGCAGAAGAAGAGATACACAGTTGGCACTTGTTCATAGTGATTTGTGTGGACCTATGCCTAACCTATCTCCAGGGGGAGCTTCTTACTTTATGACATTTATAGATGATTTCTCGAGGAAAGTATGGGTTTACTTTCTCAAGCACAAGGATGAAGCGTTTAGTGTTTTCAAAACGTTTGTGACACTTGTGGAGAATCAGAGTGGCAAGAAGCTTAAATGATTACGCACTGACAATGGTGGAGAGTATGTTTCAAAGGCCTTTGAGGACTTTTGTGAGTCAAAAGGTATAAAACGTGAACTTACTGCTCCTTACAATCCTCCTCAAAATGGTGTTGCTGAGAGGATGAATAGGACCATACAAGAGAAGGTCAGAAGTATGTTGTCTAATGCACAGCTGCCAAATGGGTTTTGGGCTGAAGCTGTATCAACAGCTGTTCGTCTTGTAAATAGATCTCCTAGCAAGGTTTTGCAGAAGGATTCAGTGCCAGAGATGGTATGGTCAAGCAAAGTGCCCTCATACAAGCATCTCAGAGTCTTTGGCTGTGAGGCATATACTCACGTTCCAAAGGAATTTAGTAACAAACTTGAGCCAAAGAGTGGAAAGTGCATATTTCTAGGCTATGGTAATTCTGGTGAGATGGGGTACAAACTTTGGGATCCCGAATCCAGAAAGGTTATCCACAGAAATGATGTTCACTTTAATGAATCCAAATATCATTCTAAACCAGAGAGGGTTGAGGAGATTAGAAGAGTTGTCTTCCAAGAAGATGGACCTGCACGTGCAAGACAAAATGTCAGGGCTCAAGAGGAGCAAGGACAGGATAGATTGGAACCACAGTTTTTGGTTGAGCCTTAGCCACCTATTTTGCGTAGATCTGGACGTATCACGTGACCTCCTGATTGGTTTGTTCCGTCTATGAACTATGTCATGTTGACTGATTGCAATGAGCCTTTATGTTACAAGGAAGCAGTGCAAATGAAGGACTCCGGGAATTGGCAATTGGCCATGCAGTCAGAGATGACAGCTCTGCATAAAAACCAGACATGGAAGCTAGTTAAATTACCACAGGGCAAAAAGGCTCTACCTTGTAAATGGGTTTACAGGTATAAGATCACCGCTCATGATAGTCAGCGAAAATACAAAGCAAGGCTTGTTGCCAAGGGCTTTAAGCAAGAACAAGGCATTGACTTTGATGAAGTCTTCTCTCCGGTGGTCAAGATGACTACATTGAGATGCTTTCTTGCATTGGTTGCCATATTAGATTTGGTGTTGCACCAAATGGATGTCAAGACAGCGTTCCTGCATGGTAATTTAGATGTGGAAATTTACATGCAGCAGCCATAAGGGTTTGTTGAGAAAGGCTAGGAAGATTTGGTATGCCACTTGTTAAAGAGTCTTTATGGCTTAAAACAATCACCGAGGGCATGGTACCATAAATTCCACAAGTTTATGCTTTCTCAAGGCTACAAACGTAGTGAGTTCGATCACTGTCTATATACAAAGAAGGCTAAGGATGGTAGTTGGCTGATCCTTATTTTGTATGTGGATGACATGTTGATTGCTGGCAAGCACTTGGAAGAAATTTCAGCTTTGAAGTCAAAGATGGCAAAATCGTTTGACATGAAAGACATGGGTGAGGAAAGTCATATACTTGGTATGCGCATTGAGAGAGACAAATCAAAGAAGTTGATTTGGTTATCTCAAACAGAGTATATTGACAAGGTTTTGTAACGTTTCAATATGGAGAAGGGAAAGGCATTGAGTGTTCCATTGCCACCATATGTGAAACTTAGCAAACAAGATTGTCCTGTGTCTGAGGAAGAACATGCTGAAATCGATAAGATTCCATATGCTTCTGCAGTGGGTAGTTTGATGTATGCAATGATTGCTACTCACCCAGACATTGCATTTGCAGTGGGAGTAGTAAGTCGATACATGTCAAACCCAGGCAAGAAACATTGGGAGGCAGTGAAAGGAATATTGAGATACCTGAAAGCTACAAAGAGTATGCGTATATGCTATGGGAGTCAGGAGCTAAGTGTAAAGGGTTTTACAGACTCAGATTAATCAGGTGACTTAGACAACCGAAGGTCTACGTTAGGTTATATCTTTACATTGGCTGGTGGAGCAGTATCATGGCGTTCTAGATTACAAGATTGTGTTACTCAGTCTACTATAGAGTCTGAATATGTTGCAGCATCAGAGGCATGCAAAAAATCAATTTGGCTTAATCTACTAGTAACAAATTTGGGAATCCAAGAAGAGATGCCTGTGTTATATTGTGATAGTCAAAGTGCTATACAATTGGCTCGCAATCCAGTTTATCACTCAAAGACAAAGCATGTGGATGTGAAGTATCATTTCATCAGGGAAATGCTCGAGGATAAGCAACTTCAGATTGTCAAAGTTCACACCACAGAAAATCCTGCTGATCTACTGACAAAAGGACTTCCCTCAGAGAGCTTTGTGCATTTTCGCAAGCAGTTAGGTGTAGGTTAGTACATCACTTCTCTACATGTCTTGTATATTAGCTTGTATAGTAGCTTCTCTCACACTTAAAGTACCGCATTGGACTTTAAGTGGGAGGTTGTTGGGGTATAAAGCCCAATGTGGTCGCCCAGGTAAGTGGGCGGGCCGCCAGGTATGCACACATATTCTTTTGTAAAAACCTAATAAGAACTCACTATGCTCTACACATTATAGTAGAGCGAGTTCACCATATCGTCGTGCTCTTCTTCTCGCACTCTCTCTCGCGTCACACTTCCGCTCGTACTCCTTCAGGTTTGTGAGTGTGAAAGAAAAAAAGGTGAGACAGATGGCATGAGGCAAAAATGAAAATGAAGGAAGCAGAGGAACCACAAGAATATGTCATCATTGACAAACCTGAAGAATCACCAGAAGCTATTTCAAAGAACTCGACTACAAAAAAAGCACAACTGAAAGCAGATGAAGGAGCAAAGTTTCCAACTTCATCAAATTTTCAACAAACACAAGATCAAAAGAAGAAGAGGGACAAGGAAGAAGATCGTTTGTCTTCTACGATGATCAAATTTAGCATATGCAAAGAAACAGGACTCAAAACCACATGTTCAACTGTGATAGATCCAAAAGCGACAAAGAATCTAATGACTTATGGAACGTGGATCATTATGGGAACGCCACCAATCAAAGAGCTAGAGGACATCGTCTACACAAGTTCAAAAATGTTGATTCCTAGCTTCGGAGTGGCAAAAATTGTACTTTCCACATAATTGACTCTCATCATATCAAAGAGAGTCTGATCTTGACAGAAAGTTGGAGGAACATCTTCTTTCAACCACAAGGTAAATCTTCAGCAAAAACACCATCAAAAACCCCAAAACCACCTCAAGTCAATGCAAAAAAAAGAGCAACCAACCATCACGGAAAAAGGTAAATCAAAGGTAAACACTGAAGTATATCAATGTTGCAAGACAAATTTACCTTCAATAAGCCTCCATCAAACTTCACGTGTAGCCTCTACATCAAGAGACACACCATCAACAATGCAATGGAAACCAAAGCAAAAAGTCTACCAACCAAAGTTTCCATCACAAAAAAGCATCCAGAAGAAGCCGAAGAATGTCAACCAAGTGTTGGTATCCAAAGAGCACATCCAAGTCAAAGACCCAGTTTGGATACATGAAGCACAAGTTCAGCCTCAACAACATAAAGTGACAGGGTGGGTAGCATCAAATGAACCAATCACTGTTCAGGGTTACTTCCAAGGAAATGCTAATGTTTGGGCCAAGAAGCCTAAAGTAATAGCTTGGACCTACCCACCTCAACCAATGTGTTCTACACAGAAGATGTGTTATAAATGCAAGACAAACAACTCAAATATGAGAAAGAAAAACCACAAAAGGCAGAAGAAAAGACCTTTCAAGCAAGAAATGTGACAAGTTTGGGTACCAAAGTCAACCGCCCGCCGCCGCCGCTAGTCAAGTTACCCAAGAAAAATAGGTGAAATACGGGATGATTCCAATAAAGCTACTCGAAGCAAAAGGATTTTATGCATGTAACAATCAAATATGGTTACCAAAAGTTGTAGCTCAATCTAGAACAACCAAGAGAAATCAAGCAGTACAAGTTTCTACCTAAAGGCAAGCAATGACAGCCAAGAGCCAACAAAATCCAATTGCAACCAAGGCTGTTGCAATCTATAGATGGATACCTCGTCAACTACAGAATCAAAGCTTTTACAATGGAAATCATCAGGTCTGGATACCAAAGCCTAGTTTCCATCAAGTCATCGAGCAAAAGAAGAAAATGAAAAAGACAGTCACACACGGACAAAGACAAGGTGGGTTCCAAAATCACTCGTGGAAACTCAATCACAGAGAACCCACACATCTCGACAAGTTCTTCTCATAAAAGATAAAGCAAGCACTACATCAATCCCTACAAGAGCTGAAGGACTTGTTTCACAAAGCAGTGTGAACACACGATAAGCAAGTCAAGAGGAGCCAAAGTATGCCAGTCTAATCGAAAAAATGGTGGCATCCAAAGACCAACACAATGGAGGAGGCCTAAATTTCCAGAACTTATGGAATTGGGTTTCTAGCCTTGAACAGGTAAGTCCAAGTCGATTAAAAATACATGGCATAATAGTCAGAGTCAAGCAGCTAAGCCACTAAATGAGCGAGGCGTTAGTCCCTATTCTAGGTACTGCTCAAGCTGGAAGAGTTGAGCATAATTACGTTGTGTCGCTCATGCTGGTATAGGTGAGCATAAGAGTCAAAGTAATTGTAGCATAGTGGTAAGTGAAGGAGGAAGTCCAAAAGACACGCACTTAGCACAATGAGGTATGAGCGGAGAAGCTTCTACATTGAAAATCCTTCTTGGAAATGTGGAAGCTATTGAGACGTCCTTTGATGTCATATGTGCTACATTTGTTCCTTGAAGCACCAATCAACTCCATCTTCCACACTGCATGCTTTTGTTTGAAAATTTCTCGTAAGCATATAGAGTGTCCCATAATTGGCACTTGCATTAGGCACAAAAAAAGCATCCAGAAGAAGCCGAAGAATGTCAACCAAGTTTCCATCACAAAAAAAGCATCCAGAAGAAGCCGAAGAATGTCAACCAAGTGTTGGTATCCAAAGAGCACATCCAAGTCAAAAACCCAATTTGGATACATGAAGCACAAGTTCAGCCTCAACAACATAAAGTGACAGGGTGGGTAGCATCAAATGAATCAATCATTGTTCAGGGCTACTTCCAAGGAAATGCTAATGTTTGGGCCAAGAAGCCTAAAGTATTAGCTTGGACCTACCCACCTCAACCAATGTGTTCTACACAGAAGATGCGCTATAAATGCAAGACAAACAACTCAAATATGAGAAAGAAAAACCACATAAGGCAAAAGAAAAGACCTTTCAAGCAAGAAATGTGACAAGTTTGGGTACCAAAGCAAGCCACTAGTCAAGTTACCCAAGAAAAATAGGTGAAATAGGGGACGATTCCAATAAAGCTACTCGAAGCAAAAGGATTTTATGCAGGTAACAATCAAATATGGTTACCAAAAGTTGTAGATCAATCTAGAACAACCAAGAGAAATCAAGCAGTACAAGCTTCTACCTAAAGGCAAGCAATGACAGCCAAGATCCAACAAAATCCAATTGCAACCAAGGCTGTTGCAATCTACAGATGGATACCTCGAATCAAGGATTTTACAATGGAAATCATCAGGTCTGGATACCAAAGCCTAGTGTCCATCAAGTCATCGAGCAAAAGAAGCAAATGCAAAAGACAGTCACACACGGACCAAAGACAAGGTGGATTCCAAAATCGCTCGTGGAAACTCAATCACAGAGAACCCACACATCTCGACAACTGCTTCTCATGCAAGATAAAGCAAGCACTACATCAATCCCTACAAGAGTTGAAGGACTTGTTTCGCAAAGTAGTGTGAACACACGACAAGCAAGTCAAGAGGAGCCAAAGTATGCTATTCTAATCGACAAAATGGTGGCATCCAAAGACTAATACAATAGAGGAGGCCTAAATTTCCAGAACTTAAGGAATTGGGTTTCTAGCCTTGAATAGGTAAGTCCAAGTCGCCATTAAAAATACATGGCATAATAGTCAAAGTCAGGCAGCTAAGCCACTAAATGAGCGAGGCGTTATTCCCTATTCTAGGTACTGCTCAAGCTAGAAGAGTTGAGCATAATTACGTTGTTTCACTCATGCTGGTATAGGTTAGCATAAGAGTCAAAGTAATTGTAGTATAGTGGTAAGTGAAGGAGGAAGTCCAAAAGACACGTACTTAGCACAATGAGGTATGAGCGGAGAAGCTTCTACATTGAAAATCCTTCTTGGAAATGTGGAAGCTATTGAGACGTCCTTTGATGTCATATGAGCTACATTTGTTCCTTGAAGCACCAATCAACTCCATCTTCCACATTGCATGCTTTTGTTTGAAAATTTCTCGTAAGCATATAGAGTGCCCCATAATTGGCACTTGCATTAGGCACTCTTCCTTTTTTTCTCCCACATACTCACATTGCATGATAGGTACTTCAAGTGGATTTGCTCAACTCCAATAAGAGTATTTCAAGGGAACTTTTTTTCCACCGGGTTTTTTCCCTTTGGTCATCTAGGTTTTAGACCCTAATGTAGAAACCCTTATCATTGATTTCTTTTATATATTCCTTCTACATCAATAAGAAGAAAATGTCTATCCAAATCAATCGACAACGACTTGGAGCAAAAATTGCACATCTCCATATGCTTATCAAGAGAATCTTTTATCTCCTCCAAGGTCGACAACAAAGCCCCATCAAACAATGTCAAGTCAAAGAATGGCCTACAACAACAAGCAATGACAAATTCCACAAGAGAGTCATCAACAACAATCAAAAGTAACTCACACAGTGCTTCAACATTGGTGACCTATTGCAGACGACTCAAATTACAGTAAAATGGAAAGCATACCCATCACAAATTCCACGCCACAAAGAGGATTGGTTCTATAAACTCAAAAACATTAAAATCCTTCTTCATGGTGGCCAAGATTGGAAACAAAAAGAACATTGCACAATGAGAAGAAAATTTGTCTTGATAATCAAAGATCAAGTCACGTATCAATAACATGGCAGATATGAATTACTCAAGGAAGGGGGGACCGTCATCAACGACAAAGTACTTCCCAAGCTGAAGTCCAACCTTGAAGACAAAGTTGAAGACAACCCTATGACAAGACTGCACAAGGTCGTATCAAGGGACGACATAAGGTCGTTTGAGGATACACCAAATGGGCACCCACCTGGCCGGACACGTAGCCGAACAACACATTTATACCCTACTAGTTTTTCGAGCTAGTGTAGTAATACTCTGTGTAATATTGACTCGAGAGTAGTGGATCAATTCCCTGATTTGTAATATGTCATGACAATTCTAAAAGTCCATGTGAACCGGCCACTGGCATTTAGAATGCCCTAGGTATAAATGTCAATAACGTTAATGTGAAAGGAGGCTTATCTTTAGAAGAAGAAGGAAGCTCTAAAAACGTACGTTGGAGCTACGAGCTGCTCCAACTTGTAATCATCGCAGTTAATGAATGGGTAATCAGTTTTTGATTTGGAAACTTGCAGTGTGTTCCTCTTTCTTTGCTCTTTCATTCTAGTGTACGCATTGTCAGTTTTGGTGTGGTTCGCAACTACATGTTAGTGAGCCTTAATTGCAAATTTGAGTGCTTAAATCATTGTTTTTAGTCGTTTTGACCATAGGAGATTGTTCTTAGACCATAGGATGACATTTCCGGCATGTTCTGTTGTAGTTTCAAGACCTTTTTCATTATGTATTTTGATATTGGTACATTGTCAGATTGCGATCAGACTTGGTAGGATAGTGCCCCTAGGTGTTCTAGACCTCCTCCTAAGGTTTTGTTGCATTTTTAGTCCGTTCGAGTGCCGAAATGGCGTGATGACCTAGAGATGTGAGAAAGGACATAGGCGGATTTCCCTGATCATTGAGTGTTGGTTTGCTTGTTGAGCTAGTGTGTTTGATTGTTAAGGTTCACTTCATGAGATTGACGATCTCATAGACTCTCCGTGCCCCATCCAAATCACTTTCCTTGAGTATTGACATTATGTTAGTGCCATATCGCTATGCTACAAACGTCCGTCGACGGCGACCCGCTAACACACTCAAGTAGAAGAAAATCCTCTTGACAGCCTTCCAATGCTTAGACCCTAGGCTATGCATAAATTTGCTAATCTGTGAGATTGCAAACTGAATATTTGGCCTCATGTTGCATCCAACAACAATTTGGTAAAGAGTGACATTGGCAGGATCGCCAACTTCAAACCTGTTTTCATGGGAAAGGCAATAGGTTTGTAATCTTGAAGTCCAAACCTACATAGCAATGTCTCCATGTAGCTTTTCTAACACAAGGAAAAACCACAATCACACTGCTTAAACTGTATACGGAAGTAATGATGCATAGCCCCAAATATTTCATCCTGAAAGTAGCATTCAAATCAGCCTTAATTTTAGCAATATATCTCTCATTTGGTCCAATTATCAACAAATCATCCACATAAAGAACCAAAATGAGAAGTACATCACCCTCATGATTTACATACAATGTGATTTTTGTTGGACTATTACAAAATCCTCGTTTGACCAAATGAGTGTCAGATTTCTTATACCAAGCACGAGGAGATTTCTTCAATCCATACAAAGATTTCTTACATATGCACACTTTATCCTCTTCTCCTTTCTTGAGAAAACCAATTTCTTAAATTGTGTTTGTGACAGCAAAGCATATGCCAAACAACCAAAAACACGCCATCATGCCATGCTTCATATGGAGTCATATACTGCAAAGCTTTCGTAGGACACCTGTTAGTACATAAGTGGCACACATGATGGCCTCAAGAAAACTGAATGCGACAAATCTTGACTTTTGACCATACAATGTGCCATTTCTGTAAGTGACATGTTTTTCCTCTCAACAAGACCATTTTGTTGAGGTGTATAAGGCACTATACATTGGTGTTTTATCCCACGACTAGCCATACATGCATTAAATTCATGAGACAGATACTCCCCCTATCCATCAAAACGGAGGGTTCACATAGTACATATTGAGAAATTCTCAGCCATATCCATAAATTTCTTGAAGCACAAAAACACTTCGAACTTAGATTTAAGCGGATATACCCATGCATGACTGGAGTAATCATCAATGAAAGTCATGAAGTATAGGTAATTTCCCAAGGACGGAGTTTGCATGGGCCCACGAACATCTCTATGCACAAGCTGCAACCTGCATGTGGCCCTAACAGAACTATCCTTGGGAAACTTAGAACGCTACATCTTACCCAAAATGTAGCCTCCACAAACATGTTTGTTAGGTGCTTCAAGAGGTGGCAAAGAAGCAACCATGTCAAATTTCTGCAAACACAACAAACTGGAAAAGTTCAGATGCCCAAAACGTGCATGCCAAAGTTTTGCATATAAAATAGCCTTAGAATCCACAATTGCAGTTCCAATTTTGCCCATAATTTTCATACAAAAATGAGCTTCACCACGACATAAAGTGCCAGATACAACAATTTCATCACCAAAATTGAGGTCATGTATTATACATCTATCATCCACAAATTTGACTACAAGACCAAGTCTAGTAAGTGCAGATACAAATAAAGGTTCTTCTTGATCCCCAAGCACATACAATTCATCATTAAGTATGAAAGAACTTCCATTTGCAGCAATAAACACAATCTTTCCAACTCCCTTGACCAGATAAGAGGCATTGTTAGTACAAGTGAATAAATTCCCATGAGGGACATCCTTGAGAGAGGTAAACAAGTCACAATGAGAGGTAATGTGATTTGTAGCACCACTGTCAAAGTACCACACATGAGCATCCACAACAACTGACAAACATGCATCATGGACATTAGGATCATAAGTGCACTCTGCACTAAAAGCCCATTCTGCATCAACATCAACATTACGTCTCCTTTCACAGAAGACGCAACAATAATTGCATTTGTAGTGAAACCAGCATTAGTAGTGGAGACAGCCTCTTTCTTCTTAGCCTCTCTGGCCTTCAACTTAAGACATTTATTGATCAAATGATCATTAATTTACAATAATGGCAACGCATCTTCTTTTTGCCCTTATCATCAAAATTCCCAGATAAATTGCTACCAGCAGAAGCATTAGGAACATGCAATTTACCACTCACAGAAGAACTATGAGAAGTGGCTAAATTGTTGTTAACACCTTTTCTTTGAGCAACAATAAAGGCCTGCCAACTTCATGTTGTCTAATCTTTTTTTTTTTGGAAAGTGACTCTTGCAATAGCAATGTGTATAATGCAATAAACTTGACAGCTTCTAAAGTTCCTTCGGTTATGAGCCTCCAGGTACTAGCAAAAGTCTTGCAAGGCATCAAGAACAGTGTGCACAAGGGAACTGTCCGAAATGAATTCACCTATAGATATAAGTTGCTCATTGATATCCTTGACACAGCAAGGAAAGTGTGCATGTCATCTTCCTCATGCGTAATCTGTGACTCCGGCTCTTTACACAACAATGCAATTTTTGCCTCATTACAACTTGCAAAGAGACCAGATAGGATTTTTTAAGCTTGTTTTGCATATTTTGATGAATGAATGTGAGGAGTAATAGTGTGCTTCATCAACAACACAATCAATGCATGAGTCTATGCATATTTTACATCCCAACGAGCTTGCTCAATCATATGCAAAATAACTCTAGTAGCAGCAACGCTGCCACCAAAACCTGCAATATCCTCAACATCACCTACATCCTTAGAACTAGGACATACATTAATGCCCTACACAATGTTCCAAATGCCCTTTGACACAAGGACATGTTGCATCATGTAAGGCCACATAGGGTAATTATCCCCATCCAACCTATTCTCATCAGTAAATATCTTGAACACATTTGTGTTGTTCTCAACCATGGTGAATGTTGCACCTGATGTGAAAACTGCCCAAAAAGAGGAGAAACAGAGTGGGAACAGCAAGTGCTATATAACACAAATTGTAGAATGCTATACAGGGCCTGCTATGAAAAAAATGACAATGACAAAAAAAAATTCAAGGCACACAACAGAGAGTGTATTATTTAGTGTGCAATGGAAAGATAAGTTAGCCCTAGAGTTATGGGCGATATACAATGCATAGGGAAAAAACCTCCTAGTGAGGGAAAAATACCCCAGCGGTCCTACGTGTGTGGTAGTGATGTGTTTCCACACACATCACTACCACATGTATATAGTAACACATCTCACTAATGCTAGCAAGCAAAAAAAATTTGGCTTCTTCCACCTCCTAGGAGAGAGTCTCGGGCTTGATTATAACTTGGCTCAGATGCTCAAGCATCATCTTGGCCATTTTTTCTTGGTCATGTGTAGTGTTTCCATGCCCATCTACAAGTGACTGGACACAACCCCTACTTCTCTTGATTTTCAAGGCGCAAAAAAATTGTGCTTGATTGGAGCCTCATGCCTCTTGACCTCCTCAAGTTTAAGGTTAGCAAGGTCAGCTTTAGCCTTCAACCAGCTCTTCTGCTCTTCTTTGAAAGCCGAACCCACCATTTTTTTTACAAGAAAGCCACTCCATTTTTAAGCTCCTTCATACGCTCATCTCAAGACTTTTTTCATTAGGGGGGGCATTCTCTTGATTGATTTTTGCATGCTCTTGGTAAACCTATCCCAAGCTTTAGGGTTTTTTAAGACCAACAACTTTTTTGAGCTTGTGTAGAGCTTTCTTGGTAAGGCTTTGGAAAAGCGGGTCTTTGAATAGATGTTCCCCTGCAATTAGAAGCTTCCTAGTTCCTTTGGGATAATTATCCACCCCTTTGTATTTTTGAATTTGATGTAAAGTGGCAAGTGATCTGACAGGTTTTGTGATGGTACAGCCTTCATATTGAGACAAGCAATGGAATTCAATCAGCTTTGTAAGAACAATAGCACCTGTACAAAATGACATACATGAAATGTGGTGTGCTATTCCATGGGCCAAAATCCAAATATTCCAGTAGAGACCATTTCTCATAGAGGATCAGCCATTTTGATTTCTCCAATCAAGCTAGTAGACTCAAGGAGCCTCTTTTGTCCTTCATCTTCTTCACCATATTGAAGTCCTTTCCATGCATCACGTTGTCGAGAAATTTGCGGTCTTGCCAGGAAAGCACCGGGCTTATGGCTGTGAGAGTTTGTGAGAGAACTCAACAAAAACTATATGAAGGATTTAAACCATAGATGCCATGAAGACTAGGGTTTGGAAAGAAGTGCAATCAAAGAAGACTCACTCTTTCTCTCTTGCATTCACACACACAAAGAAAGAACGCAAAAGAGAATGTCAAAACAATACGAAGATGAAAACATCAAGGCTATGGTCATATCGTATCATGGGTAATATGAAAGGGTTAATGGATGAGTTAATGGCATTCAATCTTGGCTGACCAAATAGGCTACGAATTGTTCTTTGGAATTGTAGTTTTGTGCTTACCATAATATATATATTTTGTCTAGTGATTGGGATTAATTGTGTGTACAAATCCTCTTGGTTCATAGCAAGATAACTACGCTTACATCAAAAGAAAAATTATAGTCTATGAGAGGTAGTATGATGGGATCCGGTGATAGAAGTATTTCATTGAGCCTTTCAGGGCCAATGAGAAACACTATAAGTTGTTGAAAGTGTATTTTACGGCTAATCCATACGTTAATTCTAATAGATTGTACAGAGTGAAAGCGATAGAAATGATCATCATGTGGGTTATTCATTTAGGATAGTATGTGAGAAATGTAGATATGAGAGAAGTGAAGAGATGAGAATTTTCCCTCCCAAGCCCTATTCTTGCCCGTAGACAATAAGGATACTGCGGGGAGAGATATACCTGTAGCAAAGAGAACCTGAAATTTGTAGACAGGATGAATTACTAAGAGTGAGAGAGATAGATTTGGTTAAGGAGATGAGATTAGATACATATATATATATATATATATATATAAGTCGGATTAGAGATGAAAAAGAAATCAAGAAAACATCAATGTAGAACACATCTTACTTGACAAACCCTTCGGCACCATATTGATGGAGAGAGAAGAAATGGGGAGCACTCCACTTTGATTGATACGCCAAGTACAACACCTTCTTTGATTAGAGTTGATCTTCCAAGGATAGCGTACAAGAATGGCTAGTCTTCCTCTAGGAGAAAGTGTAGGCTTGGGCTTATGTTAATGGGGCTAAGTACAATTAGGCATTACTACTCACTCCCTCAAGAATTCCTCTCATCAATGGCTTGAATGCTTGAGTTCTTTCCAAGGAAGAAGAGGTCCCCTTTTATAGGTGAAGGGAACCCACAAGGGTTTACACAAGAAGAGAGGAGCCAGTGTGAACAGGAATTGGAAAAGTTGGAAATGAGCTGTCCTTGCATGATGTGGGCAGACTGGGGTCCAGTATTTTGATCATATCTCCTCAACCGTGGCTCCAAATAAAAAAGTAAAAATATGGACAAAAGCTTTAGCTCATTAGCTACGATTTTCATTTTAAAATCGTTTTCCAATTCGGATTGGAACCTTGTGTAAAAAATTCATCAAAATAGGGTCCATTTATGGCAGCAAAAGTCTTCATGTGGTCTCCTTAGCCTAGACTTTCATTTAATTCCAAAGGACACCTCATGCCATATGAAAGCATGACATTGCTCCTTGACAAAGTTTTGTAATCATGCTTGCAATAATGCATTAAAATAAGTGTATCTTTGAAATCATGCCACCTAGTGTCCCACTAGGATTTGATTCTCTCCTAGTAGCTATTTAAAAAGAAATATAAGAAAAGTATAAAAAATACATAGAATATATATATTGGAGTTTACCCTAGATAAAGGATCTAGCTAGGGTTTGAGATGATAATGAAATAGTAGAAATAAAGAATCAATGCTTTTTGCCCCAAGTTAAAGAGGCGGAGCTATTGATGCTTTTCCCATAGTATTTTCTGATGGTAAAGTAAGGATATGTTACCCTTGAGAAAAATAATAGGATGAGATAGAAGGCTTATTATTATACTTAAATATGCATATGTACACTATAGGAAATATAATTATGGATCTAAAAAAATACAAGATAGATCTTGTAGCATGCGTTCCCACTATGTACGTGTCACTGCACGACATCCACCCCCTCTAAACCTACACATCCTCCAGTATGTGCCACATTGTCTCTTTGTAAGATTAGACCTCTTGTACATCTTCCTTGTCTTCTTCTTCACTGGATGATTCTAGAGCTTCATGTTCACTTTGATCTTCACCTGTGTTTTTCTCTTCTTCCTCATCCATATCTTCTAGATCTTTGTCTCCTCTTCTCTTAAACATTTTAATCCTTTTTCCTGCAATGGGAATCTTTACTTCTGTACCATCTAGTTCATACAAGCTGTAAGTAGCATTTTCATGCACATGCTTTACAACATACGGTCCAAACCATCTTTTTGAGAACTTACGCATGACTGTGTGCTGGTTATCAAGGCTACTATCATACACTAAAACCCAGTCACCTTTGTCAATTGCTTTGCTCTTGAGTCGATGTCGCTTATCAAAATAGTCCTTGTTTTTCAACCTTGCATTTTTGAGTCGTTCTTTTGCAGCTTCAATGTCTCCAGGTCTTCTCTCTAGCTGCCTTATACGCAGTGCAAGGAGATCTTCCCTACTAAGCCCCTCTTGCCAAGGTAGTACATTCCATGTAGGAATTGTATCCTCAATCGGCATCACTGGCTTTTGACCATGCATTAGCTCCGCAGGCATGTAGCCAGTTACTGAGCTATGTGTTGTACGATCAACCCATAAAGCATATGGTAACAATTTTGGCCACTCACCAGCTCTTCCTTCGCAAGCCTTGGCCAAAGCTTTGATGATAGGAGGATGCCCTCTTTCACTCTTTCCATTGCCTTCAGGGTTGTAAGCTGTAGTAAGAGAAAGCTTGATCCCTAATCTAGAAAAGAACTCCCTTGCTTCTTCGGCATCCAGTTCACCTCGATCTGCAGTGATTTTTCCCACACAACCATAACGGCAAATCACCTCATCAAGAAGGAATTTGCACACAGCTACTGTGGTCTTAGCTCTTAATGCTCTTTCTTCAAACTGGTTAGTTAGGTCCTCTCGTGAAAGAACCAAGTATCTCATCTTCCAGAGTCCTAAAGGCATCGTGACTAGATCCACAACCCATTTATAGTGCATGGCTAGTGGACATGTAGGGTGCAATCCATCACGATGTCGAACATTTGAATACATTTGACAAGTTACACATGACTCTACAAACTGAGATACATCTTTATACATACCCTTCCACCAGTATTTTTCTTTCAACTTGGAGAAGGTTGCCCACACACCCCTTTGTCCAGCCCATAGACTCTCATGAAACTCTTGCATGAGCTTTACTTGAGTCTCTTTTTTACATATAACCCATTGTGGTGTAGCATCCTTTTGTTTAGGATGCTTCCACAAGTAACCATCCCTTAAAAAGTACCCAAATTATTTTCTACGTATCCTCTTGAATTCTTGTTCAGACCAATCATCCTGTTTTGTTAGAGTACTCAAGTACCTTCCAATAGAAAGCCAATCACCTTCATAAAGATCTTTCAAGAACAATTCAAGTGAATTAGTCATGCAGACATTGTTACCTTTGACATGAGAGATAGAATAGAATTTTGTTCCTACATCATCTCCCTCATCAATCATTTGTGACTCATCTTCATACCTTGCCCTTGGTAGCATATCTGCCACTGTATTGTCTTTACCTGCAATGTTCTTAAACTCGGGATTTAAGGACTTAATGTAGGCAATCCACCGCAACATAGCAATGTCTGGTGTTGAGCAGCTTGTAATCATCCCAAGAAGTGGTAGACAATCTGTTTCTACAACCACACATGCACCAATTAGGTACTCTTTTCCACTTTTCAAGGCTGTAACCATACCCCATAACTCTCTCTTTATCTGTGGATAGTTTCTTTGGCAAGCACTTAGTACCTTTGCTCCAAATCTTACCACATACCTGTGTCCTTCTTTGTCATCTTGCCCTATTGCCCATCCAATCCCTGTAGGACTGGTATCTACTGTCACAATCACTGGCCTTTGACACTCATAGTCTACCTTTCTCAAAGTCGTTGCTGAGTGGAGTAACTCCTTTAGCTTTTTCATGGATTTTACATGTGCTTCTGTCCATTTAAACTTTTGATTCTTTCTAAGCAGCTGATAAAGAGGATCAACTACATGTGCATAATGTGGAATCCAAATAACATAGAAGACACATGCTCCCAGAAACCTTCTAACCTTAGTGATGCTAGTGCATGTTTCTTTCATTCTTTGGATGGCATCTACCTTTGATGGACAAGGTTTCCTACCATATGCCCGCACATGTGCCCCACAATGAGCACTTCTTTGACACCAAACATAGACTTTTTCCCTGACAATGTAAGATTCACTTCTTCCAACCTAGACAAAATTTTATCACAATCATTTATGTGATTTACCGCAAACCTGCGACATCCCTTGAGATCCAAAGCTTCATCTTTGTCACTTTCTTCACATCCTTTGATAGGAAAATCATCAATGAAAGGCATTGTGATTTGAGGAATAAAGTCACGTAAGACCTTATTCATCCCATTCATCATATGTGCAACCGAGTTGGTTGCTCCCTATGGCAAGGTACACATCCTTACCAAACCCAAAAGTGTTCTCATGGTTGTCAAGTCTCTGCTTTCGATTGCAAGTTGAAATTGATCATACCCTGAGTAGAGATCCCCCATTGAGTAGATTGCCCTCCCTGCAAAGGCCTCTGCAAATTCATCCACAATTGGACCTGTACCTACATATCTAATTGTCCCCTTGTTCACTGGTTGCATATCTTGGATGAAGTGTAGAGGACCATTCTTCTTTGGAACTGTGAACCACCTGTTTGAGTATGGAGCACAAGAAGGCTCCAAGATTCCCATTTTGATTTTCTCATTCAGTAGCTCTACTAACTTTGGCAAATGAGCCTTTGGAACCGGAATAGGCCGCAGATTCCAAGGCACATGAGGTATTGTGAAAATTACCATAGGAGCTACAATATAAGGACCAACACATCCTATCTCATGTGGCTCAAATGCAAAAGCCTTACCATGCTTTGAAAGCATTTCTTTGAAGCACTTTGTCTCCTCTTGTGTTAGAAACTCCTTGCAACCAATCTGCAACTCTTGAAAGGACTCCTTTGTGAAGGTATGCCCGATCTTTTTAGGATTCCGCAAACTTGGTTGTAAAGAAGCCTGTTCAATCTTTTCCCTGTTGTTGGGTGGTAAGGGTGAAGCTACTGGTTTCACCTTCTTTGCTACACTCTTGTATTTAGTTTCAACATGGACTTCTGGGCCAACTGTTTGGCTTTCTTTAAAGGCTTCTATTACTTGATACATTTCCATAGGGCAAACTTCCACAACTTCATTTTCAAGATGCAAACTAGACCTCATTATAGCATCAAGCTCACCCATAGTATCTACAAAAGAAACTTGTTCACACAAACCCAAAACATTTTCAGTAGGCTTTAGCAACCCACTCTTTTTCGTGCCTATTTGTACATTATGCACATAATGCCTCTCATATCTCTTCAAATCTTCAAGTTTTGTAAAACATACTGATCCATTCCTTGTTACCAAGGAGCTCATCGAGAAAGTTTCACCTATTTTTGGATCAGGTGAGACCCTTTTTCTTTCTGTACCACTGCAATCCCGCTTTACAATGGTACTTAGCCAAAACCCATCATTTCTCTATGATCATGAAACTCTTTGCTTACCTTTGGTAGAGGATGTTCTCTGAGGTTGTCACGATTTCTTTCATGGTTTACACAGACTGTGAGAAATTGAACAGCTCGTTTACCATCTTTGCTACGTATTCTAGCATATGCTGAACCATCGTCCATAACCTTTGTTTCCATTCGAACTCCCACAATGTAGGGTTGTCCAAGGATGAGATGATATGAAGATGTATTCTGTACAAAGAAGTTTTGGTCAATCTTTACATCACCTATTGTCACCTTCACACCTGGACATGCTGCATACAATTCACCGGATGAATTGTTTGCCACTTTTACCATCCAACCATGATCTGTGTCCATTGGCCATTTTCACTTGTTGTAGAGACTCTTTGACATTATGTTTATTTCTGAACCATGGTCAATCAAGGGCAACAAATGGCTCTTCAAGATCATCTACCTTGACCAAAGTTTCTGTAGTAGCCCTTGCCCAATGACTTCGTGAATAGTAACTCCTAGGAATATCTTCAACTTCTTCATCATCATTTGAGAAATACACTTGCTTCACTCTCCCACTAGATTGGCAGCATCCTACCACAGCTCCATCATTCTCCTTATTTTGCAGTTGCATCCCTTGTGTCTTTGAGGTTTCCCCTTCAACCTGTGGACGAGAAACTTCAGCAAGGATTTGCCTCTTTCTCTTGATGATGTCAATGATCTCCTCATGGAATTCACGCTTTGCAATGCCAAGAACTTCTCCCAGAGTAAACTCAATCTTGCTATTTAAGATCCTTTCCTCCAAGACTTTCTTTAAATCTGTAGCAACCTCAATATCAGATTGTAGTTTATAAGTTGGGCCTTTTGTCTTACCTTTCGTTGGCTCTTTCTTCTTTCCTGTTGTAGACTCCTCCATGAGTACTTCAGGTGGAGATGCTCCTTGTGTTGAGGGTGTTTGAGAAGGCATTGAGTCGCTTCTTCCCCCACTTCTAGAAGCTCTTTTTGATGTTCCTTCATCAGCATTCTCACGTCTGTGCTTCTCTTCTACAATTGCCTCATTTTGTTGGCATTTTGTAATGTAGGCATGCACTGACAATGAGTCCACTGGATCATTCCATCCTGTTTCTAGATGTATGCAATCACCTGCTTCATGTAGAATCTCTTTTGTAAGCTTTCCCTTTTTAGCTAATTGCATGACATTTGGCCAAATTTGACCATGATGGTCACTCACCTCTTCATCACAAAAATGTTCAATTTTTACTCCATAAGTAGCTGCCTCAACTGAAGAGGTGGCATGTTTGGTTGCCATATCTTCAACTAAGGTTTGCATTCCCCCCTTCCCAAAGTTAGTTCTCAAGGGTAGACCTGTCTCTCTTAAGTGGATTTTACCATCCTTAAAAAAGACAACATCTTTTGACAAAGCATGACTAAAATCATCACAATCCCTTCTTACATGGTCTGTACTATCACACCAAATACATTTATTAACAAACCCTTCTTTGGGCTGTTGTCTTTGCCTAGGAAGTGCCCCTAATGGTTGGCCTTTTTCTTCAAGCTTTGCAAACTTCACCTTCAAGTCACGCATTCCCTTCACAAGCTCATCTAGCATGGACTCATCAAACTTAGGAGCGATAAAAGTAGGCTTTACCATTTTGTCGGAAGTTGAGGTGGAAGGACTTGTAGTGTTTACTACCATCTTGTCCCTTCTTCTTTGTCGTTTGGCAAGCAGTGAGACAGCACCTTCAACCTCATTCCAGTCGGTCTTTAGTCCTTGCTCAGCATCTTTATCTTCAAGAAGAAGCTCCAAATTTTCTTGAAACTCTTTACCTGCAGCTTGTAAGAAAAGATCTGTCTTCTCTGCATCTAGTGTGGCCCTTTCTGTCCTAGTGAGTTGTGCATAGCGCCGCTCAAATTCCCTAAGTAGCTCTGTTATTGATATTCCTTGCTTTGGCTTGACTACCCATTCTAAGAATGTCCTTTTGGTCACTCTCTCAGAGTCCTCCATGAAATATTCCTCCTTTAAAGCTACTTTGAGTTCTTCCCAATTTCTCCCATGCCCATCTTTAATTTCCCTAACATGCTCCCTAATTTCTGGAGCAACAACTAGCTCAAAGCTTTGAATCATCTCACCTTCTGACACGCGATGCAGCTCCATCTCCTTCACATACTCGCGTAAGTACTTGGTTACATCTTTGCCATTGAACTGATCCATTCTGTTGACGACCGCTTGTATGGCCTTCGTTGCTGAAATCTCCCTTCTTTCAGTAGCATGTTGTTGTTGCATGAACATTGCAAATGCTTGAAACATTTGCATTGTTGCTGGGTCAAAATGCATACCCTATTGCTCAACATGATCACCCATGGTTATCCACAACTCTCACCCTAGCAGATTCGCGTCGGGTTCACCAAAAATATGTCGATAAATTTGCGATCTTGCCAGGAAAGCACCGGGCTTATGGCTGTGAGAGTTTGTGAGAGAACTCAACAAAAACTATATGGAGTTAAACCATAGATGCCATGAAGACTAGGGTTTGGAAAGAAGTGCAATCAAAGAAGACTCACTCTTTTTCTCTTGCATTCACACACACAAAGAAAGAACGCAAAAGAGAATGTCAAAACAATACGAAGATGAAAACATCAAGGCTATGGTCATATCGTATCATGGGTAATATGAAAGGGTTAATGGATGAGTTAATGGCATTCAATCTTGGCTGACCAAATAGGCTACGAATTGTTCTTTGGAATTGTAGTTTTGTGCTTACCATAATATATATATTTTGTCTAGTGATTGGGATTAATTGTGTGTACAAATCCTCTTGGTTCATAGCAAGATAACTACGCTTACATCAAAAGAAAAATTATAGTCTATGAGAGGTAGTATGATGGGATCCGGTGATAGAAGTATTTCATTGAGCCTTTCAGGGCCAATGAGAAACACTATAAGTTGTTGAAAGTGTATTTTACGGCTAATCCATACGTTAATTCTAATAGATTGTACAGAGTGAAAGCGATAGAAATGATCATCATGTGGGTTATTCATCTAGGATAGTATGTGAGAAATGTAGATATGAGAGAAGTGAAGAGATGAGAATTTTCCCTCCCAAGCCCTATTCTTGCCCGTAGACAATAAGGATACTGCGGGGAGAGATATACCTGTAGCAAAGAGAACCTGAAATTTGTAGACAGGATGAATTACTAAGAGTGAGAGAGATAGATTTGGTTAAGGAGATGAGATTAGATACATATATATATATATATATATAAGTCGGATTAGAGATGAAAAAGAAATCAAGAAAACATCAATGTAGAACACATCTTACTTGACAAACCCTTCGGCACCATATTGATGGAGAGAGAAGAAATGGGGAGCACTCCACTTTGATTGATACGCCAAGTACAACACCTTCTTTGATTAGAGTTGATCTTCCAAGGATAGCGTACAAGAATGCCTAGTCTTCCTCTAGGAGAAAGTGTAGGCTTGGGCTTATGTTAATGGGGCTAAGTACAATTAGGCATTACTACTCACTCCCTCAAGAATTCCTCTCATCAATGGCTTGAATGCTTGAGTTCTTTCCAAGGAAGAAGAGGTCCCTTTTTATAGGTGAAGGGAACCCACAAGGGTTTACACAAGAAGAGAGGAGCCAGTGTGAACAGGAATTGGAAAAGTTGGAAATGAGCTGTCCCTGCATGATGTGGGCAGACTGGGGTCCAGTATTTTGATCATATCTCCTCAATTGTGGCTCCAAATAAAAAAGTAAAAATATGGGCAAAAACTTCAACTCATTAGCTACGATTTTCATTTTAAAATCGTTTTCCAATTCGGATTGGAACCTTGTGTAAAAAATTCATCAAAATAGGGTCCATTTATGGCAGCAAAAGTCTTCATGTGGTCTCCTTAGCCTAGACTTTCATTTAATTCCAAAGGACACCTCATGCCATATGAAAGCATGACATTGCTCCTTGACAAAGTTTTATAATCATGCTTGCAATAATGCATTAAAATAAGTGTATCTTTGAAATCATGCCACCTAGTGTCCCACTAGGATTTGATTCTCTCCTAGTAGCTATTTAAAAAGAAATATAAGAAAAGTATAAAAAATACATAGAATATATATATTGGAGTTTACCCTAGATAAAGGATCTAGCTAGGGTTTGATATGATAATGAAATAGTAGAAATAAAGAATCAATGCTTTTTGCCCCAAGTTAAAGAGGCGGAGCTATTGATGCTTTTCCCATAGTATTTTCTGATGGTAAAGTAAGGATATGTTACCCTTGAGAAAAATAATAGGATGAGATAGAAGGCTTATTATTATACTTAAATATGCATATGTACACTAGGAAATATAATTATGTATCTAAAAGAATACAAGATAGATCTTGTAGCATGCGTTCCCACTATGTACGTGTCACTGCACGACAACGTTCAGCTCTTTCTTTAGCTTTTCACCACTTTCTACTTAAAGACTGGCCACATGTACTCAAACTACCAACCATCCTTGCACGGTTGGTTGTTCCCACCACTTCAACCAAGCATACATTTCAATTAAAAGCTCCATTTCATGAGTTGTTTGGAGGAAATTGGAGAGAATTTTGAAGAGAACCATACACAATTCCAAACTTGTAACTTTTTTTATAGCTTTAAACATTTCCCTAAGCTAGCCCCAAAGTGGGACCTTCTAGCTTAAAAAGCCACTAAATATACATATAAGGGTCTCTTTGACTTCACTTGGTCTTCATACCTACTCTGATACTCTAGCATATACATGTAAGCTCTCTTGCCACTGCTTTCCACCTTTTTGGGTATTGTCTCTTTGTGGCTGCATCAATGACCTCTCATCTAGATAGGTGCTACTACTTGCACCAAGCAAGTTGGCTTCCACCATAAGTGGAGCTAATTGTAAATAGCACTCAGAGCCTGTCAAACCATTTTTCACAAAAGTTGAAAATTGTAAGAACTAAGGAGGAATTATACTATCCAAAAGGGAAGAATAAGAAACTTGTTCAAATTGGGAGAGCACCTCTTCAAGGACCCTCTCTTAGGTCCCTTGCTAATATGGCACTAGACAAGCTAAAGAAAGATGTGAAAGTGGAAACCCTTGAGCCTAGCCCACACTAGTGTGTAACATCTAGAAAACTATAACAAGAAATAGGGTATATGGTAGAGATAGAACAACATATCAAAAACAAAAGAATCAAATATAAGTGGAAGAGCACTCAATAAAAATGTAAGAAGTCTTGAATCCAAGGATGTGCTTATCGATTTATAAGTCATAAAATGATGAGGCTGTTAGCTAGGGTGATTGGCCTCAAGCTTGAGACTACCAACCAAGCTCATTTGTTTAGACCTTTGAAGGTGAAAAGAGGAAGGGACTCAATAAGTGCAATCATTGATGAGATGGAAAATGTAGTACAAGACCAAAACAATATGGCCACTGAAAATTATGCTTGAGAACCTTAGCTAGGTTATTGGTCAACCAACGGTCTACTCACAAGAGGTGGAGGATGCAAGAGCAATGTTGCTTAGCAATGTGGAGTAGTGTATTACCAAGAGAAGCCTTGGAAAGGCCCATATCAGATGATGAATTCTAGGTTACCATGAAGACACTAAGAATTGGAAAAGTCCCCTTGATGGAATGGATTGGCATCAAAAAAATTCAAAGATTTTTAGGAGGATCTTGACTCTAGTTTGGTACCAAAATAGGACACTAAGTGTTCTTTTTTTAAAAGGTTTTGAATAGTATTGCATGTCTATCTAAAATGAATCTCAAAATTTCCTTTTGATGGCCTTATATGCAACAATTAGAGTTTTCAAAAATTTGCTTATACTTTTGAGATATAATGAAACCCATAAAGAGTGCTCATAAAAAATTGCATACAATGAATATAAAAGATAGAATAAGCTTAGGAAAACATTCCAAGGCCTAGGAAAAATATGTTGGTAGCTTATCTATACTATCTATGTTTTACTTAATAAACATTAATTCTGGTGCTATATTAATTATATTAAGTTCTTTGGGTCCAATACACAAGATTCATACATTGGATTAGACACAAATTAAAAACATCTTATTTGTATAATTGAAGAGTCTGCATGCTATATAGACATGTGTGCTATCCAAGGAATACGTTAACCAAAACTTATAGTTGTTTATGTAAGCTATAAGCACGATATATTCTTGTACGTAAAAGTTGCACTCACTAAAAAATTTCTTTTTTTACTTGAGAGATATACACTTTAAAAACGGACATGAAACTTTTTATCAATTTCAATAAAGCATAACTAGTTCCTCAACTATAACATAGATGGAGCATATATAGTCTCCTGTAGAAGGGTTTTTTTTTACAAGTTTATGCATGAAAATTTGAAACACAACTTGATTTATGTACGTTTGGATGCCCAAAAAATAAGTATTTTTTTATTTAAAAAAATGCTCATTTGAGCTAGATATGAATTAACTCAAAATAATACATGCAAACCCTGGCATATCCTCAACGAGCTTTGCACCTATTGAACTAAAAAACTATGTAAAATATTAGTGTCTAAATTCACTTTGGATCATAACTTTGCACTAAGATAACATCAATTATTTGATAAAAATTTTGAAAGCCCAAAATTTGGCACCTTATCAACACTTTCAAAATTGCATTCTTTTCCTTGCTGCATCTAAAAAGGTATGAAAATCAGGCTTCTAAGCTTAATTTTCTTATTTTCATGGTAATTGTCTATTACCAAGAATTTAAAAACTTGGGAAATAGTTTTTTCATGAACTTGTAATCCCTTTTTTTTGTAAAAACAACTTAGTTTTTTTTTTTGAGAGATTCCATTTCAAATTTATGATCAATCTCTTAGTAAAGTTATGAAAATTAGGCTTCTAAGGTTAATTTTCTTATTTTCATGGTAATTGTCTATTACCAAGAATTTAAAAACTTGGGAAATAGTTTTTTCATGAACTTGTAATCCCTTTTTTTTGTAAAAACAACTTAGTTTTTTTTTTTGAGAGATTCAATTTCAAATTTATGATCAATCTCTTAGTAAAGTGCTCATTTTGACATAGGAAAAATTCCTCAATTTTCTTTGGCTTATAAGCTAACTTCTTGATGAGAAACACTTAAAGAACTATTTTCTAGCTTCACAAATTAATCCAAAAATCTGGGAAAATAGGATGCTTGAGTGTCTCAAGTCACTTGAGTGTCCAATTACAGTACTGGTGTTAAAATCTTGATATCGTAGATGGATAACATGGGTTTTCTTGAAGGAAAGATGGATGCTAGCCATGAAAAAAGGGCTAATCAAGTCCATTCTAGAATTAGTATGTTTATCTCTCTTAAAAGATTGACAAATTATCTCAATGATGACATTTTCTTACAAGATTATAGCCAAGGTTAGACTGTTAAGGCTTTCTCCAGTGCTAGACAAAGTGATGACCCCCCACCAACATGGATTCATATGAGGAAGATCAATTTATGGCAGCAATGATTTTCATCGAGCATGCAAATTTCATCGAGCAAGAATGGATCCTCCTTTAGCTTGACCTAGACAAGGCGCATAATACAATTTTATGGAAGTACATTGAACGTGTCATGAAAGCCTGGGATTTGGTCCCAAAATGTGAAAGTTAGTGCACACCCTAGGGGTGGATATCTACATTGAGTTCCTCTTCAACAACAAAGTAGTAGGAGTATTCAAAGTGAAGAGATAGATCAAGCAAGGGTCCTCGCTTGCTCCACTACTATTTTTAGTTGTCTCACATCCAATGGTGTCTTTTCTCAATGGCAGTGCTATGAAAGGAGATATTCAAGGACTCTTAGTCCTAGGGGGGAAACAAGTGATGGTTAAACTATTTGCTAATGATTCTCCCATTTTATAAAAGAAAACTCCTAGATACTAAGAAGAACACTCAAGATCATCCAACTATTTGCAATTGAATCAGGCTCTAAGTGAAACACGAGAAAATCAAGATTGATTTTACTCACTAAAGGGGACTTTTTTGATACCATTGAATGTTCAGGGGGAAAGCAAAGAGTCGCCATAAAGAGGAGACACCCCCCCCCCCCCCCCCCCCCACACACACACACATATATATGTATGTATGTATGTATGTCATACTCACGTGGAGATATTATATTAACCCAACAAATAAATGTACAAACAACAGCAAGGACAACTTGTGTGTTGAGGAAACAACATTACCAAGGAGGGGCTTTTGCATTACAGACACAAGATAGTTCCTAAGATAGATATAATGGACGGTATCCTCCAGAGATAGCTTCGAAAGCTTGCTTTCTAACTTCAAAGCTCAAGAATTTCCCCATGGCAATAAGCACATCCCTATTTTCTTGTGCAATCTCTAAGAGTCCAGTTGTCGAGAAGTTTGGGTGCATAGGCAAGACAAGAAGGGGTTGCATCCAAGAAAGGCTAGTGAGTGTGGAAATGATTGCTATAGAGGATTTATCATATCAATATCAAGTAACAATAACTATTTGCCCATATGTGAGTGCTTCTAGTCAATACCTCCTTGATTTGTATATACTAGGAATTGTCAAAGCCTCTTGATGCTCTTTGGCTACATGATTTCTTTTCTTGGGCCCCGTATTGTTATATGTGCATGTAGTGGCCTCAACCTCTTCATCTCCTTGGACTTTGCACTTTCCCCTAGGTGGTCTTTGGCATTCTCATGGTTGTTTATGCATGTGTGTGTGTTGAATGTAGATTAATTTTGTTGAAATTACTTTTGAGAGAAACGAAGAGTTTGGCCATCTCTTAGGTCGAAATCACCGAGCAACCAAGGTGAAAAATCATAACATTGTTGGGCGCATTTTAGACACCCCATTTTTTTGTAAATTTGTACATATGTACATGATGCCCAATGTCAAAAGTGTGTGTGTGATTTCTTTTGGTGGGCGTTTTCTAATTGTGTTAGGGGTATCTTGGTGTGCTTGCTTGAATTTATACTCATTTTCCATGCCAAACATAATATATATTCCTTGTGGAATATCTTGTGAACAGATTGCGCATCGGCTACTATTTTGCATTAAATGAATAAGACAGACGAAGTGATAATAATGACCACATGTCAATGTATAATATCCACTCCATCCATCAAAATTCTTGTAGAAAATTGGACATTGGGAAGATGAGGATGCATGAAGTAGACATTGGGACCAAATCTGGATGCAGGACAAGGTGGTTGATGTGTGTCCCTTGTACATGTGGAGGATTCACTCATCGTCTCAGATTTTGAGCGTCTTGGCTTCAGTGCTGAATGCTTTTCTCCATCCGGACGTGTGAGGGTTAGGGTGTCTGAGTGGCTATAGAAGGCCATGCTATTTCTACATCTTTCTTTACCAGTTGTGTCGTGTAAATATGCTTCTCTCTTTTTACCTATAGGTTATCAATGCCAGTTCATCTTGGGTGAAAGTGACACAACTCCTGATATCATGAGTGGAAATAGTTGTCTCCTTTGACGAAAAGTCTACTGGTCGATGTTGCACAAAGTGAACATATAACATTTTTGCAAAATATAACGCACAATCTGCATTGTGCATGGAACGGCCATAAGCTTTCAAGTAGATCCTCTCAGTATTTTCTTTGATCATATCATGGTTACACTTTGAAACCTTCCACCTTCCTTTGTTGATCTCTGCGCCCTCACATGGACATATTGTTTTGATCATGTCCTTCGTCACTTATTTATTGATCTCTTTCCATTGCATGTGGTTTGGATTTTCCCATTTTGAGAGTCGTTGAGCAGTGCGTGTCTCTTGCTGTACAGACATACCGTGTGCTAGAGATGTTATGCGCTGAAATGCATCCGCCGCTTGTTGTTGATCATCAGGCACTGATTGGGTGCCAATATCTTGTTCTTCATCAACCATTTTCCCTTGGAGCTGCAATCGATAGATAGACAAATATTCAATATCATTGGCAAATATATATTCTCACGATTCAACAGTCTCACAAATGCACAAGATAGAAACTGCTTGTCCACTACATAAGAATTGTCATATCCGACTAAATCAAACTACAAATAATGCGACTAAACAAAATCACAATTTTTGGATGTAATTGAATCACAAGGCGAATTTGAAGTATCGACACTCAACACGACAACTTTGAAATGATCAAGTTACAATGATGGAAAACCCATATACATTATAAAACAAGATCACCTGACATGTGTCGCCAATGCCTGATTCTTAATCAACGGTCCAAAAAGTGCACCAATTCTCCACCCAATCTCCTATGGCCTTCTAAAGGCCAAAAATATAACCTTTCTAAAACTTATAAACTAAACAAAGAGTTTAAAAAGAAAAGAAGTCAAGTGAGCATTAAATAGAGGAACCAAATTACAATGATGAAAAGGCCCATTTACATTATAAAACAGAAATATAACCCTTACAAAACAAGGAAGTCAATTGAGCATTAAAAGAAGGGACCAAGTAACAATGATGGAAAGACCCATATACATTATAAATCAAGCTCACCTGACATGTGTCTTCAATCCATAATTCTTAATCAACTGTCCTGAACGTGCACCAATTCTCCACCCACTCTCCTATGGCCTTTTGAAAGCCCAAAAAGTCCTTCATTTAAGAGCATGGGCTCCATTTTAATCGATTGGCTCCAATTCCATTTCATAAAAAGTCCTTTCATTTAAGAGCATTTGCCCCATAAGTGGACGTGCCCCTAAAGAGGGACAAACATCTAGTACACTAAAGTCCCGGTTGATGAGCATCGTAGCTTGAGTAGTGGGACGCTAGGCTGATGTGCCTTCAGCTGATTAGAGGGCACCATGGTTTGACACTCATGTACAGCTGAACTTCTTTTGGCTCAGGTTTGTCTCTGCCTATTGGGACACAAAAATTTTACACGACATTTTTGAAAAGTTGCCATAGTTCTGCAACAGGGGCACCGCAACCACTATCGAAAACTGCTGCTACTGCTGATAGTGCTTCAAATCAACTCTTGATTGCATCATCCTGCACTCCAAAAAATGAATCGCACAACAAGATCTATGGATTTTATTCTTGGTGTCCTTAATATGGTGTGTTTACCCTATGCCAAGCCTCCAAAGGCCATAGGGGGCTATGGAGAAAGCGTGCAAATCTGGAGCCGTTGGTTTTTGATGGCGAGGATGTGTGCCACGTGTCTATAGAGGCATTAAGCTTAGGGATTTTCTAATTGCAAGTCCCTTTTGGGATAGGTCGATGCAAGCATGCTTCCTCTGCAACGAGTCGATGAAGGTAGGCGCCGCTTTTATGAAGGAGGGTGAGGTGATCTTTTCCGCGTGCTGGTATGCTCCTGTGTGGCGTCTTTCATGGTGTATGCTACACGCAGCTACAGGAGGTATGGCTTATTTTCTGTGACATCGCATGCTGCGCATTTAATGCCTCATGGGAGAGCAATCATTTTTGAGTGCTATAATAGCTTATGCTGTGGTGAGCGATGCTGCTTCCAACCTCACCATCTAGTGCCCAGCTCAACACCAACTTCACAATCGCAAGCTCCGACTACGGGCTGCAGACTTCCCTCATCGACATCCTCGTCTCCCCAAATGCTACCTTCCAGCTTAAATTTGGAAATCGACCCAGCCAAGCAAATGTCCATAGCCTCGGGATCGTCCACTTGGTAAGCTCTACCCTTGTCTGCAGGGATTTTATTGACGTAATCACGATCGTGTGATTACGTTTATAACTATATTATTTACACAAGAAAATCATGTGATCATGTTAATTGTTAATGTGCGCTCCTTGCCGCACTGTCGAAGCAAGGGACTTGCCAATACACCGTGTACGAGCCACAAACGGCTCCAAGCACACAACAAGCCTAAACTAGCAAGCTCAAGAGAACAAAGGGTGTGTCACTCACCGCTCTACGCTCGCCTTCGTGGTGGATTCCTCGCCGCGATGAAGAAGAAGCTGCAGTCATGCCGCGCTCAATCGCTTCGCCGCCGTCGTGCCTTCGTAATGCTCGATCGCACACACACTCTCCCTCTCTCTCTCTCTCTCACACACACACACACACACACAAGGAGGTGAAGAAGAAGAAGATGGAGATGGAGATGGAGCAAGAGCACTCTTCTATTGCACAAATGAGAGAATGAGTAAAAATTAGGTTTAGTTGGCTTTTATAGGAGCTCACCCCATTCACACTTGGGCGCCCATGCTTAGCCAACTAACCCTAGCATGTTCGTGTTAGAGTGCGCCTCTCATCGGCGATCACTCTACCTTTCCCTATTGGACCGACAAGCCCGGTACTTGACTCTACCAAATACATAATACGCCTCCATCGTAGGTGATGGGGTGTCCTTGAGCCGTGAGGGTTAACATGCCCCCCTTCCTGATGTAGATTCCGTCCTCGGAAGCTATTGAGTTGAAGCTGGTTCGTCGAGGTGGAAGAGTATTTGAGATGAATGTCCTTAGCCTTCTTCAGTCACTGCAAAATCAAACAACATTGCCACAGTAATTGCATTCTCCTAAAAAACATATGCAGTTTAGGTAGACAAATTGATTGGTAAAAGAATTTCAAACAATTTGTTAGCAATGAACATTAAATTGCAATGTAATCAAATGCATAAACAGATGTAAAGGTAAAAAATTAAACAAGTCTGGGGTCGCTAATTTGACGGTCGAAAAGCACTAGAGATCGAATATTAATACCATGGGTAAGCTTCTTAATTATCTGTGGTCAATTAAGTTGTTTAATCGCGAGAGCCAAGTATTCATGTTCGAGGGCTGACTAGAGGCTATATCTAGAAAACCTTGTAGTTAAGCTACCATAAAAGGAATTTCTCATGAAATCATCGCCTAACTGATTACTTTTTCGTTGACCCTCCAAAGTCTTTTCACATTGATTCAATTATGATGTGTGTGCTTACTTTGTATGCCTTGGGTTTTTTGCTTTTCAAGGAAAAGCGCCCACACTGGGAACCTCTAGGGCTCTAGTACCATAGGCGATACATGTGAGTGAAGTACCAAATCAAGCTGAAATTTCTCTTCCAGCTTAAAATTTTACATTGTGGCACTTTGATTTTTTGCTTGTTCATTTTCATCATTTTAATTTTGTAACTTTGGGGGGTCATATAACACTGTTACACTCCCCAGGCTCATCACATTAGTAAACTCCCTTTATAATACTTAAGCTAAAGGTCAATAGGGTTATGCCCACTAGAAATCCCTAGTACATTTCATACAATGCTGCCTAAATCGGATTAAGAACCTAAGTAACCATTGCTTATTAGGAAGGCATTCCCCATGGTATTAAGAGAAGATTTCTAATACCTAGCTTGGTCAAACTAGTTTAGTCGGACTGCTTGATTTTTAAACCTAGACAAGTGATTATGACAAAACATTCCATTGAATTAAATGTTTGATAGTAAGCAAATGCGCTGAATATTATGCTACCAATCACAATCAAAGCAGACAAACATGGATGCAAAAAGATAACGGCAATGCTAATGGACATAAAACACCTGTTTGTGTTGATGGTCGCGCTTGATTTGAAGTGTGAACGAGAGAAAGGTTCCATGAAGGTCCAAATCCTATCAATAGCAACACGCTCCTGTACACACTAGGAAACAAAAGGAATACCTCCAGGAGGCACATTAGTGGGAAAAGAGAACTTCGCTAATCTCTCAACTCTAAAACAAAAACACTCCTATCGTACTAATCTTACCTACCCTCCATCACTCAAGTGATGAGGATCAAAGGTGTTTTATGGCATAGGTTTCTGTTTCACTGTACCATATGTGACATGTGTAGGTCTGAGTCAATGTTTTGACCTTTAATGTGCATACTCGTTTGCTAATTGCTCTTGCTCTTTTTTTTTTTTTTTTTTTTTGAGTATAAGTCTTTATATGTACATTCCCTAAGATTGGTGATTGAGAGGTCAGGGAAAAAGGTTGAGAGGGAAACAAGTGAATGATGACTGTCAGCAAACACTCCCCCCTTCCTTGGGTAGATCATACCGTTTGAAATGAGCTTGTTACCCTTTGAAACCAATTGTTCCAGTTGGTAATAGGTGAGGATTTTTGCCAGTAGTTTTCTATTACCCTAGGTGCCTCGTCAAGTTGCAAGGGTGGTAAGGTACTCTCCCAGGATCGAACTTGAAGTGGTTTATCAGGTGATTCTTGAACACTGGGAGGTGTGGATTCTTTGGTAGCTTCATGGAGGTCCACTACTATAGATGGAGGCTGTGTAGAAGCTTTTACCGCTATGGATGTATTACATGAGGAGCTAGAAGCTTCATGGGACTCCCCCCTTCCTGAGCTAGGTGGAACAAATCGTTCTTTCTTTGGTACCCAAACTAGCTCGGGAGCGGGTGTGTAGCATTCTGTGATTTTTTTCTTTCCACGATCATTGATTCGTTTTGGAGCTACGGGATTGGGCTCACTTGGGTCAGGTGATAGGTAAGAGCACAATCTACGTTTTGGCACCCAGATTTGATCATTTCCTTGATAGTAGCCTTGGGCTTCCAATAGTCGTTTAGGGATCCATCGCAACATTTTCTTACTTTTCTTGGAGCGAGTGGTACGTTTCTTACAAGGCTTCTATTTTTTAGCACTAGCTATGGTCACTAAAGAAGCTTTAGGGACCCACTTGTATGTTTTCTTCGTTACCTTAGGATGAGTCTTGTCGGAAGCGATATGCATTGCTTGTAGCATATTTAAGGGTATAGGCATTTCATCCCCCTCAGGTGTTACCTAGGTCGTCCCCCTATTTCCCCAAGTGTCTATGGTTGATGCTAGGTGGACCCAGTCTACATTGTCCAACTCAGTCATCCCAGGTAGGATATCCATGTAAGGAGAATCTTGGCCAATGTCTGTATCCTTCTTACAAGTGTAACAATATTTTAGTGGGGCCGAGTGAACTGTGGTGTCAGAGCGATGATCAATAATGGTTTTACTCCCTAAGGGGTGTACCTTACCAGTCACCAAATCCACTCTAAGGACAGAGTCTTGGAATTGCAAATAGACATGATTTTTAGACCAATCATGAACCATTTGTGCTTCCCTCATGAATGGTCGTCCTAAAATCATTTCATATGACATAAGGTGTTTAGAGAAATCCATTACAATGAACGTATGTCGTACCTTGTGTCCTAGAACTTTGATCTTAAGATCCTTGAGCATCCCCATAGGTTTGGCTATGGTACCATTTTCCATCTTTACCACAATGTTAGTAACACTAAGGCGGGGCTTTCCCATGGATTCCCAAAAATCTTTTGTAACGATGCTAACTCCCGCACCACCATCAAGAATTCCCTTTATAGTTAATCCCTTGGTAGTGATGGGTAGGGTCGCATTAGACTCGTCGCCTTCAAAATACTGCCCTAATTCGTTAATGGGTACCTCGATCACAGACTCGTGTCCATCTAAGTCAAGTGATTGCACATGATTTTCCTCATCAATCATAATCGAGTCAGGCCTATTTGGTTGCGCAAACTGCGGTAATCCCGTTCGTAGCTCTCCGTTAAGGAATGCTCGAAGTGCAAGGAATAACTCAGGATCTCCATACAGCTTTGCTATGATCGTGGTTCGGACCTCAGAAGACATGAAGTCCACTAGTTTGGCAACATTCATTGGCGTTTTGCAGGGTGTAGGTCCTTGACTAGGAACTGGTGAGGATGGAATCTCATATTCCTCAATCGGATCAGGTATTCCTTCGTTAAACATCCTTTCCAACAAGAAAGGTGTATGCTCACTTTCTGATGTCCCGTCCTCACTCCCTTCTTGGATGATACTAGATATGGCTAACGGTCTATGGTTCATGTGGGGTGGATGAACTTGCGTGGGAAACACTGTGTCATGAATTTTGACATGCATGGGTTTTGGTTCTAGTTTTAGTTTCCTTTGAGTCTCCTCCACTAAACCTCTTAGATGTTTCACCTGCTCAATCTCGTCTACTGGGTTTGGGTACGTCCCAATCTTCTTTTTACGATTCTTCCCTTTTTGCCCCTGCGGTTTATCTTGGGGGTCTTGGATTGAATTTGGAAACACTCGTGGTGTTTTCAGAGGCTCTTTATGATTTTCTCTTATTCGGTTTTCATTTGGTTCCATGTTACGGTTTTCTTTGTCGGTCTTTCCCTTTGCGGTATTGGTTCTAGTCTCCATTGTCTCGACTGAATCTGAATCATCCTCGAGGTCATTCATATACACGGGGTCATCTCCTGTTCCTATGTTTGTTTTGGAACTTGGCTTTGAATTTCCCGTATTCTGCGACTTCTTCCTTCGTGTCTTCTTTTTCTTTGCTTGGATAACTGACACGGTATCTCTCTCTTCGAGGATATGGCCTGGCCCTTGAAGCATGGACCGTGTAATCGCATAAGCGGGTGCGACGGGTGGTATTGGCGATGTCACACTAGCAATTTCGACCAAATTCAGGGGTGTGATTTTAGGCGCATTTGGGTTATAGGGGCATTGGGCAATCAAGTGATCTATGCCACAACGATTACATGTGAGTATTGGCATTGCAGACGTGCTCCCTTGATTCATTTGCATCTGTGTAGCATTCTTTTGCAGCCTAATAGGGCACTTCGCTGCTCGATGTGGTCCACCACACTCGTAGCATTGAAGAGGTGGCCTCCTAGCCTGGGTGTTGATATTTTGACCTCTGGATGCGAGAGCAGCAGCTTGATAAACCGGCTTGACTTGCCCCCAACAATCTTCCATGTAGTATATAGGACACTCTTCCAATGTATCAAGTCCGTAGGCAATACTAGTGTCTATTTCCTCCTCACAGCCATCTGGATAAGCATTAGATGGCTCGCAACCCACTTGGTTCATAGGGGCGACTCTTGGATGCGGGGGCTGCGGTCCTAGCACAGGAGGTGGTAGCGGTGTAGCTTGTACAACATTTTGAGATCTAGGGACCATGTGTTGCGGTAGTTGCTCAACAGGTGGAGTAGGCATCAATACAGGAGCTCGAGGCGCATCCGTCCAGGCTACAGGTGGTCTATTTGCCATCATACATTTGATCATTAAACAATCCTTAGCTTGGTGACCATACCTACCACATGCATTGCAAGTTCCATTAAATTTTACTCTAAACGTAGGGCACTCACTAGTGCTATGTGGACCTAAGCAAATGGAACACCATTGTTGCTCCCTTCTTGGATACATGTGACTATTTTGAGGGGGTCGATTATCCTTAAGAGACTCTTGGATTGCCTTGGTGAGGTCTGTCAAGAATGTCTCAAATACCTTTGGCTCATTGGCAATGGGCTTTGCAGTCATGGGTTCATACTCAATGGCTTGTAAGCTAGTGGATCTCGTGTCAGTAGACACCCTCATGCCTGCTATCATCAAGTTGTCCTCTAATTGGATTGCATTTGCAGTGACATCTTCCCAGGTTGTGATACCTCTAATCACTAGTTCATTATAGATTCCTTCATTCCTCAACCCTCGAATGAATCGATCAAGCAGTTGGTGATTGTTGAAGCGCTCATTTACAGGGCAACGAGAGTTTAAGTGCTTTAGACGACTAATGAAGTCCCTTACCGACTCTCCTTCCTTACGTTCGGCCTTCTGTAGCTGAGATGCTACACCCCAAAGCACACCTTCTCGTATGTACTCCTTTAGAAACAACCTTCGAAGGGTAGGGTAGATTGTTTTCTCGTCCACCCTTAGGGTCCTACACCAATCTCCAGCCTTCCCACTTAATGTCAAGCTTAAGGCATTGCACTTATGTAGTTCGTTGCGTTCCCCTAAGGAATCACATACTTGTTCAAACACTTCAATGTGTTTCCTAGCATCTTCGTCCCCATTGAATTTTTGCGTGAGTTTGGCAATTTGTACTGCCTTACTTCTAGGCTCTCTATCAGATGTGTGACACATATTTTCCGTGATAGATCGACCTATGGTTTGAGCAAACGCTGCCAAGTCACCTATGTGAGGAGGCAGGGCCGGTGGAGGTACTCTTGGAATCATATGTGGGAGAGGGACGGGTGCCGGTCTTGGCATATGTGTGGATGATGCAGGATATGGAACATAACCGGGCATAGGTCCACTCGGATAAGAGCTAGGGAGTGGCACTCGAGGAGCATAAGCAAGTGGTACAATTGGAGGTGTGGGGGCCATGTGTGCATAAGGGGCTAGAGGCACATATGGTCGAGGCCCCATATTAGGTACTACGACACTAGGTAGTGGCACTGCGCTAACCGTAGATGTCATCGGTACATTCTCTGTCAGGCTTATCCCTGGAGTGAGCACTGTGTTTTCCTTGATAGAGGGTTGAGCCAAGTTAGGAAAGCTAAAGTTGTCGCTCGGAGGCTCAGATTGCATAGAGACCCCAGGTGAAATGACGTAAGATGGGTCCATGGGGCTCATTAGAGGAGTCTCCATTTGTGATAGAGTAGGCTGTTGAGCCTTGCTTGTATCCAGAAATCTCATGGGGCCAGTTGAGAGTATATTTACCCCTCGGTTTTGCCTTTCTGATTGAATAATGCCATGGATAACATTACAGATCATTTTCTGTTGATCTTCGATGCTCGTGGCACTAGAGGTGGATTGTACAATCTCTATCCATCCTACATGGTAGGCGTGGCCAGAGTGTAGATCCGTCAACACCTCAGTGTGGAGGTCGTGTGTCCAATGATCATTAATGAACAATCCTTCTAGAGTCGACGTGTTAACGGTTTCTTGTGAGGTAGAAGCAACGTTGCTCCCCGTGGTTTTACTTGTCACCAATGGTACTCTAGAGGGAACTTCTGAAGGAGGCAGCTCAACAGGGCCTTCTTGGTAAGAAGTTGGTAGGATATCCACATGGACACTCTTTGGGGGTGTGGGGTCCACGTGAGATGTGAAAGGAGAGTCCACTTCCCCACCCCCTTCATGTGCTTCATTTGCATCAGGTTCCGAGCGAGTAGCTCTACCTAATGTTTCCATGAAACGGCTAAATATACTAGTACTAGGCTGTGGAGCTTCGGGAGGTGCATGGCCTTCTCTCTCAGTGTTTTGGGTAGGGTATGCTTCCATGATTTCTGAGTCGGAGGAGGAATCACTAGCGGCTATTTTAGGGTCTTGGGTGGTGCTACCTTGTGTCCCCGCTGAGGGTCTAGAGCTTATCGTGGATGGGTAATGGGTGTCCGTATGAACAGAGGCACTACCAATGTGATCGTGCTCTAACACTCGTCCAGAGCGTAGGTGCATGTGCTTTTGATACCCTAAGGTGTCAAAAAGCTGCTCTAGGAAGCCTTGTGACTAGTTTTTAGCGTGTTTTTTGTTTGTTTTTTTGCTAGATTTTTTAGAGCGTGTCGTGGAATGGGCCGTGTGATAGCTCGAAACGAGCGTATCGGTCAGAGGGTCGTGTCGTGATTTACAGCCCTCCGTTTGGTTCTATTTTGCTTTAGAAAAGCCCGAAACAGTCTTTTCCTAGCTAGGGAACTAGGCTCCAAATAGCAAGTCTAAGGGTGCAAGTGGGAAGAGAAGGGAGGAGAGTGGAGGACTTGTCCCACATGCTCTCATTCCCTCTTGAGGGAGTAGGGTATATATATAAGAGTGAGTCTAGTATGTATCATAGGACTGAGGCCTGGGCCTGGGCTTGGGCTTGGGCTTGGGCTTGGGCTTGGGGAAATGATCCCGATCCCGATCTATCTTTTATACAAACCAACCCCGTCCGTTTTAAGAGTCACGTTTTTTACTTTCGAAAAATTTAACCGCTCGCTCACTCGCGTTTTTATTTTCCGATTATAATTTTTTTTTTCGGAAATTTTTTTTTGTTTTTTGATGCAGAAAATACAGAAATTGAAAACGCTGAAATTGAAAATGCAAAAATTGAAACGCAGAAATGCAGAAATTGCGGAAATTGCAGAAATTGAAAAAACGCAGGAAATGCAGAAAATTGAAAAAGCACAGAAAATGTAGAAAATTGCAGAAATTAGAACTTGACAGAAAATTAAACGTAGAAAATGCAGAAATTGAAAATTAAATGCAGAAAATACTAACTGTGCAGTGCAAACCAGAAAACGTAAAAAACGCAAAAAACAGAAATCTCCACATAACTCCACACACTCCTTCCCTGCCTTTCCTATGATAGAAATTGCACCACAAGGAAGCGTAAAGTGCTAACCGAGCTTAGTGTAGGGCATATCCCCGGCAGCGGCGCCAAAAATGTGTGCTCCTTGCCGCACTGTCGAAGCAAGGGACTTGCCAATACACCGTGTGCGAGCCACAAACGGCTCCAAGCACACAACAAGCCTAAACTAGCAAGCTCAAGAGAACAAAGGGTGTGTCACTCACCGCTCTACGCTCGCCTTCGTGGTGGATTCCTCGCCGCGATGAAGAAGAAGCTGCAGTCGTGCCGCGCTCAACCGCTTCGCCGCCGTCGTGCCTTCGTAATGCTCGATCGCACACACACTCTCCCTCTCTCTCTCTCTCTCTCTCACACACACACACACAAGGAGGTGAAGAAGAAGAAGATGGAGATGGAGATGGAGCAAGAGCACTCTTCTATTGCACAAATGAGAGAATGAGTAAAAATTAGGTTTAGTTGGCTTTTATAGGAGCTCACCCCATTCACACTTGGGCGCCCATGCTTAGCCAACTAACCCTAGCATGTTCGTGTTAGAGTGCACCTCTCATCGGCGATCACTCTACCTTTCCCTATTGGACCGACAAGCCCGGTACCTGACTCTACCAAATACATAATACGCGTCCATCGTAGGTGATGGGGTGTCCTTGATCCGTGAGGGTTAACAGTTAACATGACTTTGGTTATGACCTACAAAAATCCATAGAATCGGTTAGCCATCCAGGATTTTTAATTTTCCCTGTGGATCCCGTCGAGCTTTTTCATTTTCTAGGCGAGACCGATGGGTATATATAAATACCTGGTGGAAAAATGAAAAAGCCCGGTGAGAGTAAGTATATATAGTAAACAGTGTGCTAACCGCGATCTTGTAGCTAGGCAATCCTTTGGAGAGTGTATTCAAGTGTCGGGTATAGTCATATCCTTGTGAATTTGACCTAAGGTTACAGAGTCATAGGTCCTTTTTTTGGGCCGAACACGATTCTTAATTCAGTAACCACATCTAAAATTTTTTAATTCCTTTACCGACATAAAGGTACGAAACCAAAATAACTAAAAACTTGGAGAGTCATGTTCATTGCGATGAAGCCATTGGTCCCAGTGAGGGTTGTAAATGGTTTTAGAAGATGAGCATATGTAAATAACGAGTTGATAGTCAAGGGTTGGATGTCCTGTACTAGTATATTGGGCATAGATCCTTGAAGTCTTGCATTTTTCACCATCATAGATTTGAGTTGATATACACTATCACTCCACAATATAAGAGCTATAATCCTTAATTGGGTCAAAATAGCTCCTATATATTGAATTGGTTGCATGGGGGGCTACAATCCTTCACTGGGTAAAAATAGCCCTCAATTGTGTGATTATATTGAGATTTATTTGCATTAGTTCATGCATTGGTTTATGTAGAGAGTGGATTATGTATTATGATAGATTATTAGTGCATGAAATGACCAATCATATATATTATTTCTTTCAAAAAAAAATTCAAACAACTGACATCGTTCAATGTAGAAGTTTATTATTCTTTATAGCAATTGAAATTAGATGTGTATTGTTTGCAAATCAAAGTGGACATATAAATAATCATTATAATAATAATTTCATTGAGAAATTCATAGCATTGTTGTAGTTATTATGCATGTGCATGTCTGTGGCAAGTGTCAATGCAAAGGACTTGTCGATACACTGTGTGCGAGCCACAAATGGCTCCAAGCACACAACTAGACTAATCTAGCAAGCTCAAGAGAGCAAGGGTGTGTCACTCACCGCCCTATGCTCGCCTTCGTGGAGGATTAGCGATTCCTCACCATGAAGAAGAAGGAGACACCGCTCAACCGCTTCACCGCCATTGTGCCGTCGTTGTAATGCTCGATCACTCTCTTCTCTCTCTCTCTCTCTCTCTCTCTCTCGCATACACACACACAAGGAGATGAAGAAGAAGAAGATGGACATGGATCAAGAGCACTCTTCAATTGCACAAATGAGAGAAGGAATGACTTTTAGGTTTAGGTGACTTTTATATGAGCTCACCCCATTCACACTTGGGCGCCCATACTTAGCCAACTAACCCTTGAATGTTCTTGTTAGAGTGCACCTCTCATCGGCGATCACTCTTACCCTTTTCCTATTGGACCAACAAGCCCGACCCATAACTACTGGAAGTGGACGCCAGTGGTTAACATGCCCCCCTTCCTAATGTAGATTCTGTCCTCGGAATATAACAGTGCAGCATCGGGATCCACGATAGAAGTACCCGTGTAAGAAGAAAAACAACATTGTGAAAGCTCAAAGGCAGCATGTGCAAGTGTGCAATACATGAGATGCATACATGATATTCTAGGAAATGCAAAAACAAATTCATGAATTGTAACATTGCCAACTAGAACAAGCGTAGTACCTAAAGAAAATGCAATTGATTTAGGGTCTATTAGGTCGACTCTAAGAGAAGTACACAACAGCTAGGGCTAAAGTAAGTACTAGATTGACCAACATTAATTAAAAAATGTTGACTAAAGAGTAGTTAACCACAGGAATGCTCGTCGAGGTCTAAGGACTAGAGGTATTGTCACCTATACCAGTTAAATGTGATCCACATAAAATACAAGGAAGTTTGTGCTATTTGCTTTCTCTTTTTTTTTCTTTTTCTTTGTTTTCTTTTCAGTTGTTGTCATAGTTGCTACAAGTAGCTGGGGGACTTGAGGTCTCAAATACGAGCAGCTGGGAAACTCAAGGTCTCAAATACCAGGTTGAGCATAAACTAGCCGGGAGATTCGAGGTCTCATCAAATACCAGCTTAATACATGGGCTTCCATAACACAAGTCACACTTAGGTGGAATAAACTAGAGAGAACTATATCCTCATAGCCTAAAACATTACTAAAGTCACTAGAATTGATAGACTATTTAGGAATAAAAGTCAACAATTAAGTGTCCTAGTTTAGCCTAAGGTCCTGATACCTACTTAAAGCCAACTAATAGACCAAACTCAAAGAGAAGAAAAAGGTACTAGAAGTTTGAAAAAATTATAGGATCTAAATTGGCAATGTCACAAGTTCATAAATTATGCATTGTTAGAATTCAAATGACAAGATGCAAACATGTAAATGTGGAAGCATAGATAAAAGAAAGCAGTACACCTGATATAATGGAGAACATTCGTTGTAACATGTAAACATCCATTGTTGTTGTCCTTCAAAGGCATCCTTATGTAGTCACAAATTGCACAATAGTCACCACCAAACATCCACCTTCCAAAGGCACGTCAATGGGCAAAGGTACCAACACTTATTGAACACAAATAAAAAACATAAGGAACCCTAACCTAATTATTTGCACTCCCCCTAGAGAGTCAAGGAATAGGATATTGTAGATATTGGGGGGAACCCTAAGGCTAAACCCCTATCCTCATCATCAACAAAAACAAAGTCATCATCCGTGAGACCATATGTGCCATCCGTGTAATCATGTAAATCTTCTTCTTCATCAGAGGCATCAATGTTTACTAAGAAGGTCACTAGACGCCTATAGTCATCTTGGTCAAAAGGGTAGGCTTGTGCAATGGGAGAAATGCTCTCTACTAAGTATGGATCAAGCGTGGTCAAGAGACGTATCAGCCATTCCAACTCCTTGAAATTCCTCTCACATGCTAGCATACCTACCAGATCCCATTCACAGGCAAGCATTGGAAAGACCATGTAAAACACTTGTGAAAAATAACGAGGGCACCTCTCACCCAAGGCAGGAGTGGATGGCTCTAGCACTTATTGAACACAAATAAAAAACATAAGGAACCCTAACCTAATTATTTGCACTCCCCCTAGAGAGTCAAGGAATAGGATATTGTAGATATTGGGGGGAACCCTAAGGCTAAACCCCTATCCTCATCATCAACAAAAACAAAGTCATCATCCGTGAGACCATATGTGCCATCCGTGTAATCATGTAAATCTTCTTCTTCATCAGAGGCATCAATGTTTACTAAGAAGGTCACTAGACGCCTATAGTCATCTTGGTCAAAAGGGTAGGCTTGTGCAATGGGAGAAATGCTCTCTACTAAGTATGGATCAAGCGTGGTCAAGAGACGTATCAGCCATTCCAACTCCTTGAAATTCCTCTCACATGCTAGCATACCTACCAGATCCCATTCACAGGCAAGCATTGGAAAGACCATGTAAAACACTTGTGAAAAATAACGAGGGCACCTCTCACCCAAGGCAGGAGTGGATGGCTCTAGCATACTAGGCATATCTGTACACACAGATAGATGATGGTTAGAGTGCAAATATTACAAGGGTCCAGTTCTTGTGCATAATGTGTTTTAATGATTTTGTGTTATGTATAGAACTTGTAAGTTTCCACATTATTGTTTGGTGGCTCTTGCTCTTTTACTTTTTTTATCTTGTTTTTGTGAGTATAAGGCTTTATATATACATTCCCTAGGATTGGAGATTGAGAGGTCAGGGAGGAAGGTTGAGAGGGAAGCAAGTGAATGATGGATGTCAGCAAACTCCCCCCTTCCTTGGCTAGATCATAATTTTTGGAAAGATGTCATCACCTTTTGAAACCAATTGTTCCAAATTGTTGTGGGTCAAGGCTTTAACCAATAGTTTTTGATCGCCCTATGTGTTTCATCTAGTTGCAAGGGTGGTAAGGTACTCTCCCATGATTTTATTTGCAACGTTGTTGTAGGTGAGGACCTTACAATGGGAGGTGCAAACTTTTCCTTGTTTGTATGGATATGTACAATGGTGGGTGGAGGTTGTGTCAAAGCTTCTATTTCTGTATAGGAACTACATGAAGAGCAAGAAGCTTCATTTGAATTTCATGTCCTTGAGCTAGGTGGTACCCAAACTAGCTCCAGAGCGGGTGTGTAGCATTCCATGATTTTTTTCCTTTTCACGATCTTCAATTCATTCTTTCTTTGGTACCCAAACTAGCTCTGGAGCGGGTGTGTAGCATTCCATGACTTTTTCCTTTCCGCGATCTTCAATTCGTTTTGGAGCCACAGGATTGGGCTCACATGGGCCCGGTGACAAGTAAGAGCACAATTTACGTTTTGGCACCCAAATTTGATCATTTCCTTCATAGTAGCGTTGGGATTCCAATAGTTTTTTTAGGAATCCAACGCAATATTTCTTTACATTTCTTGGGGTAAGTGGGATGTCTATTACTAGGGCTCATGTCTTTTAGCACTGGCTATGGTCGCTAAAGAAGTTTTAGGGACCCACTTGTATGTTTTCTTCGCTATATTACGATGAATCTTGTCAGAAGCTATATGCATTGCTTGTAGCATATTCAAGGGTACGGGCATTCCATCCCCCTCAGGTGTTACCCAGGTCATCCCCCTATTTTCCCAAGTGTCTATGGTCGTTGCTAGGTGGACCAAATTCACATTTTCCGACTCAGTCATCCAAGGTAGCACATCCATATAAGAGAATCTTCCCCAACATCAGTGTCTGCTCTACACGTGTAACAATACTGCAATGGGACCGAGTGAACTGTGGTGTCAGATGTATGATCAATTATAAACCTGTTTCCTAGGGGATGTGCTCTACCAGTTACAAAATCCACTCGAATGACAGAATCTTGGAACTGCAAGTAGACATGGTTTTCACACCAGTCATGCACCGTTTTTGCTTCCCTCATTAAAGGACGTCCTAAGATCATCTCAGATGCCATAGTGTGCTTGGAGAAATCCATAACAATTAAGGTAATTCTTATTTTATGTCCAAAGACCTTGATCTTGAGATATTCTAGCATCCCAATAGGTTTAACAATAGACCCATTGGCCATCTTCACTACTATGGTTGTGGGCAAGGTGAGGTATTCCCATAGTTTCCCATCAATTTTTAGTCACAATGCTAACCCCAGTGCCACCATCAAGGATTCCCTTCACATTTAATCCCTTAGTAGTGACTGGTATGGTCGCATTGGATTCATCACCCTCAAAGTATTGTCCCAACTTGTTAACAAGTATTTCTATAACAAGGTTCTCATCTAGGTTGGGTTGTGGATCTAAGTGTTCCTCCTCTATTGGCATCTCCCCAGCTCCATCCATCTGTGCAAATTGTGGTAGCCCAAACTTTAGTTCTCCATTGAGGAAGGCTCAAAGAGTTGAGACTAGCTCAGGTTCTTTATATAGTTTGGACATGATGGTGGTTCTAACTTCTGAAGACATGAAATCCATCAATTTGGCAATGTTTAACGGCACCTTTTGGGCTTCAGTCCCTTGACATGGGGAAGATGGGATCTCTATTTCTTCCTTTCCATCAAGAAGTGAGTACGCCCACTTTCCCATGACTTTAAGTCGCTTTCTTCTTGGATGACACTAGGTATGGCTAGAGTCTATGGACTTGGTGAGGTTGTTGTTGCGTAGGGAACACTGTGTCTGTAATTTGGATCTTCCTAGGTGCTGGTTCTAGATCCCTTTGGGTATGTTCTACCAAACTCCTTAATTGTTTAATTCGCTCGATCTCCTCTGTAGGGTTTGGATAAGTTCCTATCTTCTTCTTGGATCCTGGCCATTGTGGCTCATGAAGATATTCCTTGTTGGTTTCTATCTTAGTGGTCTTTTTGATATGGCCATTGTGGCTCATGAAGATCTTCCTTGTTGGTTTCTATCTTAGTGGTCTTTTTGATCTCCATGGTTTCACCTGAATCAGAATCCTCTGCAGAGTCGTTCATATATACGGGGTCGTCACCATTCCATATGTTGGTCTTTGAACTGGGGTCTGACTTCACTGCTTTTTGCGATCTCTTTCTTCGTGTTTTCTTCTTTTTCTGGGATTGGGCAATTGATACCATGTCTCTTTCCTCAAGAATATAATTTTGTTTTTGGAGCATCAATCGTGTGAGTACGTTTACAGGTACCATAGGTGTACTTTATGATAGCTCCTCGGTAACCTCAATCAAGTTTAATGGCGTGATCTTTGGTGCATTTGGATTATTTGGACATTGGGCAATACAAATGATCTATGCCACATCAATTACACATGAGTATCGGCATTGTAGGCGTACTCGCTTGATTGGTTTGCATTAGTGTGGCGTTATAAAGAGGTGGTCTCTTAGCAGTGTAATTGATATTTGGCCTCTTGCAGCAAGAGTAGCTAATTGATATACAAGTTTGACTTGTCCCCAATAGTCCTCCATGTATTATTGTGGACTTTCTTCAAGCATATCCATCCCATAGGCAATATTAGGGTCTATATCTTTCTCACAGCCTTCCAAACAAGCAATAGATGACTCACAACCCACTTGATTCACACAAGTGATTCTTGGATGTGGTGGTTGCAGTCCTAGCATTGGAGATGGTAAGGGTGTTGTTTGAACAACATTTTGGGCCCTAAGGACCATGTGTTGTGCTGTTTGTTCAAGAGGTGGGGCCGGCATCAATGCAAGTTCTCGAAGTGTGTCTGTCCATGATAAGGTTGGTCTATTGGCCATTGCACGCTTAAATACTATGCAATCCTTAGCTTGATGACCATACCTCCCACAGGCATTGCAATTCCCATTGAATTTTACTCTAAAAGTAGGGCATTCACTAGTACTATGCGGTCCATAGCATACTGAGCACCATTGTTGCTCCCTTCTTGGATACATATGATTGTTCTGCGTAGCATGATTGTCTCTAAGTCTCTCTTGAATGGCCTTGGTGGGATCTACTAAAGTCATCTCAGATATCTTTGGCTCTTAGCAATAGGCTTTAGGGTCATTGGCTGATACCCCGATGCTTGCGAGCTAATCGATTTAGGCTCAACAGACACTCTTTCTCCTTGAATCATTAAATTATCCTCCAATTGGATCACATTGGTGGTGACTCCATCCCAAGTGGTGATACCTCTAATGACTAGGCCATTGTAGATATCCTCATGTCGTAATCCCCTAATGCATCTACCAAGCAATTGATTATTATTGAAGCGCTCACATCCCCGTCTCCACTAAATTTTTGTGTGAGGTTGGCTATTTGTACTGCCTTACTTCCAGGTTCTCTATTCTAGGTTGTTTAGCCTTCCCTGTATCCAAGAATCTCATGAGACCCGTTGAAGGCATGTGGATCCCCTTGTTCTGTCTCTCTAGCTCAATAACCCTATGGATGACCTCACAAACTCTTTTTTGTTGATCCTCCACACTAGTAGAACCCGTTGTGGATTATAGGACATCTAGCCAACCCACGTGATAGGTGTGACCTGTGTATAGGTCGGTTAGAGTTTCTATTTGTAGTTTGTACTCCCATTTCTCATTTAGGAATGCTCCATCTAGGCTTCAGGTGCTAGGGGTGTCCTTTGAACTAGATGCAATGTGGCTCTCTATGGGTTGACCCTTAGTGGTTGCTAAGTCAGGAGCACTCGATTGCTCTCCTAGAAAGGATATTGACATAGGATCTTTCTCTTTTAACTCTCTTCATTGCTCCACCTTGCATAAGCTCTCAATTTTCTTTTCCCTAGCTGCAATGATATATCGTTCAACCTCTTGCACTTCGACAAGGATTCTACCATTAGGTAATATGACCTCGGAGGGGAATAGGTCTAGAGAGTCAAGGGGTGCAGTGAATGGAGTATTCACGAGCACATTCTCTAAGGGCATAGGGTCTACGTTGGTCATGAATGGAAAATTTCTTCCCCAACCCCCTTATTTACATCATTAGCTCCATGTTCGTAGCGAGTGGGTCGACTAAAGGTTTCCTTCAAGCGGCTAAACACGCTTGGCAATGATCGTGGACCCATGGCATGCATGTCTTGGCTTGAGCTATTGGTATTAGTGGGAAACCCTCCATGACATCATAATCAGAGGAAGAGTCACTAGCCGCTATGTTTGGGTCTTGGTTTGTACTACCTTGGGTCCCCACCGAGGGCCCGAAACCTAAGGTAGGTGGATATTGAGAACTCACATAAGTCAAAATTGTTTGCAGGTCGCCGCGATGGATGTCCATAGCATAGCTCTCACGCATCAACATAAAATATCAATACAAGGGAAGCGACCAGGATGAGGCATGGAAACTCACTAGGGTGTCATTCCTAATGAAGTGAATTCGATGAGATGAAACTACTAACTTTGCAAGCAAATCATACGCACTAAATCCAAGTAATCTGCCTATGTCATCACACCCGTTTACCATGCAAATCATGTCGGATTCGCACAAAACTTGAAGGGGAGCTACAAGGGACTATCAAGAGCATATCCTATCACTATCACAGCATTCCGGAGAGGTACAAAGATCGCGATCGTTCGTCCCAAAGTAAGCAAAAACAGTTAACAGGTGATCCTAAAGGGTCGTTTTAGGGTCTCTAAAGCCTCTCCTAGGATCAAAACAACATAAAATACGCATATAAGCACTCAAAACAACCATTTAAGGTCTCAAACTTGTAGTTGAAAACCTACACCAAATCTTGAATGATTACACTTGAATGGAAGAGCAAAGTAAGAGGAACACAATGCAATAAATGAAATTGAATTGGGATTACTGTAGCCACAGTAGCAAAGATTACAAGCTAGAGCAAGAAGAATCTCTGAAACGTACGATGTCTTCTCTGTTTTTTATCAAAACAAGATAATGGTCAAACTCACAAAACTTGACCTTTATAGTTTAGGTCTTTACAAATGGCTTGTCCGGCCAAAAGCCCCTAAACTTCTAACTGGCTCTCTAATATAGAATTGCTCCCAGAAAAATAATCATAAATTCTTTACAAGTTCTCGGCTTAGAGAAGCTCATTTACCAAAGGTCAAGATTTCCGCAAAAATGTAGATTCCTTCTCTGGAAACCGCAGCTTCGTCCGCCAAACACTCCCGCCTTCCTGATCCTTGCATGCCCTCGTGCATGTTCAGAGCGTTGGTCGTTGATGGGGCTCCAAAGAGGCAATTGTTGCTGAAAAACTTCGCATGCGGAGTACAGCCTCCAGGGCTTCTTGATGCTGTTTGAAAGGATTTTCACTTAATGTGTGCTGGTATGCTACGTACCGTTCCTTGAGGTCCTTTGCCATAGGATGAAAGATCCTTGAGTCGATTTCAAAGAAACCTGTGACAAAGGCCTCTTCAAACGTCTGCAAGTAATGTGAAGGCAGGTACATTAGTCTTGAGTACATTGCCATTAGAATATGTCATGGCGGCGAATCTTGGAGATTCCAGCAAATTCCTCGATGCCCTTCTAAGAACAGGTTCCACGGATGATCTTCGCCTTCAGTGTCTTTGAAAACCTGGATGTCATGTGTAGGTGCTGGTCTCAGTGTGCTTGGAGTGACATAATAATGGTGGAGTGGTCCCCCAAAGTACATATATCCTTCCAACTCCTTTTTATTGATTGCTGCGTATCGTCTTCCATATCTGTCATATGCGACAATTTTCGTTTCTGATCCCTCTGTGTAGGTGAAGAAATAAAGTCTTTTTGGCTCTGTCAACTCATCAACGTAGGGTTCCTCGCATCTATAATAGAGATCTTCCTCTCCATTATTATACTTGTATAACCCCACGTAGACGTTGTCTGTGTTGATTCTCAAAGTTACGTTTTCTTGCCTTAACCTCGCATTAGGGAAGCTCATTGTTGGTGCTTTCTCCTCAGGTTCCTCATCTACTTTGGTTTTCGTGCCCATCAATCCCCACTTGTCCACAATGTTAGGATTCAGGACTACCAAGTACATGATACCTTCGTCATCTAGGTACCTATCTCCGCTATAGCTCACAGGCACTAAGTCCTTGAACTCACTTGGTCTATCTTCTATTTTCACACAGTAGCAATCCATACCATCTTTGTAGATCTTGGCACCTTACTTGTCGTCATACTGATACTTGATGAACAATAGCTTCATTGTGGCCGAAGGGTTTGATGGTCCTGCTGCCATTTTTTCTCTTTCGTTTAGTTTTAAATGTCCCAAGTTTTCCGTGAAATACTCGTAAGATCTCTCTGAAGAAGTATCGGAAATACTTTCTTTTGGGATCGACTCTAACGGTCATACTACACCTTGGTTTACACTCTCCTCCGATGATAAAACACTTGCTTGATCCGCTAAATTTTGGTGTTGGTTGTTGATTTGTTTTCCCGATCTCAAAAACATGAAGAAAGTGGAATTTACCGACTGAATCCAAACCTCTTACCTGGAAATGGAGTGATCTTCCAACTCTCGCGATTGCATGGATTGTTACTTGATCGGTCTCTACAAATGAATACACTTGATGGATATGAGATCACTGTATCATTCCAATTGTCAGCAGATTCAACACTTTCACAATGACTTCAACACAATTTTGCCTGCAGATTAATGACAGTATGTCCAATTTAGGTTTTGACAACTCCTGATATCTTAAATAGTCTAGGTCTATGAACAGGTCAAAAATGAGTCAAATCTGGCATAGAGGTACACCGATCGCGATCGTACTTCTGAGCCCAAATTTGATGAAACTTCACCAGCTTGTTCACTAGGCTATTTTAAGGCTACCCACCAAATATTTTTGCATTCAAACCCCAAAAAGTCAAGCTTTTACCAGTTCTTGGTTGGAAGTGTCTGTTTCCTGAATCTGTCAGTTTGACTTGATTTTGGTGTTTGTTTTGGTATTTGAGAGATACCTAGGCTTGTCCTATGCACATGCTATCCCTCTGCATGGTTTCTTCCCACTTTTGATGTTTTGGTCTACTGAAAGTCAATTTCTATGCCAGTTTAGCAGTTTTTGACTTGGATCTGTATTCAGATGGTTTGACAAGTATTTTGAGGTTTCTGGCTCTTGGTCCAGTAGAATTTTCTATTTATATACACCTGAGGATCCCACAGATGAAATCTGGTCAAAATCTGGCACAGAGGTACACCGATCGCGATCGTAGTACAATGCTCAAATTAGACCAAATTTGGTGTGCTTGTAGACACTGATGTTTTAAGGCTATCCCCCAAGTCTTTTTCCATTTGGATCACCAAAAGTCAAGATTTTACAGTTTCTGGGTCTGTCAGGCTAGTTTTACCCAAGTGGCATGATTTCCTTGATTTTTGATGTTTTTGTGTGTGGTTGCTTTAGACAAACTTGTTTGGAATCTTATCAAGAAGGCACACAACAAATCTTGTCCAATTCTGGCACAGAGGTACACCGATCGCGATCGTAGTACCTGGGCCAAATCTCATGAAATTTTTTCTGCTCCCTCTGACAAGTGTTTTACAGTGTTTTGTGCTATCACTTTGTGATTTGAATAAATATCAGCTCTGTTTGGTCAGATTTTCTAAATTTCAGAGCCTTATGGTCTTTTTGCAAAAGTTATGGTTTTTCTGGCTTCTCGACTCTAACTTTTTCCCCAAATCTGACTGGAATGTGAATTACTTATCCTACTTCTAAGTACAGAAATGAAAGAACATAAAGAAATGAATCAAACAAAACAAACAAGACGGATTTCGGGTGGGATTTCAGTACTCAATTGAATTAGAGAAAATGAAGAGCAAAAATGCCTTGAACACTCTCACTCACAGCTCCCTAAATTTCCTAAGAAGGGATCTAGCTGGTCCGCTGACTCTAAACTCCACTAAGCTCTAAACCCCTGTCTAGCAGCCTAACTGAGGTGTAAAATGGATTTGTGGATTGATCTTCTTTTAAGGAAGCTAACTGCACACTCGGTCACTCATCACCTAAGGTGCATTCCCCGGCAACGGCGCCAATGTTTGTGGGTCGCCGCGATGGACGTCCATAGCATAGCTCTCACACGTCAACATAAAATATCAATACAAGGTAAGCGACCAGGATGAGGCATGGAAACTCACTAGGGTGTCAATCCTAATGAAGTGAACTCGATGAGATGCAACTACTAATTCTACAAGCAAATCATACGCACTAAAGTCAAGTAATCTGCCTATGTCCTTCTACACAGCTCTACAGTCACATCACGCTCGTTTACCATGCAAATCATGTCGGAATCGCACGAAACTTGAAGGGGAGCTACAGGGGACTATCACGAGCATATTCTATCACTGTCACAGCATTCTGGAGAGGTACAAAGATCACGATCGTTCATCCCAAAGTCAGCAAAAACAGTGAATAGGTGATCCCAAAGGGTCGTTTTAGGGTCTCTGAAGCCTCTCCTAGGGTCAAAACAACATAAAATACGCATATAAACACTCAAAACAACGATTTAACGCCACAAACTCGCAGTTGAACACTTACACCGAATCTTGAATGATTACACTTGAATGGAAGAGCAAAGTAAGAGGAACACAATGCAATAAACGAATCTGAATTCGGATTACCGTAGCCACAGTAGCGAAGATTACAAGGCCGAGCAAGAAGAAGCTCTCAAACATACGTTGTCTTCTTCAGCTTCCCATAAAAGATGATGTTCAAACTTACAAAACTTGATCTTTATAGTTTAGGTCTTTACAAATGGCTTCTCCGCCGGCCAAAAGCTCCTAAACTTCTAACTGGCTCTCTAATATACAATTGCTTCCAGAAAAATAATCATAAATTCTTCTACAAGTTCTCGGCTTAGAGATGCTCTTTTACAAAAGAATTGTACAAGGGTTTCCCACAAAAATGTGACTCCTTCTCTGTAAACCGCTGCTTCGTCTGCCAAACAGTGTGGTTTGAGAAAGTGGCTACTGTATGGCCATTGCTAGCCTTTCCACTCAAAGTTAGGTGCAGTAAGGGACATTAAGAGACTACCTAGTATTTTTGAAATTCTATTAATCAACAGCATCTCGGTGCTATTAAGGTGAAACTGGGAAGCCACAAGGTATGCCTCTTTCTAGTTCAAGATGTAGGCATCCCACAAGTGGGTCACACGTTGAAATGTCCCTCCAATAGGGGTCCAAAAGTATCCTAGCAACTCGGGAAAGCCAAGGGGACTAGAGTGATAAGGATTTTTGAATGTATCCAGTAATCTCTCCCCACTCCAAAAACTTTGTTGCTCTCTTTCACTTGTGCACCTATTCACCCATTGTGCCGCTCATCCTCAAGCTCGTCCACTGTGAGGGGCCAGCAGTTTGTCATGAACCTCCATCCCTTTCCACCACCCCCCTTCAGAGTAGAGCTTCACCTAGTCCATCATATAATAGGCCATAATAGCCCGTGCCTTGTGTTATTTTGCAATTGAGACCACAAATGTTGCACAAAGGGCCTTTAAATGAACGGCAAGGTTGAGGATCCCTACGGGTCCCACCTTGCTCTACTAGTCTAGCGAATACGTCCCATTTCACCCCTTTCCAAGGTGTTGAGGTTTTGGTGTTATGTTTCCATTAAAAAAAATTTAATTGGTTTCAAGAACACTTTCCAGTTACTTTTGGCTCTTTTAAGGAGTGGACTAGTAAAGGCAATGTACGGGATGATGAAGGAGTTTATCACTTTGACCTAGCTTGGAAAAGGTAGAAGCACATACTCCCACCTTTCCATGTTGCTCCTGAAGGACCCACTAGAATATTCACCCCCACGGGTACTCCGAGATGCCAAGAAATATTACCTTTCAAGACAATCTCCCTAGTCCAAAAAGATGGGTGGAATGAGTTGTTCTCCGACAGAAAGATCAGTCTTGATTTTCCAATATTGCACTTTGATCCTAAGGCAACCACAAAAGTCTACACAATAACTAGGGGACTTTTGGACTACTTGCGGGCAAGCTTTAATGAACAAAAGTGATATTCATCCACAAATAGCTTTTCCAAGAGTTGGTTGTTTCCAGGCAAGGCCAACCCTTGTGTCTCCCCTTTTGCAGCACAGTCTTCGAGCATAGCAATAAGTGGGTGCGAGCCAAAGGAAAAAAATAAGGGGCAAGAGGGCATTCCTATTTAATTGATCTTTTGACTTCAAAAGAGCCTACAATCCTATTATTGAATAGTAGCTCAAAGTGGCTACTGTCAAGCAAGCAACTTCATGACATCTTCTATGAATGACCACATAATACTATTGTGGGCCTTGTTGAGGTCCACATACCTAGTAGAATGCACTCTTGCTTATTGAGGAATCATACTCAATTCCAACCATTCCTATCAAGATATTATCATAAATAGAACTTCCTTTAATAAATCCATGTTGATGGGGTGAGATGGCTTTATCAAGCAATGGGGAGATCCTAAGGGCGACAACTTTGGCAATCATTTTATAAGCAACAGACATCATAGAAACGGGGTATGCTTGAGTTCAGAGAAACATATTACCTTTGGGATAGGCTTTATGAGCCCTCTCTTAATGCTGAAATCCAAAGTCCCTTTGAGAAAGGATTGGTTAGCCATACTCATGATAGGGATCTCAAGATCATCCCAAAATCCTCTAAAGAACTTCATAGTTGATCCATCCCAACCAACAAACTTCTCCTTGCCTAGATCTTGCAATGGAAAATGAGCATTCGTCTTCAGTGAAGGCCTGCTCAAGGAGGTTGTCTTGTGTTGACCGCTGGGTCAACAACACAACATAACTCAATTTTCGTACCAAAGTCTTATCTTTTGCGAGTTATGAAATGCTGCGGATTATGGCTATCAACATCATTTGTAATGAGTAGTTATTCTAGTTTCAGAAGCCGGGGTGCAATGGCACTTCCAGATTGTAAATACAAAGCCATTTGACCCTTTCAACCCCATTTTTGGTTAAACCTCAGGTATCCTTAGTATATAAGGTATCTAGGTCATTTTGTAAAGAAGACTTTTTATGATAATCAAAACTTAGTGCTTCCGTCTGCTGTGTGTGAGAGAGAAAGAGAGTGAGCGTGAGCTTTATCCTCTCGCTACGCCCAGGTCGCTCAACACATTGGAGATCTGACTGCACCATTGTTGTAGGCTCGAGGAGAGCTACGCGACAACGCCAAGCATTCCACGCGAGACGAAGCGCACACGCCGACGCATCTACGAGCTATTTGTGGTCATAAGTGTATCAAAAGATGTCTGTTTTTTGCGTGCTAGTAGTCTATAGAATCGTGGTGACATAAGCTACGCATAGGTACTCATAAATTTCAGTTTCGGGCACTTTCAAAATTCTGCTCTGTCATCCTACGCATTTTCCGCAGATGGGTTTTGAGTGAGGGTTTTGAGTGTAGAAGCTTAGGGATAGGTGTATCCTAGTGAGGGGATGGTGTTCCTTAAGTTTCGTACGAATCTGGCATGATTAGGTGAGTTACCTTCCGTATGTGTGTATGTGGCTAGGTGGTGTAGTTGAGGGCAGTGAGGTTCTTGATTGTGGTATAGTTGGCCTTCCAGAGTGTTGTATGTGTAGGATGGTCTCAGCCTGACAAGCTAAAGATATTTCCTCCGTGTGCCTATCGTGTCATCTGTGTCCTCGATTGACATTATGTTGATCTAGGTAGTGTTTGCATGCACTTGATGGGTGTGTGAGTCGATCCCGTCCAACAGCTTGAGCATGAGATATCAACTTATTGGACGATTGCAGGAAAACACACACAGCTTGGAAAAGACTAAGGAAGCTCAAGGACCACAACAAAGAGTGTATTACTTAGTTTGAAATGGAAAGATAAGTTAGCCCTATAGTGGTGGGCGTATATACAATGTATGGGGGGAAAAACCTCCTATCGAGGGGAAAAATGCCCCACTGGTCCTAAGTGTGTTCACAAACATCACTACCGCATGTATATGGTAACAAATGAATTATTGGAATTAGGGTTGCAATAAAACACACACAACTTGGAGAAGACAAAGGAAAGTCAAGGCACACAATAGAGAGTCTATTACTTAGTAGGCAATGGAAAGATAAGTCAGCCCTAGAGTGATGGACGTATATACAATGCACGAGGAAAAAACCTCTTAGTGAGGGAAAAAATATCTTCTCACATCACTACCATATGTATATGGTAACAAATCCCCCCTGGGAGTGATGTGGTGAACGAGCAGCGCTGGCACATAGAGTATAGGGAAATGCCATGCCTACGTGATCAGTTCAAAAAGGAGAGTAAGCCCAAAGGTAAATATATTGTAATCTAAATAAGTCATTGTTACACTTGTTTCCAAAAATTCTAATATTCTATTGTGGCAAAAAATTAATAAATGCTATTTTCACTTTCTCGTTTTTACTCTCACAATGAACCCTCTTATTATCATGTTGAAGTTTGTAAACTAGTCCTTTTCTTTGTTGTAGAATGTCAACTTGAACGTTTAACACCCCAAAAAGTTTGTGAGTAGGGCCACCCAGAAAAAAAAAAAGTGTGTAAGTCATTTTTTTCTTTTTGACACTTACTAGGTGCTTTCTATATGCTTTCTTCCTGTTAGCCATTGGAATGATAAATAACTTATTAGGTTTTTCAATGAGGATAAATTATTTTCTTTTGAGTTTTATCTCTACCTGAATCTTAGAACCTTTCATTTGGGGGGTGAACATACTATGTTGAAAGATTATCGTGCTTTCATATGAACTAAAAAAAGTTACAGGGACAAGACATAATGTGTGCTATGTAACTCAAAGTTAAATGTAAAGGCCCATGCTATGATCGTGTGGTGAAGAAGTCTTGGCAAAGTGATCCAATATGCAAAGGCTGAATCCCAATGGTGGTGATGAGTTGCAATCCCACTAGCTATTGACATTGAATACTCTTTTTGAAGTCGAAATTTATAGGAATAGAAAGCACTATTACTTTAATGAGGTTGAACAATGCCCACTACTATTCAAAAGTAAATATATTCTCGGATTTATTTTTTGGGCTAAGTAAGCCCTTAGTAAAGTGTTGCATTTTGGGTGAAATTGTGGACCGTTGGGTAAAACTTGCTGATGATTATTGAAACTAGTGCTGACAAACTTCTTTTTTTTTTCTATTCTTTGTAAGCCCTTGTGAGACTTTTTTTTAACCTTCCAATTTAAAGTGGGCTTCTTTAAAGAAGGGCATTGGGTATTTGGCCACACACAATCTTTCCCATCCTCTTTCACTTTGTTTTTCTACAATTTCTTGCAATGCATCAAGTGTTTTTTAATCATTATTTATAATGCTTTTGGAATATATTGTGATTTAAATAGTTCATTGTTACACTTGTTTCTAGAAAGGTAATATTTTATTGTGATAAAAAATGTTTTAAAATGTTAGTGTCATTTTCTAATTTTCTCTCTCATACAAAAGACTCTTATTATTATATTCCTATCAATAGCCTTATGTAGGCCATAGTGAATTTTCACCTTGTTCGGACTAAATAAGTAGTCCCTAGTAAAGGGTTGGAATTTTGGGATGTATCTCTCAACCATTGGAATTAGGGTTGCAAGAAAACACTCCCAGCTTGGAGAAGAAAAAGGAAACTCAAGGCACACAACAGAGAGTGTATTTGTCTCTCCATTCCATTTACACTTTAGCAGTGAAGCAGCTAGACATGGGGTTTAGTGCTTGATAGAGTCTAAAAGTCGAGGACTTGCTAGATCTATTCTCGAGAGGTAAAGAGGGTTGTGAGTGAGATAGCCAAAAGCATTTCATTCTTCGATCTTCATAGTGTTGTTCCGTTTTTTGTTTTGACTTTATTTTGTACCGTTCTATTTTTTTATATTTCATGTTTCATTTTAGTACTTAGGAGTAGGGTAAGTAGAAACTACCACCATCAAATTTGGGCTAAAAGATTGAGGGAAAAAAGGCTGAAGACCATATTTTGGCAAAAATGACCATAACACTTTGATGGTAGAGACCTCAAAAGTGATCCAAATTCAAAAATTTGTGGATCAAGCGCACCCACATACTCTATAGAAGCAATCTAGAAACTCTCTCAAGATTCTGTGGAGGAACATGGATTGTGATCCATGTACCCCAGAGAACATTTTCGGTGAAAAGCGATCAGTGACGTTGTGCATCAGCGGAAAACTGCTCTGATCTAGTTTGCTTGAAAGAAAAACTCAAAAATCACATCAGAATTGACTATTAGGGCAAAAATAGCAAAAACAGGGATTCGGACACAAAACTGGGCAAATCTTGAGATTTTGGGATCCAAATTCAAAAAGGGGTGATATTTGGCTTCTACAGGGCATAGAAAACTAGTAGAACAAAATTCATGAAAACATACTGCCAAACATGGATCGCGATCCATGTACCTTTTGGCATTTGGGGCTGATATTTAACAAGTACATCCTTGATAACTAGTGGAACAACTTTGCCAAAAGGGACCATAGGCAAAAATTGAAAAAAGTTGGTCAAAATAGCCAAATACAAAAACTAGTCAAAAACCACAAGACAGACAAAAAAACTTGCTTTTGAATGACAAAAACTAGTCCAAATCCAAAACTTTTGATACCATAGCATCCAGTAAACATGGATCGCGATCCATGTGTCTTCTGAAAAAAGTTTGAATTTTTTTTGGCTGAGATTGAGCAATAGGTAGCTGAGACAAAGAAAAACACTTTTCCCAAAGGAACCATATGCAAAAAAGTTAAAAAAAGTGGTCAAAAGAGCCAGAAACAGTTCATTGTCAAAACTGTCACAGTAGACTGTAGAAGTCAGTTTTGGTAGGGCAAAACTGATTCAGATTTAAAATGATTTGTGGAGCAAGCTACAAACATCATAAGCTATCAGCACACCAAAGATCAAGTCCAAAAGTGGTGGAACATGAATCACGATCCATGTACCCCTGAGAAATTTTTGGACAGAAACTTTTCTAGCCTATAGAAAAGACCATTGTGAACAAAAGTCCCCAAAGAAATTTTTCAAAAGAGTTCAAAAAATTGGTGAAAAGAGCCAAAGATAGTTCAAGGTGAAAATCCTAAATCAAACTTTGTGAATTGACTTTTGCTTGACCTAAAGTGATCCAAATCACACAAAAACCATATAGTACGGATCAAGACACCAATGGCAAGTTGTGTGCCAAGTTTCATTACCATCTAGCACAGAGGTACATGAATCGTGATTCATGTTCCTTTGTCACAGACTGATATCATATTTGCACCATAGCTAGAGCCCATCACAAGGAGTCTAGTGGTCTTTTCAAAACTGAATTTGGATATCAAAAACCAAACCAAAAGCCCAGAATTGCCAAGTACTCTGAGCAAGTGCCAGAATTGACATAACTTTCAATCCAGAGGTCCATTTTCAAAAAAATTGATACCATAGGACCTACTAATCAAGTTGAGTCTGATGGTACCAAGAAAAGCCAATTTGGCCTCTAAACATGGATCGCGATCCATGTACCCTGAAACTTTCCAGACCAGTAGTGCATACACAAGGAAATATATACCCAAGTCTCGTTTTGGAAAAAATTGAGAAAATTTGGGTCAAAAGGAAGCAAAATAGGTGACATATAGAAAATCATAGTGCAGACCTAGTGTTGGCCATTTGACCTATCAAACCAAGTTCAAATTCAAAACGATTTGAGATTTAGCTTGTGGACATACTCAGGAACAAGCTACCAAGAGATATGTGGTTGAACATGGATCGCAATCCATGTACCTCAACCTCAAAATTTGATACAGATTGGCACAGAGTCTACATATGACCTTATCTACACACACTCAAAATTTCAAAAAAATTGGAGAAAAAAATTTGACAGACAGAGGAACATGGATCGCGATCCATGTACCTTAGCATAGTGGGGGTATTTGACTTGATGATCTTGTAGACATACTTGAGAACATCCCAAAACTCAAGTTTGAGCTAAAAATACCTTCTGGAGACCAAGATACAGGCCAAAGTTCCTATGTTCTGGTCCTGAGACTGCCTTGAGTGTTGTTTCAAGTGTAGTTCACTAAAATTTCTCTAGCTATTGATAACTCCAAATTGAGTCAGGTATATCCAGGAAGAAAGCTTGCAGGCAATAGCACACACGGTTTTGGTATTAGAGCTGAGTTTTTCCAGGTTTCCTAAATCCAAATTTTTAGGGTACCCAGAACCAGTTTCCAGAAACCAAAAAAGTCACAAAGACCTAACTTCTGAGAGTGGAAAAAGTTGCACTAAGCTAGAGAGGACTTCTTAGGGATTATCTTGAGAGTTTTGAGTGAGTCTTGATCATGATAAATCATCCACCACCAGGGTTTTCTACTCCACTTAGAGACATGAAAAATGCAACATACGTTGCAATGCCTTCAACAGGGGGACTGGGAGAATACCTAGAGGAGAGACACCCCGTGATAAACAAACCAAACGTAAGACTCATTAAATCCATTGAATCCATGAGAGTGCTTCCAAATTAATCTCATTAGGGCTTGTATAGGTTCACAAATGGAGATCCATATATCTTCTACAGGTGTGTAGAACCCAATGCCAGAGAGTTGACCACCCATAAGAATCTCTATGCGTTCACGTGTACAGATGCCAACGGAGTGCAAGTTTTTATGGTAGATAAGTATGGAAGAGAGTACAAACTTGTCAATCCAATTGACTTAGAACAATACACATACAAGGGTACTCAGATCTCTACTTACTTTCAACTAAAAATGATGTTATAGCACATATCAGAGAGGATTCCACCTAGATTTTCTTGAAGACGAGACGAGAGCATGAGAGACGTCTTTCCAAGAGACCACAAATTGGTTAGATTAGTGATTGAACCACAAAAATTAAGACCATATCAAGTGGCTCAATGTGTCAAGACAAAGTACAATGGGTCAAGGAATCCATATGCTCATGTCTCACTCTACAAACAAGTTTTGAGGGCTGAACAGATTGTAGATTTCCATACTCAATATGAGGGATGTGGGTTGAAATTGGAAGGAACAGCCTTGAGTTGGTTCCAACCACTAAATAGAGATGATTTTCCCAACATAGCACAACTCTTACAAGAATTTATAGAGGATTTCTCAAAAAGGGAAATCAAACACAACACAGTGTCCCAAATCTACACTTCAAATAGAAAAAGGATGAAAAAGTGAAGGAAGCTCTACTTCGCTTCAAACAGTATATAGACAGATGTCATGTGAGAGAGCTACTGCAAGATGAAAGGCTATCAGTTCTCTCCATAGAGGGCTTGAGGAATGAAACTCTAAAAAAGGACCTACATTTAAAAGGATGCACGACGTTCGATCAAGTCATTAGAGAAGCTCTATATCTAGTTGACAATTGTAAGGTCTACGAAGAGGTGACTGAAGATACAGACAACACAACTAGTAGTGCTTCATCTCCAAAGAGCAAATCAACAACAAAGACAGATGTTCAAACTCCTTGGGAACCAGTCATTGATCAAGTGGTCAATGAGGGGTGATTAGAAGAATAAACCAAGGCTACCAACAAAACCTAAATGTGCGACAACCTGAATTGAGGAGATGTAATACTTGTGGAGGGGATCACCCCACTCCATGGTGTAGCACTCAGCCAAAGCCACAACGTGTGCTAGGGAAACAACCAACTCTTCTGACTGATGGTAGAGTAGTAGTCAACTACCCTTAACCAACACATGTGCCACAACCAACTCTTCTGACTGATGGTAGAGTAGTAGTCAACTACCTCAACCAGCACATGTGCCACAACCTACAAGAAATCAATACTCCATGGATATAAATACACTCATGTTCATAGCCAATCAGGAGTATGGTTCGAAGAACATTCTTATTAGGCAAGAAAACCCACTAGGTGGATCACCACCAGTGAAACAAGAAGGTCCATGCTATGAGTGTGGAGGTGATCATTTGGTACAAAGTTGTCCAAACAATGGTCCACAAATAGGATTATTTGTATTCTGTGATGTTGTGGGAGAGACCATCTAAGCCAACATTGTGCTAAGAATCCGGACTACAAGGGAAAAGAAACAATGATTTTTGTAGGCGTGATGCCTTCTTCAAGCGGATCCGAGGTAGAAACCTCCATTCCTTTAAACGTGATGACTCGAGATCAAGCTCAAGAAGCTGCTAAAAATGCAATCATTGAGGAGGAAGCCACATTGCCTATTCAAACATAAATCAAAAACTTATCGATGAGAACAAGAAGAAGAAAATCATGGAAAGCCAAACGCGACAAAATGAAAGGAAAGAGGCTACAAGAGAAAGCTGCTTTGGAAACTAAATTGAATCAAACAAGAGAGCAGCTTAGACAAGAGCAAGAAAGGAACAAGAACTCAAAGGGACCTAAAGAGTCAAAGACTAACTCGAGAGGTTGAGTCTTGGTGGACAAAGTCTTTGAACATTTAGATGCAATTTTGAAGGCCTATGAAGCTAGGCTAAAACCCAATCAAACTCAAGAGGATAGATGGCTAATATATCCTCATCTAGGGTATGAAAAAGAGAGGTTGCAAATGTGCAAGGAGCTCATCCAAAAGGCCCAAGCTCTTATGGAACCACATATTCCACATGCTCCAAAGATAGTGGGGCAAGAATTTCCATTGCAACCCAAGAGATATGAAAAAATGGGGGTGGATGGATACATGGAGATACCAATAGGAATATTAGAACAAATCATTGTATCCTCTTGTGGCATTGAGTATGAGAACACCTTTGCTATAATGAATTTCGACAAGAGTAGCAACTTTGATATCATACTGGGGAGACCATTCATGCATCAACTCAAAATGGTACAAGATTGGGGCTATGACTACATATACCTAAGACACAAGGATGTCACTACAAAGATCAGTGTCACGGACCATAGTTATAGAGATGTGGAACAAACCTTTGAAAAGGAATTAAACTCCACAATTGACCAAGAAGGAGAAATTCTTGCTTGGCTGCAAAACAAAGCTCACAATTGGACATGTGGAGCTTCTGAGGGTGGTAGTTTGAAAAAAGAGGATTGCATTCATGATAGGTCAGTACAAGACGAGGAATATGTACCAAAGCCTTTTCCAGAGGAGTTATTTGAACCCTTTGGATTAGATCAAATACTGGCGACTCTTGATGTTTGCGTAAATGAGTTGATATACACCAAATTTGGTGATGAAGATGGCTATGATATAACTCCATTATTAACAATAAAGGTGTTGAAGGAAGCTACCGAGGTTTGTGAGTGTGAAATAAAAAAAGGTGAGACAGATGGCATGTGGCAAAAGTGAAAACGAAGGAAGCAGAGCAACCAGAAGAATATGTCATCATTGACAAACCTGAAGAATCACCAGAATCTATTTCAAAGAACTCGACTAAGAAGCACAACTGAAAGCAGATGAAGGAGCAAAGTTTCCAAGCTCATCAAATTTTCAACAAACGCAAGATCAAAAGAAGAAGAGGGACAAGGAAGAAGATCGTTCGTCTTCTACGATGATCAAATTTAGCATATGCAGAGAAACAGGACTCAAAACCACATGTTCAACTATGATAGATCCAAAAGCGACAAAGAATCTAATGACTTATGGAACGTGGATCATGATGGTAAAGCCACCAATCAAAGAGCTAGAGGACATTGTGTACACAAGTTCAAAAATGTTGATTCCTAGCTTCGGAGTGGCAAAAACTGTACTCAAGTTGAGTACCGGGGAGTATAAGGATACTTTCCACATAATTGACTCCCATCATATCAAAGAGAGTTTGATCCTGACAGAAAGTTGGAGGAACATCTTCTTTCAACCACAAGGTAAATCTTCAGCAACAACACCATCAAAAACCCCAAAACCACCTCAAGTCAATGCAAAAAAAAGAGCAACCAACCATCACGGAATAAGGTAAACGCTGAAGTATATCAATGTTGCAAGACAAATTTACCTTCAATAAGCCTCCATCAAACTTCCCGTGTAGCCTCTACATCAAGAGACACACCATCAACAATGCAATGGAAACCAAAGCAAAAAGTCTACCGACCAAAGTTTCCATCACAAAAAAGCATCCAGAAGAAGCCGAAGAATGTCAACCAAGTGTTGGGATCCAAAGAGCACATCCAAGTCAAAGACCCAATTTGGATACATGAAGCACAAGTTCAGCCTCAACAACATAAAGTGACAGGGTGGGTAGCATCAAATGAATCAATCACTGTTCAGGGCTACTTCCAAGGAAATGCTAATGTTTGGGCCAAGAAGCCTAAAGTATTAGCTTGGACCTACCCACCTCAACCAATGTGTTCTACACAGAAGATGCGCTATAAATGCAAGACAAACAACTCAAATATGAGAAAGAAAAACCACATAAGGCAAAAGAAAAGACCTTTCAAGCAAGAAATGTGACAAGTTTGGGTACCAAAGCAAGCCACTAGTCAAGTTACCCAAGAAAAATAGGTGAAATAGGGGACGATTCCAATAAAGCTACTCGAAGCAAAAGGATTTTATGCAGGTAACAATCAAATATGGTTACCAAAAGTTGTAGATCAATCTAGAACAACCAAGAGAAATCAAGCAGTACAAGCTTCTACCTAAAGGCAAGCAATGACAGCCAAGATCCAACAAAATCCAATTGCAACCAAGGCTGTTGCAATCTACAGATGGATACCTCGAATCAAGGATTTTACAATGGAAATCATCATGTTTGTATACCAAAGCCTAGTGTCCATCAAGTCATCGAGCAAAAGAAGCAAATTCAAAATACAGTCACACACGGACGAAAGACAAGGTGGATTCCAAAATCGCTCGTGGAAACTCAATCACAGAGAACCCACACATCTCGACAACTGCTTCTCATGCAAGATAAAGCAAGCACTACATCAATCCCTACAAGAGTTGAAGGACTTGTTTCGCAAAGCAGTGTGAACACACGACAAGCAAGTCAAGAGGAGCCAAAGTATGCTAGTCTAATCGACAAAATGGTGGCATCCAAAGACTAATACAATAGAGGAGGCCTAAATTTCAAGAACTTAAGGAATTGGGTTTCTAGCCTTGAATAGGTAAGTCCAAGTCGCCATTAAAAATACATGGCATAATAGTCAAAGTCAGGCATCTAAGTCACTAAATGAGCAAGGCGTTATTCCCTATTCTAGGTACTGCTCAAGCTAGAAGAGTTGAGCATAATTACGTTGTTTCACTCATGTTGGTATAGGTTAGCATAAGAGTCAAAGTAATTGTAGTATAGTGGTAAGTGAAGGAGGAAGTCCAAAAGACACATACTTAGCACAATGAGGTATGAGCGGAGAAGCTTCTACATTGAAAATCCTTCTTGGAAATGTGGAAGCTATTGAGACGTCCTTTGATGTCATATGTGCTACATTTGTTCCTTGAAGCACCAATCAACTCCATCTTCCACATTGCATGCTTTTGTTTGAAAATTTCTCGTAAGCATATAGAGTGCCCCATAATTGGCACTTGCATTAGGCACTCTTCCTTTTTTTCTCCCACATACTCACATTGCATGACAGGTACTTCAAGTGGATTTGCTCAACTCCAATAAGAGTGTATATCAAAGGCACTTTTTTTCCACCGGGTTTTTTCCCTTTGGTCATCTAGGTTTTAGACCCTAATGTAGAAACCCTTATCATTGATTTCTTGTATATATTCCTTCTACATCAATAAGAAGAAAATGTTTACCCAAATCAATCGACAACGACTTGGAGCAAAAATTGCAGGTCTCCATATGCTTATCAAGAGAATCTTTTATCTCCTCCAAGGTCAACAACAAAGACCCATCAAACAATGTCAAGTCAAAGAATGGCCTACAACGACAAGCAATGACAAATTCCACAAGAGAGTCATCAACAACAATCAAAAGTAACTCACACAGTGCTTCAACATTGGTGACCTATTGCAGACGACTCAAATTACAGTAAAATGGAAAGCATACCCATCACAAATTCCACCCCACAAAGAGGATTGGTTCTATAAACTCAAAAACATTAAAATCCTTCTTCATGGTGGCCAAGATTGGCAACAAAAAGAACATTGCACAATGAGAAGAAAAGTTTTCTTGATAATCAAAGATCAAGTCACGTATCAATAACATGGCATATATGAATCACTCAAGGAAGGGGGGAGCGTCATCAACGACAAAGTACTTCCCAAGATGAAGTCCAACCTTGAAGACAAAGCTGAAGACAACCCTATGACAAGACTGCACAAGGTCGTGTCAAGGGATGACAGAAGGTCGTTTGAGGAAAAACCAAACGGGCACCCACCTAGCCGGACACATAGCCGGACAACACATTTATACTCTAGTAATTTTTCGAGCTAGTGTAGTAATACTCTATGTAATATTGACTCGAGAGTAGTGGATCAATTCCGTGAGTTGTAATATGTCATGACAATTCTAAAAGTCCATGCGAACCGGCCACTGGAATTTAGAATGCCCTAGGTATAAATGTCGATAACGTTAATGTGAAAGGAGGCTTATCTTTAGAAGAAGAAGGAAGCTCTGAAAACGTACGTTGAAGCTACGAGCTCCTCCAACTTGTAATCATCGTAGTTAATGAATGGGTAATCAGTTTTTGATTTGGAAACTTGCAGTGTGTTCCTCTTTCTTTGCTCTTTCATTCTAGTGTAAGCATTGTCAGTTTTGGTGTGGTTCGCAACTACATGTTAGTGAGCCTTAATTGCAAATTTGAGTGCTTAAATCATTGTTTTTAGTTGTTTTGACCATAGGAGATTGTTCTTAGACCATACAATGACATTTCTGGCATGTTCTGTTGCAGTTTCAAGACCTTTTTCATGATGGATTTTGATTTTGGTACCTTGTCATATTGCGATCAAACTTGGCAGGATAGTGCCCCTAGGTGTTCTAGACCTCCTCCTAAAGTTTCGTTGCATTTTGAGTCCATTCCAGTGCTGAAATGGCGTGATGACCTAGAGCTGTGAGAAAGGACATAGGCGGATTTCCCTGATCATTGAGTGTTGGTTTGCTTGTTGAGCTAGTGTGTTTTCTTGTTAAGATTCACTTCATGAGATTGACGATCTCATAGACTCTCCGTGCCCCATCCGAATCACTTTCCTTGAGTATTGACATTATGTTAGTAGAAGAAAATCACTTTCACGGCCTGCCACTTTAGTACATAAGTGGCAAGTTGAGATTTCAAGTAGAAGAAAATCTCATGAAGTGAACCTTAGCAAGCAAACACACTAGCTCAACAGGATTTTCTCAAAGCTTTCGTAGGACACCTGTTAGTACATAAGAGGCACACATGATGGCCTCAAGAAAAATGAATGCGAAAAATCTTGACTTTTGACCATACAATGTGCCATTTCTGTAACTGACATGTTTTTCCTCTCAGCAAGACCATTTTGTTGAGGCGTATAAGGCACTGTACATTGGTGTTTTATCCCACGACTAGCCATACATGCATTAAATTCATGAGACAGATACTCCCCCTCTCCATCAAAACGGAGGGTTCACATAGTACATATTGAGAAATTCTCAGCCATATCCATAAATTTCTTGAAGCACAGAAACACTTCGAACCTAGATTTAAGCGGATATACCCATGCATGACTAGAGTAATCATCAACGGAAGTCATGAAGTATAGGTAATTTCCCAAGGACGAAGTTTGCATGGGCCCACGAACATCTCTATGCACAAGCTGTAACCTGCATGTGGCCCTAACAGAACTATCCTTTGGAAACTTAGAATGCTACATCTTACCCAAAATATAGCCTCCACAAACATGTTTGTTAGGTGCTTCAAGAGGTGGCAAAGAAGCAACCATGTCAGATTTTTGCAAACACAGCAAACTGGAAAAGTTCAGATGCCCAAAACGTGCATGCCAAAGTTTTGCATATAAAATAGCCTTAGAATTCACAATTGCATTTGCAAAATTTTGCCCATACTTTTCATACAAAAATGAGCTTCACCACGACATAAAGTGCCAAATACAACAATTTGATCACGAAAACTGAGGTCATGTATTATACATCTATCATCCACAAATTTGACTACAATTCCAAGTCTAGCAAGTGCAGATACAAATAAAGGATTCTTCTTGATCGCAAGCACATACAATTTATCAAAAAGTATGAAAGAATTTCCATTTGCAGCAATAAACACAATCTTTCCAACTCCCTTGACCAGATAAGAGGCATTGTTAGTGAAGTCGCGGAGCGGAGCGTGGGTCGACTCTCTCACACACACACACAGTGAGCTTACACAGTACAGTACGCAGAGAACTGTTAGAAGGGTTATCTCCAATACCTTAGTATTCACAAAGTATAAGTTAGTATATACAAAGAGTTAGAGGTAAGTGAGTTAGGCGGGCGGCCGGCCATATCCGCATAAGAGGCCACTTGGGCTTTAATCCCAACAACCTCCCACTTAAAGTCCAATGTGGCACTTTAAGTAACTGTAAATCTATGAACATAAATGTACAAAGATTTACATGGCTGCCATCTATCCAATGCCCAATAACTCACGACAATGCACAAAGCCCTCTCCTGGAAGTCCCTTTGTGAGTAGATCAGCAGGATTGTCCTTGGTGTGGATCTTCAGCAGTTGTATCTGCTTGTCTTCAAGTACTTCCCTAATGAAGTGATATTTCACATCAATATGCTTAGTCTTCGAATGGAACACTGGATTCTTTGCCAATTGTATAGCACTTTGACTATCACAATATAACTCTGGCATATCTACTTTGATTCCCAAGTCTGCAACCAATCTACCAAGCCAAATAGCTTCTTTGCATGCCTCATTTGCTGCAACATACTCAGCTTCAGTAGTAGACTGTGTAACACAATCTTGTAATTGAGATCGCCATGATATGGCACCTCCAGCCAATGTAAAGACATAGCCTGATGTAGATCTCCTCTTATCCAAGTCTCTTGCATAATCTGAGTCAGTGTATCCTCTGACACTCAAATCCTGACTACCATAGCATATGCGCATACTCTTTGTATGTTTTAAGTATCTCATGATACCTTTCACTGCCTCCCAATGTTTCTTGCCGGGATTTGACATATATCTACTAACCACTCCCACTGCAAATGCAATATCCGGACGTGTAGCAATCATTGCATACATCAAACTACCCACTGCAGACGCATATGGAATCTTATCCATTTTAGCCTTTTCTTCTTCAGACACAGGACAATCTTGTTTGCTAAGTTTCACATATGGTGGAAATGGAACACTCAATGCCTTTCCCTTCTCCATATTGAAACGTTGCAAAACCTTGTCAATATACTCTGTTTGAGATAACCAAATCAACTTCTTTGATCTGTCTCTCTCAATGCGCATACCAAGTATATGACTTGCCTCACCCATGTCTTTCATGTCAAACGATTTTGCCATCTTTGACTTCAAAGATGAAATTTCTTCCAAGTGTTTGCCAGCAATCAACATGTCATCCACATACAAAATAAGGATCAGCCAACTGCCATCCTTAGCCTTCTTTGTATATAGACAGTGATCGAACTCACTACGTTTGTAGCCTTGAGAAAGCATAAACTGGTGGAACTTATGGTACCATGCCCTCGGTGATTGTTTTAAGCCATAAAGACTCTTTAACAACTGGCATACCAAATGTCCCATGCCTTTCTCAACAAACCCTTCTGGCTGCTGCATGTAAATTTCCACATCTAAATCACCATGCAAGAACGCTGTCTTGACATCCATTTGGTGCAACACCAAATCCAATATAGCAACCAATGCAAGAAAGCATCTCAATGTAGTCATCTTGACCACTGGAGAGAAGACAAGTCAATGCCTTGTTCTTGCTTAAAGCCCTTGGCAACAAGCCTTGCTTTGTACTTTGGCTGACTATCATGAGCGGTGATCTTATACCTGTAAACCCATTTACAAGGTAGAGCCTTTTTGCCCTGTGGTAATTTAACCAACTTCCATGTCTGGTTTTTATGCAGAGCTGTCATCTCTGACTGCATGGCCAACTTCCATTTTTTCGAGTCAACCACTTGTAATGCTTCCTTGTAACAAGATGGTTCTCCGCAATCTGTGAGCATGACATAATTTAGAGATGGCACATAACGATCAGGTGGTTTGGAGACACGCTCAGAACGTCTCACCACAACTGATTCTACCTCTCTAGCCACTATAGGCTGTTCCTGAGCCTGACCATGCTGTCTTGATGTGCTAGCACTAGGTCCATCTTCCCTGAAGACAACTCTTCTGATCTCCTCTGTCTTCTCTGGCTTAGCCTGAAACTTGGCTTCATTGAAATGCACATCATTGCTACGAATAAGCTTTATGGACTCAGGATCCCAAAGCCGGTAACCCATCTCGCCCGATTCTCCGTAGCCAAGAAATATACACTTCTTGCTCTTTGGTTCTAACTTATTTCTGAACTCCTTAGGAATATGGCTATAAGCTTCACAACCAAAGACTCTGAGATGCTTATACGAAGGTGCCTTGCCTGTCCATAGCATCTCGGCCACTGCACTCTTATCTAGAACCCTACTAGGAGACCTGTTGATCAAATGGACTGCTATAGCCACTGCTTCCGCCCAAAATCCATCAGGCAACTCAGCATTTGACAACATGCTTCTGACCTTCTCTTGTATGGTCCTATTCATACGTTCTGCAACCCCATTCTGTGAAGGATTATATGGTGCAGTAAGTTCCCGCTTAATCCCTTTTGCTTCACAAAAGTCTTGAAAAGCTTTGGAAATGTACTCTCCACCATTGTCAGTTCTCAAGCACTTCAACTTCTGACCACTCTGATTCTCCACTAGCTGCAAGAATGTCTTAAAGACCTTGAGCACCTCATCCTTGTGCTTCAAGAAGTAAACCCATACTTTGCAAGAATAGTCATCTATGAATGTACAAAAGTACGCTGCTCCCCCTAGTGACAAACTAGGCATTGGTCCGCATAGGTCACTGTGTACAAGAGCTAACCGTTCGTCCCTACGATTCCTCTTTGATCTGTGCGGTTCTTGTGTTTTCTTACCATAAACACAATGCTCACAAAACTCGAAATCTTGAAATGAAAAGCCAGGCAAATAACCATAATGAGAAAGTATTTCCATTCCTCTTTTTGACATATGTCCCAACCTACGATGCCACAGTGACACACTTGGCTGCTCAATCACATTAATTACATGGTTTTTAACCTCTGAAACATGTAAAGTGTACAGAGTTCCTGACTTGCTGCCATGTGCTACATTCATCGAACCTTTGGAGATCTTCCAAGCGCTGTTCCCAAAAACTGTCACATAACCCGCATCATCCAACTTCCCTGTACTAATCAAGCTCTTTCGGATTGCTGGAACATGTCTGACATTCTTGAGCCATAAAGAAGAGCCATTCTGAAACTTCAACTGCACATCTCCCACTCCAAGTATGCACAAACCTGCTCATTGCCAAGTCTGACATAATCTTTAGTAGCCACATATGATGTAAACCACTCTTTGTGCGGAGAAACATGTAAAGATGCCCCTGAGTCGATAATCCAATCACTCATAGCATGTCCATCCTCTGCAGTCAAGAAAACAGAATCAAGATTGCTTGTAAGGAAGATGTCACCAGCTGCTATACCAGAATCACTGTCTGAACCAGATCCTGTGACATTCACCTCTTCAATCTTCACTGAACTCTTCTTTTCATCTTGCTCAGAACTCTTTGTTTTTCCTTTTTCTTGTTTCCACTTCGTACAGTCTCGCTTCATGTGACCCTTCTTGCCACAATGGTAGCATTCTATGTCATCCTTTGACTTCGAATCACGAGACTTACTTCGGTTTTGTGCCTTCTTACCCTTCTTCTCTTTAAACTGTTGTCTCCCTCAAACGACCAAAGCACTATTGCCTTTGCCTTTGTCAATGTTCTTCCTGTTCACTTCCTCTGTGAGCAAGCTGCCTTCTACATTGGCACTTGTAAGACCTTCTGGCGCGACAGAATTACTTAACGCTGTACGAAAAGTATCCCAACTGTCTGGCAAAGTGATTAAGAGAAACATAGCCTTCACTGAATCTGGAAAGACTATCTCCTGTGCTGTTAACTGGCTCAAAATTGTGTGAAATTCATTCAGATGATTTGACATGGCTGTCCCTTCCTTCATCTTCAAATCCACCAATTTCTTGAGCCAGTAAATCTGAGAAGCAGCACTTTGTTTCTCGTACATATCACATAGCTTTTGCCATACTCCATACGCTGTAGTCTCTTCTGCTACGTTGAAGTAAACATTTTTTGCCAGTGTCAGCATGATTGTGGGACAAGCTAACTCGTCAAGCTCTTCCCACTCATCTTCAGCCATACCTTCTGGTCTCTCCCCTTTGAGCTTCAGTGGCTTCACTTGTTTTTTCTGCACCAAAACCTGCCAAATCTGCTTCTTCCAGAATGGAAAGTTTGTGCCATCCAGCTTCTTTATGTTGTAAAGAGTCTCACTTTGAGAAGATGCCATATCTGCCAAACTGTTTACTCCTGAGAAAAATCCGGCAGAGTTTCCCCTGTAAACTGGCCTCTGTACACAGTAAACAAGCTGTAATCAACAAGCTGAACACCTCTCCTCAGGAACTATCAGTATTTTGAAAATTTTTGACAGAGTCTCCCTTGTAAACTGAGCTCTGGGAACCAAAAGATAGCTCAAAAAACAATCATAAATAGCTGACCAGTGACAAATCCTGTAAGCATACACTGTCTCCTCTCTGGGCGATGACAGAACCTGTATCTGTCTCAAGACTGAACCCTGAGCAATGCCTCAACGGCCTAACGCATAAGATGCAATCCAGTGTCTACACAAAGTCATACATCCTAAGGGATAAAAGTCTCCGAAGAGGATGCGTGTAGAGGGGAACTCCAGCAACCTAATCCACCTCACACTGGGTAACCCAGCCCCCAGTGCTTGGCTTCAAAAAACCTCACACACGACCCTCTCAGATGGCTCAGCAAACTGCCTAGAACTAGCATACATCCTATAATAGACCAATCACTGTCCTATGACCGCTGCGGCGGTCTGTCTGCTAGCGTGACTCACAACTAGCAGACCCACAATCACAGTACATCAATCTGCAATACATGCCAGTGGTGTCAAGCCGTCGTATGGCCACACCTCCCCTAGAACCTGGCAAGCACAAGAAGTAACAATGTAGACTGCAATATATATATCTGATGATATATATGTGTACCTGGTCTATAGATGATGCTCTGAAGACTAATGAGTGATGTATGTCGATGCCGATGTTGATGTCGACCACCTCCTGCTTGCCAATCTACACAAGACGGATTTCCTTGCGGCTGAAATCTATCTTCTGCTGTAGTGCTCAGAACGAAATTCTGAGGGCATAAACGGCTTCGAAAGGGGGGTAAAACCACATGTCACCTGTTGGAAACGCTCCCGGAACGCCGAATGTGAATTTTCGAACTCCGGATCCAGAATCTGCCGGAAAAGTGCGCGCGCGCGATTGCGCAAATCCGCACTGAACCAAGGCTCTGATACCAATTGAAGTCGCGGAGCGGAGCGGAGCGTGGGTCGACTCTCTCACACACACACACACAGTGAGCTTACACAGTACAGTACGCAGAGAACTGTTAGAAGGGTTATCTCCAATACCTTAGTATTCACAAAGTATAAGTTAGTATATACAAAGAGTTAGAGGTAAGTGAGTTAGACGGGCGGCCGGCCATATCCGCATAAGAGGCCACTTGGGCTTTAATCCCAACAGTTAGTACAAGTGAATAAATTCCCATGAGGGACATCCTTGAGAGAGGTAAACAAGTCACAATGAGAGGTAATGTGCTTTGTAGAACCACTGTCAAAGTACCACACATGAGCATCCACAACAACGGACAAACATGCATCATGGACATTAGGATCATAAGTGCACCCTGCACTAAAAGCCCATTCTGCATCAACATCAGCATTACCTCTCCTTTCATAGAAGACTCAACAATAGTTGCATTTGTAGTGAAACCAGCATTAGTAGTGGAGCCAGCCTCTTTCTTCTTAGCCTCTCTGGCCTTCAACTGAAGACATTTATTGATCAAATGATCATTAATTTACAATAATGGCAACGCATCTTCTTTTTGCCCTTATCATCAAAATTCCCAGATAAATTGCTACCAGCAGAAGCATTAGGAACATGCAATTTACCACTCACAGAAGAAGCATGAGAAGTGGCTAAATTGTTGTTAACACCTTTTCTTTGAGCAACAATAAAGGCCTACTCAACTTCATGTTGTCTAATCTTGTTTTTTTTGGAAAGTGACTCTTGCAACAGCAATGTGTATAATGCAATAAACTTGAGAGGTTCTAAATTTCCTTGGGTTATGAGCCTCCACGTACTAGTAAAAGTCTTACAAGGCATCAAGAACAGTGTGCACAAGGGAACTGTCTGAAATGACTTCACCTATAGATATAAGTTGCTCATTGATATCCTTGACACAGCAAGGAAAGTGTGCATGTCATCTTCCTCATGCATAATCTTTGACTCTGGCTCTTTACACAACAATGCAATTTTTGCCTCATTACAACTTGCATAAAGACCAGCTAGGATTTTTTAAGCTTGTTTTGCATATTTTGTTGAATGATGTGAGGAGTAATAGTACGCTTCATTGACAACACAATCAATGCATGAGTCTATGCATCTTTTACATCCCAACGAGCTTGCTCAGCCATATGCAAAATAACTCTAGCAGCAGCAACGCTGCCACCAAAACCTGCAATATCCTCAACCATCGCCTACATCCTTAGAACTAGGACATACATCAATGCCCTACACAATGTTCCAAACGCCCTTTGACACAAGGACAATCAATGCATGAGTCTATGCATCTTTTACATCCCAACGAGCTTGCTCAGCCATATGCAAAATAACTCTAGCAGCAGCAACGCTGCCACCAAAACCTGCAATATCCTCAACATCGCCTACATCCTTAGAACTAGGACATACATCAATGCCCTACACAATGTTCCAAACGCCCTTTGACACAAGGACAATCAATGCATGAGTCTATGCATCTTTTACATCCCAACGAGCTTGCTCAGCCATATGCAAAATAACTCTAGTAGCAGCAACGCTGCCACCAAAACCTGCAATATCCTCAACATCGCCTACATCCTTAGAACTAGGACATACATCAATGCCCTACTCAATGTTCCAAATGCCCTTTGACACAAGGACATGTTGCATCATGTAAGGCCACATAGGGTAATTATCCCCATCCAACCTATTCTCAGCAGCAAATATCTTGAACACATCTTTGTTGTTCTCAGCCATGGTGAATGTTGCACCTGATGTGAAAACTGCCAAAAAGAGGAGAAACAGAGTGGGAACAGCAAGTGCTATATAGCACAAACCGTAGAAGGCTATACGGGGCCTGTTATGCAAACAACGGAGCTGACAAAAAATAATTCAAGGCACACAACAGAGAGTGTATTATTTAGTGTGCAATGGAAAGATAAGTTAGCCCTAGAGTTATGGGCGATATACAATGCATAGAGAAAAAACCTCCTAGTGAGGGAAAAATACCCCGGCGGTCCTACGTGTGGTAGTGATGTGTTTCCACACACATCACTACCACATGTATATAGTAACACATATCACTAATGCTAGCAAGCAGTCAGGTTTTGGCTTCTTCCACCTCCTGAGAGCAAGTCTCAAGCTTGAGTATAACTTGGCTCAGATGCTCAAGCATCATCTTGGCCATTTTCTCTTGGTCATGTGTAGTGTTTCCATGCCCATCTACAAGTGACTGGACACAACCCCTACTCCTCTTGATTTTCAAGGCGCAAAAAAATTGTGCTTGATTGGAGGCCTCATGCCTCTTGACCTCCTCAAGTTTAAGGTTAGCAAGGTCAGCTTTAGCCTTCAACCAACTCTTGTTCTCTTCTTTGAAAGCCGACCCCACCATTTTTTTTTACAAGAAAGCCACTCCATTCTCAAGCTCCTTCATACGCTCATCTCAAGACTTTTTCCATTAGGGGGGCCATTCTCTTAATTGGCTTTTTCCATTAGGGGGGCCATTCTCTTGATTGATTGGTAAACATATCCCAAGCTTTAGGGTTTTTTAAGACCAAAAACTTTTTTGAGCTTGTGTAGAGCTTTCTTGGTAAGGCTTTGGAAAAGTGGGTCTTTGAATAGATGTTCCCCCGCAATTAGAATCTTCCTAGTTCCTTTGGGATAATTATCCACCCCTTTGTATTTTTGAATTTGATGTAAAGTGGCAAGTGATCTGAAAGGTTTGTGATGGTACAACCTTCATGTTGAGACAAGAAATGGAATTCAATCAGCTTTGTAAGAACAATAGCACCTGTACAAAATGAAATACATGAAATGCGGTGTGCTATTCCATGGGCCAAACTCGAAAAATTCTAGTAGAGACCATTTCTTATAGAGGCTCAACCATTTTGATTTCTCCAATCAAGCTAGTAGACTCAAGGAGCCTGTTTTTTCCTTCATCTTCTTCACCATATTGAAGTCCTTTCCATGCATCACGTTCAGCTCTTTCTACTTAAAGACTGGCCACATGTACTCAAACTACCAACCATCCTTGCACGGTTGGTTGTTCCCACCACTTCAACCAAGCATAAGTTTCAATTAAAAGCTCCATTTCATGAGTTGTTTGGAGGAGATTGGAGAGAATTTTGAAGAGAACCATACAAAATTCCAAACTTGTAACTTTTTTTATAGCTTTAAACATTTCCCTAAGTTAGCCCCAAAGTGGGACCTTCTAGCTTAAAAAGCCACTAAATATACATATAAGGGTCTCTTTGACTGCACTTGGTCTTCATACCTACTTTGATACTGTAGCATATACATGTAAGCTCTCTTGCCCCTGCTTTCCACCTTTTTGGGTATTGTCTCTTTGTGGCTGCATCAATGACCTCTCATCTAGATAGGTACTACTACTTGCACCAAGCAAGTTGGCTTCCACCATCAGTGGAGCTAATTGTAAATAGCACTCAGAGCCTGTCAAACCATTTTTCACAAAAGTTGAAAATTGTAAGAACTAAGGAGGAATTATACTATCCAAAAGGGAAGAATAAGAAACTTGTTTAAATTGGGAGAGCACCTCTTCAAGGACCCTCTCTTAGCTACCTTGCTAAGATGGCACTAGACAAGATAAAGAAAGATGTGAAAGTGGAAACCCTTGAGCCTAGCCCACACTAGTGTGTAACATCTAGAAAACTATAACAAGAAATAGGGTATATGGTAAAGATAGAACAACATATCAAAAACAAAAGAATCAAAGATAAGTGGAAGAGCACTCAATAAAAATGTTAGAAGTCTTGAATCCAAGGATGTGCTTATCGATTTATAAGTCAAGGAGTTGAAAATGATGAGGCTGTTAGCTAGGGTGATTGGCCTCAATCTTGAGACTACCAACCAAGATCATTTCTTTAGACCTTTGAAGGTGAAAAGAGGAAGGGACTCAATACGTGCAATCATTGATGAGATGGAAAATGTAGTACAAGACCAAAACAATATGGCCACTCAAAATTATGCTTGAGAACCTTAGCTAGGTTATTGGTCAACCAACAGTCTACTCACAAGAGGTGGAGGATGCAAGAGCAATGTTGCTTAGCAATGTGGAGTAGTGTATTACCAAGAGAAGCCTTCGAAAGGCCCATATCAGATGATGAATTCTAGGTTACCATGAAGACACTAAGAACTGGAAAAGTCCCCTTGACGGAATGGATTGGCATCAAAAAATTTCAAAGATTTTTAGGAGGATCTTGACTCTAGTTTGGTACCAAAATAGGACACTAAGTGTTCTTTTTTTAAAAGGTTTTGAATAATATTCCATGTCTATCTAAAATGAATCTCAAAATTTTGTTTTGACGGCCTTATATGCAACAATTAGAGTTTTCAAAAATTTGCTTATACTTTTGAGATATAATGAAACCCATAAAGAGTGTTCATAAAAAATTGCATACAATGAATATAAAAGATAGAATAAGCTTAGGAAAAAATTCCAAGGCCTAGGAAAAATATGTTGGTAGCTTATCTATACTATCTATGTTTTACTTAATAAACATTAATTCTGGTGCTATATTAATTATATTAAGTTCTTTGGGTCCAATACACAAGATTCATACATTGGATTAGACACAAATTAAAAACATCTTATTTGTATAATTGAAGAGTCTTCATGCTATATAGACATGTGTGCTATCCAAGGAATACGTTAACCAAAACTTACAGTTGTTTATGTAAGCTATAAGCACGATATATTCTTGTACGTAAAAGTTGCACTCACTAAAAAATTTCTTTTTTTACTTGAGAGATATACACTTTAAAAACGGACATGAAACTTTTTATCAATTTCAATAAAGCATAACTAGTTCCTCAACTATAACATAGATGGAGCATATATAGTCTCCTGTAGAAGGGTTTTTTTTTACAAGTTTATGCATGAACATTTGAAACACAACCTGATTTATGTACGTTTGGATGCCCAAAAAATAAGTTTTTTTTTTAATTAAAAAAATGCTCATTTGAGCTAGATATGAATTAACTCAAAATAATACATGCAAACCCTAGCATATCCTCAACGAGCTTTGCACCTATTGAACTAAAAAACTATGTAAAATATTAGTGTCTAAATTCACTTTGGATCATAACTTTGCACTAAGATAACATCAATTATTTGATAAAATCTTTGAAAGCCCAAAATTTGGCACCTTATCAACACTTTCAAGATTGCACTCTTTTCCTTGTTGCATCTAAAAAGGTATGAAAATTAGGCTTCTAAGCTTAATTTTCTTATTTTCATGGTAATTGTCTATTACCAAGAATTTAAAAACTTGGGAAATAGTTTTTTCATGAACTTATAATCCCTTTTTTTGTAAAAACAACTTAGTTTTTTTTTTGAGAGATTCAATTTCAAATTTATGATCAATCTCTTAGTATAGTGCTCATTTTGACATAGAAAAAATTCCTCAATTTTCTTTGGCTTATAAGCTAACTTCTTGATGAGAAACGCTTAAAGAACTATTTTCTAGCTTCACAAATTAATCCAAAAATCTAGGAAAATAGGATGCTTGAGTGTCCAATTACGGTACTGGTGTTAAAATCTTGATATCGTAGATGGATAACATGGGTTTTCTAGAAGGAAAGATGGATGCTAGCCATGAAAAAAGGGATAATCAAGTCCATTCTAGAATTAGTATGTTTCTCTCTCTTAAAAGACTGGCAAATTATCTCAATGATTACATTTTCTTACAAGATTATAGCCAAGGTTAGACCGTCAAGGCGCCGGTTTAGGGGGGGAGGGTTTCTCCAGTGCTAGACAAAGTGATGACCCCCCCACCAACGTGGATTCATATGAATCCATAATTTATGACACAATTATGGCAACAATGATTTTCATCGAGTATGCAAATTTCATCGAGCAAGAATGGATCCTCCTTTAGCTTGACCTAGACAAGGCGCATAATACAATTTTATGGAAGTACATTCAACGTGTCATGAAAGCCTGGGATTTGGTCCCAAAATGTGAAAGTTAGTGCATGCCCTAGGGGTGGATAGCTACATTGAGTTCCTATTCAACAACAAAGTAGTAGGAGTATTCAAAGTGAAGATATAGAGCAAGCAAGGGTCCTCGCTTGCTCCACTACTATTTTAGGTTGTCTCACATCCAATGGTGTCTTTTCTCAATGGCAGTGCTATGAAAGGACATATTCAAGGACTCTTAGTCCTAGGGGGAAAACAAGTGATGGTTAAACTATTTGCTAATGATTCTCCAATTTTATAAAAGACAACTCCTAGATACTAAGAAGAACACTCAAGATCATCCAGCTATCTGCAATTGAATCGGGCTCTAAGTGAAACATCAAAAAATCAAGATTGATTTCACTCACTAAAAGGGAATTTTTTGATATCATTGAATGTTCAGGGGAAAGCAAAGAGTCGCCATAAAGAGGAGACCCACCCCCCCCCCACACACACACACATATATGTATGTATGTATGTATGTATGTATGTATGTATGCCATACTCACGCGGAGATATTATATAAACCCAGCAAATAAATGTACAAACAACAGCAAGGACAACTTGTGTGTTGAGGAAACAACATTACCAAGGAGGGGCTTTTGCATTACAGACACAAGATAGTTCCTAAGATAGATATAATGGACGGTATCCTCCAGAGATGGCTTCGAGAGCTTGCTTTCTGACTTCAAAGCTCAAGAATTTCCCCATGGAAATAAGCACATCCCTATTTTCTTGTGCAATCTCTAAGAGTCCAGTTGCCGAGAAGTTTGGGTGCATAGGCAAGATAAGAAGGGGTTGCATCCAAGAAAGGCTACTGAGTGTGGAAATGATTGCTACAGAGGACTTATCTTATCAATATCAAGTAACAATAACTATTTGCCCATATGTGAGTGCTTCTAGCCAATACCTCCTTGATTTGTATATACTAGGAATTGTCAAATCCTCTTGATGCTCTTTGTCTACATGATTTCTTTTCTTGGGCCCCGTATTGTTATCTGTGCATGTAGTGGACTCGACCTCTTCATCTCCTTGGACTATGCACTTTCCCCTAGGTGGTCTTTGGCATTCTCATGGTTGTTTATGCATGTGTGTGTGTGTGTGTGTGTGTTGAATGTAGATTAATTTTGTTGAAATTACTTTTGAGAGAAACGAAGAGTTTGGCCATCTCTTAGGTCGAAATCACCGAGCAACCAAGGTGAAAAATCATAACATTGTTGGGCGCATTTTAGACACCCCAATTTTTTGTAAATTTGTACATATGGACATGATGCCCGATGTCAAAAGTGTGTGTGTGATTTCTTTTGGTGGGCGTTTTCTAATTGTGTTAGGGGTATCTTGGTGTGCTTGCTTGAATTCATACTCATTTTCCATGCCAAACATAATATATATTCCTTGGGGAATATCTTGTGAACAGATTGCGCATCGGCTACTATTTTGCATTAAATGAATAAGATAGACGAAGTGATAATAATGACCGTATGTCAATGTATAATATCCACTCCATTCATCAAAATTCTTGTAGAAATTTGGACATTGGGAAGATGAGGATGCATGTGAAGTAGACGAGGGGACCAAATCTGGATGCAGGACAAGGTGGTTGATGTGTGTCCCTTGTACATGTGGAGGATTCACTCATCGTGTCAGATTTTGAACGTTGGCTTCAGTGCTAAATGCTTTTCTCCATCCGGACCTGTGAGGGTTAGGGTGTCTGAGTGGCTATAGAAGGCCGTGCTATTTCTACATCTTTCTTTACCAGTTGTGTCGTGTAAATATGCTTTTCTGTATTTAACTGTAGGTTGGCACCTTCCACTATCAATGCCACCTCATCTTGGGTGAAAGTGACACAACTCCTGATATCATGAGTGGCAATAGTTGTCTCCTTTGACAAAAAGTCTACTGGTCGATGTTGCACAAAGTGAACATATAACATTTTGCAAAATATAACACACAATCTGCATTGTGCATGGAACAGCCATAAGCTTTCAAGTAGCTCCTCTCAGCGTTTTCTTTGATCGCATCATGGTTGCACTTTGAAACCTTCCACCTTCCTTTCTTGATCTCTGTGCCCTCACATGGCCATATTGTTTTGATCATGTCCTTCGTCACTTATTTATTGATCTCTTTCCATTGCATGTGGTTTGGATTTTCCCATTTTGAGAGTCGTTGAGCAATGCGTGTCTCTTGCTGTACAGACATACCGTGTGCTAGAGACTTTATGCGCTGAAATGCATTAACAGCCGCTTGTTGTTGATCATCAGGCACTAATTGGGTGTCAATATCTTGTTCTTCATCAACCATTTTTCCTTGGAGCTACAATCGACAGATAGACAAATATTCAATATCATTGGCAAATATATATTCTCACGATTCAATAGTCTCACAGATGCACAAGATAGCAACTTCTCGTCCACTACATAAGATGTCATATCTGACTAAATCAAACCACAAATAATGCGACTAAACAAAATCACAATTTCTGGATGTAATTGAATCACAAGGAAAATTTGAAATACCGACACTCAACACGACAACTTTGAAATGATCAAGTTATAATGATGGAAAAACCCATATACATTATAAAACAAGCTCACCTGACAAGTTTCGCCAATGCTTGATACTTAATCAACGATCCAAAAAGTGCACCAGTTCTCCACCCAATCTCCTATGGCCTTCTAAAAGCCAAAAATATAACCTTTATAAAACTTATAAACTAAACAAAGATTTTAACAAGAAAAGAAGTCAAGTGAGCATTAAATAGAGGAGCCAAATTACAATGATGAAAAGGCCCATTTACATTATAAAACAGAAATATAACCTTTATAAAACAAAGAAGTCAATTGAGCATTAAAAGAAGGGACCAAGTAACAATGATGGAAAGACCCATATACATTATAAAACAAGATCACCTGACATGTGTCTTCAATCCGTAATTCTTAATCAACTGTCCAGAACGTGCACCAATTCTCCACCCACTCTCCTATGGCCTTTTGAAAGCCCAAAAAGTCCTTCATTTAAAAGCATGGACTCCATTTTAATCGATTGGCTCCAATTCCATTTCATAAAAAGTCCTTTCATTTAAGAGCATTTGCCCCATAAGTGGACGTGCCCCTAAAGAGGGACAAACATCTAGTGCACTAAAGTCCCAGTTGATGAGCATCGTCGCGTGAGTAGTGGGACGCTAGGCTAATGTGCCTTCAGCTGATTAGCAGGCACCATGGTTTGACACTCATGTACAGCTGAACTTCTTTTGGCTCAGGTTTGTCTCTGCCTATTGGGACACAAAACTTTTACACGACGTGTTTGAAAAGTTGCCATAGCTCTGCAACGGGTGCACCGCAACCACTATCGAAAACTGCTGATAGTGCTTCAAATCAACTCTTGATTGCATCATCGTGCACTCCAAAATTTGAATCGCACAACAAGATCTATGTATTTTATTCTTGGTGTCCTTAATATGGTGTGTTTACCCTATGCCAATTGATTGGATTGTTTTTGGCCTCCAAAGGCCATAGGGGGCTATGGAGAACGAGTGCAAATCTAGAGCCGTTAGTTTTTGATGGAGAGGATGCGTGCCACGTGTCTATAGAGGCATTAAGATTAGGGATTTTCTAATTGGAAGTCCTTTTTGGGATAGGTCAATGCAAGCATGCTTCCTCTGCAACGAGTCGATGAAGGTAGGCACCGCTTTTATGAAGGAGGGTGAGGTGATCTTTTCCGCGTGCCGGTATGCTCCTGTGTGGCGTCTTTCATGGTGTATGCTACACGCAGCTACAGGAGGTATGGCTTGTTTTCTGTGACATCGCATGCTGCGCATTTAATGCCTCATGGGAGAGCAATCATTTTTGAATGCTATAATAGCTTATGCTATTGGGTGAGCGATGCTGCTTCCAACCTCACATCCAGTGCCCAGCTCAACACCAACTTCAATCGCAAGCTCTGACTACGGGTTGCAGACTTGGGCTGCAGACTTCCCTCATCGACATCCTCGTCTCCCCAAATGCTACCTTCTAGCTTAAATTTGGAAACCGACCCGGTCAAGCAAATGTCCATAGCCTCGGGATTGTCCACTTGGTAAGCTCTACCCTTGTCTGCAGGGATTTCATTGACGTAATCACGATCGTGTGATTACGTTTATAACTATAGTATTTACACAAGAAAATCATGTGATCATGTTAATTGTTATGTGACTTTGGTTATGACTTGCAAAAATCCATAGAATCGGTTAGCCATCAGGGATTTTTAATTTTCCGGGAAAATGCAATTGAGTTAGGGTCTATTAGGTCAACTCTAAGAGAAGTACACAAGAGCTAGGGCTAAAGTAAGTACTAGACTGACCAACATTAATTAAAAAATTTTGACTAAAGAGTAGTTAACCATAGGAATACTCATTGAGGTCTAAGGACTAGTGGTATTGTCACTTATACCAATTAAATGTGATCCACATAAAATACAAGGAAGTTTGTGCTATTTTCTTTCTCTTTTTTTTTTCTTTTCCTTTGTTTTCTTTTTTGTTGTTGTCATAGTTGCTACAAGTAGCTAGGGGACTCGAGGTCTCAAATACAAGCAGCTGGGAGACTCAAGGTCTCAAATACCAGCTTGAGCATAACCTAGCCGGGAGACTCGAGGTCTCAAATACCAGCTTAATACATGGGCTTCCATAACACAAGTCACACTTAGGTGGAATAAACTAGAGAGAACTATATCCTCATAGCCTAAAACATTACTAAAGTTACTAGAATTGATAGACTATTTAGGAATAAAAGTCAGCAACAGTTAAGTGGCCTAGTTTACCCTAAGGTCCTGATACCTACTTAAAGCCAACTAATAGAACAAACTCAAAGAGAAGAACAAGGTACTAGAAGTTTGAAAAAATTATAGGATCTAAATTGGCAATGTCACAAGTTCATAAATTTTATGCATTGTTAGAATTCAAATGACAAGATGCAAACATGTAAATGTGGAATCATAGATAAAAGAAAGCAGTACACCTGATATAATGGAGAAAATTCGTTGTAACATGTAAACATCCATTGTCGTTGTCCTTCAAAGGCATCCTTATGTAGTCACAAACTGTACAATAGTCACCACCAAACATCCACCTTCCAGAGGCACATCAGTGGGGAAAGGTACCAACACTTATTGAACACAAATAAAAAACATAAGAAACCCTAACCTAATTATTTTCACTCCCCCTAGAGAGTCAAGGGAATAGGATATTGTAGTGATTGGTGGGAACCCTAAGGCTAAACCCCTATCCTCATCAGCAACAAAAACAAAGTCATCATCCGTGAGACCATATGTGCCATCCGTGTAATCATGTAAATCTTCTTCTTCATCAGAGGCATCAATGTTTACTAAGAAGGTCACTAGACGCCTATAGTCATCTTGGTCAAAAGGGTAGGCTTGTGCAATGGGAGAAACGCTCTCTACTAAGTATGGATCATTCGTGGTCAAGAGACGTATCAGCCATTCTAACTCCTTGAAATTCCTCTCACATGCTAACATACCTACCAGATCCCATTCACAGGCAAGCACCGGAAAGACCATGTGAAACACTTGTGAAAAATAACAAGGGCACCTCTCACCCAAGGTAGGAGTGGATGACTCTAGCATACTATCCATATCTGTACACACAGATAGATGATGGTTAGAGTGCAAATATTACAAGGGTCCTGTTCTTATGCATAATGTGTTTTAATGATTTTGTGTTATGTATAGAACTTGTAAGTTTCCACATTATTGTTTGGTGGCTCTTGCTCTTTTACTTTTTTTATCTTGTTTTTGTGAGTATAAGGCTTTATATATACATTCCCTAGGATTGGAGATTGAGAGGTCAGGGAGGAAGGTTGAGAGGGAAGCAAGTGAATGATGGATGTCAGCAAACTCCCCCCTTCCTTGGGTAGATCATACTTTTTGGAAAGATGTCATCACCTTTTGAAACCAATTGTTCCAAATTGTTGTGGGTGAAGGCTTTAACCAATAGTTTTTGATCGCCCTATGCATTTCATCTAGTTGCAAGGGTGGTAAGGTACTCTCCCATGATTTTATTTGCAACGTTGTTGTAGCTGAGGAACTTACAATGGGAGGTGCAAACTTTTTCTTGTTTGTATGGATATGTACAATGGTGGGTGGAGGTTGTGTCAAAGATTCTATTTCTGTATGGGAACTACATGAAGAGCAAGAAGCTTCATTTGACTCTCCTGTTCCTGAGCTAGGTGGTACCCAAACTAGCTCCGGAGCGGGTGTGTAGAATTCCATGATTTTTTCCTTTCCGCGATCTTCAATTCGTTCTTTCTTTGGTACCCAAACTAGCTCTGGAGCGGGTGTGTAGCATTCCATGACTTTTTCCTTTCCACGATCTTCAGTTCCTTTTGGAGCCACAGGATTGGGCTCACATGGGCCACGTGACAAGTAAGAGCACAATTTACGTTTTGGCACCCAAATTTGATCATTTCCTTCATAGTAGTGTTGGGCTTCCAATAGTTTTTTTAGGAATCCAAAGCAACATTTCTTTACATTTCTTGGGGTAAGTGGATGTCTCTTACCAGGGCTCCTGTCTTTTAGCACTAGCTATGGTCGCTAAAGAAGTTTTAGGGACCCACTTGTATGTTTTCTTCGCTATATTAGGATGAGTCTTGTCAGAAGCTATATGCATTGCTTGTATCATATTTAAGGGTACGGGCATTCCACCCCCTCAGGTGTTACCTAGGTCATCCCCCTATTTCCCCAAGTGTCTATGGTCGTTGCTAGGTGGACCAAATTCACATTGTCCAACTCAGTCATCCCAGGTAGTACATCCATATAAGAGAAAAATCCCCAACATCAGTGTCCGCTTTACACCTATAACAATACTGCAATGGGACCGAGTGAACTATGTTTTCAGATGTATGATCAATTATAAACCTGTTTCCTAGGGGGATGTGCTCTACCAGTTACAAAATCCACTCGAATGACAGAATCTTGGAACTGCAAGTAGACATGGTTTTTAGACCAGTCATGCACCATTTTTGCTTCCCTCATGAAAGGACGTCCTAAGATCATCTCAGATGCCATAGTGTGCTTGGAGAAATCCATAACAATGAAGGTAATTCTTATTTTATGTCCAAAGACCTTGATCTTGAGATCTTCTAGCATCCCAATAGGTTTAACAATAGACCCATTGGCCATCTTCACTACTATGGTTGTGGTCGCAAGGTGAGGTCTTCCCATAGTTTCCCATCAATTTTTAGTCACAATGCTAACCCCAGTGCCACCATCAAGGATTCCCTTCACATTTAATCCCTTAGTAGTGACTGGTATGGTCGCATTGGATTCATCACCCTCAAAGTATTGTCCCAACTTGTTAACAAGTATTTCTATAACAAGGTTGTCATCTAGGTTGGGTTGTGGATCTAAGTGTTCCTCCTCTATTGGCATCTTCCCAGCTCCATTCATCTGTGCAAATTGTGATAGCCCAAACTTTAGTTCCCATTTAGGAAGGCTCGAAGAGCTGAGACTAGCTTAGGGTCTTTATATAGTTTGGACATGATGGTGGTTCTAACTTCTGAAGACATGAAATCTATCAATTTGGCAATGTTTAACGGAACCTTTTGGCCTTGAGTCCCTTGACGTGGAGAAGATGGGATCTCCATTTCTTTGATAGGATCAATTAGTCCCTCTGTAAACATCCTTTCCATCAAGAAGTGAGTCCGCCCACTTTCCCATGACATTAAGTCACTTTCTTCTTGAATGACACTAGGTATGGCTAAGAGTCTATGGACTTGGTGAGGTTGTTGTTGCGTAGGGAACACTGTGTCTGAATTGGATCTGCCTAGGTGCTGGTTCTAGATCCCTTTGGGTATCTTCTACCAAACTCCTTAATTGCTTAACTCACTCGATCTCCTTTGTAGGGTTTGGATAAGTTCCTATCTTCTTCTTGGATCCTGGCCATTGTGGCTCATGAAGATCTTCCTTGTTGGTTTCTATCTTAGTGGTCATTTTGATCTCCATGGTTTCACTTGAATCAGAATCCTCTTCGTCGTTCATATATATGGGGTCGTCACCAGACCATATGTTGGTCTTTGAACTGGGGTCTGACTTCACTGCTTTTTGCGATCTCGTCCTTATTTTTCTGGGATTGGGCAATTGATGCCATGTCTCTTTACTCAAGAATATAATTTTGTTTTTGGAGCATCGATCGTGTGAGTACGTTTACAGGTACCACAGGTGTACTTTATGATAGCTCCTCGGTAACCTCAATCAAGTTTAATGGCGTGATCTTTGGTGCATTTGGATTATTTGGACATTGGGCAATACAAATGATCTATGCCACATCAATTACACATGAGTATCGGCATTGTAGGCGTGCTCGCTTGATTGGTTTGCATTAGTGTGGCATTCTGAAGAGGTGGTCTCTTAGCAGTGTAATTGATATTTTGGCCTCTTGCAGCAAGAGTAGCTAATTGATATACAGGTTTGACTTGTCCCCAATAGTCCTCCATGTAGTATTGTGGACTTTCTTCAAGTGCATCCATCCCATAGGCAATATTAGGGTCTATATCTTCCTCACAACCTTCCAAACAAGCAATAGATGACTCACAACCCACTTGATTCACACAAGTGATTCTTGGATGTGGTGGTTGCAGTCCTAGCATTGGAGATGGTAAGGGTGTTGTTTGAACAACATTTTGGGCCCTAAGGACCATGTGTTGTGCTGTTTGTTCAAGAGGTGGGGCCGGCATCAATGCAGGCACTCGAGATGTGTCTGTCCATGATAAGGTTGGTCTATTGGCCATTGGATGCTTAAATACTATGCAATCCTTAGCTTGATGACCATACCTCCCACAGGCATTGCAGTTCCCCTTGAATTTTACTCTAAAAGTAGGGCATTCACTAGTACTATGCGGTCCATAGCATACTGAGCACCATTGTTGCTTCCTTCTTGGATACATATGATTGTTCTGCGTAGCATGATTGTCTCTAAGACTCTCTTGAATGGCCTTGGTGAGATCTACTAAATTCATCTCAGATATCTTTGGCTCCTTAGCAATAGGCTTTAGGGTCATTGGCTGATACCCCGATGCTTGCGAGCTAATGGATTTAGGCTCAATAGACACTCTTTCTCCTTGAATCATTAAATTATCCTCCAATTGGATCGTATTGGTGGTGACTCCTTCCCAAGTGGTGATACCTCTAATGACTAGGCCATTGTAGATATCCTCATGTCGTAATCCCCTAATGCATCTACCAAGCAATTGATTATTATTGAAGCGCTCATTTGGATTACAACAAGAACTCAAATGCTTCAAGCGACTAATAAAGTCTCTCATCGACTCTCCTTCCTCTTGTTGGGCTTTCTGGACCTGAGAGGCTACAACCCAAAGCACTTCCTCTCGTATGTATTCTTTTAAGAACAGTCTCCTAAGAGTAGGGTAATTTGTTTTTTCTTCCACCCTTAGGGTTCTATACCAATCCCCAACCTTTCCACTTAAGGTTAGGCTTAAAGCATTACTCTTATGTAGGTCATTGTGTTCTCCTACAGAATCGCATATTTGTCCAAACACTTTGATATGCTTTTTCACATCCTCGTCTCCACTAAAGTTTTCTGTGAGGTTGGCTATTTGTACTGCCTTACTTCCAGGTTCTCTATTCTAGGTTGTTTAGCCTTCCCTGTATCCAAGAATCTCATGAGACCCATTGAAGGCATGTGGATCCCCTTGTTCTATCTCTCTAGCTCAATAACCTTATGGATGATCTCACAAAGTCTTTGTTGTTGATTCTCCACACTAGTAGCACCCGTTGTGGATTATAGGACATCTAACCAACCCACGTGATAGGTGTGACTTGTGTATAGGTCGGTTGAGTTTCTATTTGTAGTTCGTACTCCCATTTCTCATTTAGGAACGCTCCATCTAAGCTTGAGGTGTTAGGGGTGTCCTTTGAACTAGATGCAATGTGGCTCTCTATGGGTTGACCCTTAGTGGTTGCTAAGTTAGGAGCACTCGATTGCTCTCGTAGAAAGGATATTGACATAGGATCTTTCTCTTTTAACTCTCTTCGTTGCTCCACCTTGCATAAGCTCTCAATTTGCTTTTCCCTAGCCGCAATGATATATCGTTCAACCTCTTGCACTTTGGCAAGGCTTCTACCATCAGGTAATATGACCTCAGAGGGGAATAGCTCTAAAGAGTCTAGGGGTGCAATGAATGGAGTATTCACGAGCACATTCTCTAAGGGCATAGGGTCTACGTTAGTCATGAATGGAAAATTTACTTCCCCACCCCCCTCATTTACATCGTTAGCTCCATGTTTGGAGCGAGTGGCTCTACTAAAGGTTTCCTTCAAGCGGCTAAACACGCTCGGCAATGATCGTGGACCCATGGCATGCATGTCTTGGATTAAGCTATTGGTATTAGTGGGAAACCCTCCATGACATCATAATCAGAGGAAGAGTCACTAACCGCTATGTTTGGGTCTTGGTTTGTACTACCTTGGGTCCCCGCCGAGGGCCTGGAACCTAAGGTAGTTGGATATTGAGAACTCGCATAAGTCAAAATTGTTTGCGGGTCGCCGCGATGGATGTCCATAGCATAGCTCTCACGCATCAACATAAAATATCAATACAAGGGAAGCGACCAGGATGAGGCATAGAAACTCACTAGGGTGTCATTCATAATGAAGTGAACTCAATGAAATGCAACTACTAACTCTGCAAGCAAATCATACGCACTAAAGCCAAGTAATCTGCCTATGTCCTTCTACACAGCTCTACAGTCATCACGCCCGTTTACCATGCAAATCATGTCGGATTCGCACAAAACTTAAAGGGGAGCTACAGGGGACTATCAAGAGCATATTCTATCATTTTCATAGCATTCTGGAGAGGTACAAATATCGTGATCGTTCATCCCAAAGTAAGAAAAAATACTGAACAGGTGATCCTAAAGGGTCGTTTTAGGGTCCCTAAAGCCTCTCCTAGGGTCAAAACAACATAAATACGCATATAAGCACTCAAAACAGCGATTTAAGGTCTCAAACTTGTAGTTGAAAACCTACACCGAATTTTGAATGATTACACTTGAATGGAAGAGGAAAGTAAGAGGAACACAATGCAATAAACGAAATTGAATTCGGATTACCGTAGCCACAGTAGCAAAGATTACAAGTTGGAGCAAGAGGAATCTCTCAAACGTATGTTGTCTTCTCTGTTTTTTATTAAAAAAAGATGATGTTCAAACTTACAAAACTTGACCTTTATAGTTTAGGTCTTTACAAATGGCTTGTTCGGCCAAAAGCCCCTAAACTTCTAACTGGCTCTCTAATATACAATTGCTCCCAGAAAAATAATCATAAATTCTTTCAAGTTCTCGGCTTAGAGAAGCTCTTTTACAAAAGGTCAAGATTTTCGAAAAAATGTAGATTGCTTCTCTGGAAACAGCAGCTTCGTCTGCCAAACACTCCCCCCTTCCTTATCCTTGCACGCCCTCGTGCATGTTCAGAGCTTTGGTAGTTGATGGGGCTCCAAAGAGGCAATTGTTGCTGAAAAACTTCGCGTGCGGAGTACAGCCTCCAAGGCTTCTTGATGCTGTCTGAAAATATTTTCACTTAATGTGTGCTGGTATGCTATGTACCGTGCCTTGAGGTCCTTCACCATAGGATGAAAGATCCTTGAGTCGATTTCGAAGAAACCTGTTGGATGAAGGCCTCTTCAAAAGTCTATAAGTAATGTGAAGGCAGGTACATTATTCTTGAGTACATTTCCATTAGAATATGTCGTGGCGACGAATCTTGGAGATTCCAGCAAATTCCTCGATGCCCTTCTAAGAACAGATTCCACGGATGATCGTCGCCTTCAGTGTCTTTGAACACTTGAATGCGGGTGATCATCATCCGGGCTATCTTTACCAGCATCTGACAGGCTACATCGGGGATATCTCGCAGCAAAGTGAGGGTTGAATTGAGAGTGTTCACTACATATGCTACTGTAGGTTTTGAGCTGTTAGGACTGGGTAGTTGAGCTTTTGCTACCTTGAGCCTTTCCATGTGGCAAAATCCTTCCATGTGCGTCTTCTAGGGGCTGGGTAGAAAGTAGGATCTATTTGAATGTGCTGAGGAGCGTTGTGGTAGTTGGTTAGATCCTGTGGCCGCTTGTCAAGACACTTCTGCCTCCATTTAGGGTGATCTTCGATGAGAGCCTGAGCTTCTTCAGCTGTCAGTGCTACACCTTCGTAATCTCCATCTTTGTTTCATGGCAGGGTCGGCCGCATCTTCTCCTTCCATAAGATTGCTTCGTGGCATATCAAGAGAAAAGGTAGGTACTCATGGCCAAACCCCTCCACTTGCTCTTCTAGCTGTAAGAACGCCAGGTTCCCTGACTCCATTATCTTCTTTTCGTATATCGTGTAATCTTTTGCTGGTCCCTCTAGCATGTCCTTGATGCTTTCAGTGAGCTCATCTCTAATATCTAGGTCTGATCCCTATCCTTGTTCTCCTTCATGTGAAGTTTCAGGCAAATCAAGCAAGTCTTGACTAGATAGCAGTTGCGGTTGCACCTGGGCTGCATCTGTTCTGATTTTTTGTTGAGAACTCAATGCTTATTTTTCTTTCAGCAGTGTCTCGCTGATTTGCTTCTGCGTCTCTATTTCTGCTCTCGCCTCTACCAATTGCTGCTCCAGCTTTTTTACCTTTTGCTCATTGGCTGCCGTCTGGGCCATCATTCCCGAGAGGAGCAACTATCTTTGAAGTTTTTCTTGATCTAGCTCCTCTTTCAGTGCCGCTAGGGTGTTCACTGCTGTAGCATTGTCTGATGTGGATACCAATGCTCCAGCAGGTTCTTGGTTTGCCAATAAGGTTGTTAGGGTACCTTTGACAGTGATGTATGAACTATTAACCCTCTGAAACCTTGCGCTTTCGTAAGCAAGCTGCTTTGTTGCTTTCTGTACCTTTGCTATCAATTCTTGGCATTCTTTTTCCTTGGTGGTCAACTCTGTCTTGACGTCCACCAGATCTCTGATCAAAGACTGAGCTTGTTGTCGCTCAGTGTCTCTTTCCTTCGTTGTGAGCTCCAGTTGTGCCCGCAGGCTCTCTAACTCCTCTTGCCCAGTTTTTTGCTTTTGTTGAGCCTCCTGTATCTGCTTTTATTTTTCTCTCAGCACCATGTGCTGGCATTGGAATTGTCTTTCTAATTCTTGTAGTCAAAATCAACAATAGCCTGACAGGCTTCTTATCCTATTGCTTCAGTAGGAGGCATAGACTCTTTTTGTGAGGATGAAGGAGGAGAAGGTGGTGGTTTTTTGGTTGATGGAGAAGGAGAAGGAGGAGGAGATTTCGGCGAGGGAGGAGGTGGTGATTTAGGCGAGGGAGGAGGTGGTGATTTCTCCACTTCTTGTATAAGCCACTTTTTCGAAGCATCTTCCCTTAGCTGTGAAGCAGACGCGTCCGCTTTTCTTTTCTTTAAAATCTTTATTATTCTTTGGAGAGTCAAATTTGTCGCCCGTCGTGCTTTCACATTCCTCTCTCTTTGAGCTTTCTTTAGCTGCTCTGCTTGGTTCGTATCTTCAGCCAAATCTTTCTCCTTTGTTCCTTCAGTGGACTGAGAAGATACGTCCACTTCTGCAGCCTTTTGTTCCGCGGCTATCCTTTGTTTTTCAGCCTGTATTCAAGCTGCCTCTTCTATTCTTGCTTGTCTTTCCCTCTCGAATCTTTGTTTTTCTGTTTGTTGTGTTGCAGCAGCTCTTGCTTTTCTGTCAGCCCGCAACTTGGTCCTTCTTTCCTCAATTCTTTGTTGGGCCTCTGCATATGCTTTTTGAAGGTCGGACTGCGGCACTGTACTTCTTTCCCTCTTTCTTTTTTCAAGCGGTGTGGTGGTGTCTTCCTCCTCACTTTCTTCAAATTACGATGGTCCTTTGTCTTTTGACCCTTGAGAGTTTCCTTCGTCTTCAGTCTCTGTATTTTCTTCATCACTTGAGCTTTTTTTGGATGCCTTGGTCGAGCGCGATGATGTTGCGCTGGTGGTCGTCCTTACTGAATGAGCAACCAGTTTTGCTTTTTGAATCAGGGCCGTTCGAGAACTGGCCGCCGACAGGTCTTCAATCATTCCCAAAGCTTGGTATGCTATTCTTGTCAGCATTGGCCCTGCACTCATGTAGCTTTTGTTTTTTGCCAAGCCCTTCAAATTCTCTTCGACCAAGTTCTCCAAGATGTAAGAACCATAATCACATCGGATGGTTCTGTATTCAGATGTTGCTAGAGCCATGACCACTGCAATGTGCAGGATCGGCTCGGTGTAGCGAGGAGGCTTTTGTACCCTCAAGTGTTGAGAGATCAATCCCATTGGTAACTCCAGCTCACCGTATATCATGTCACTGTACTTGTACTTGTTTCCTTTTGCTTTGATAAATGCCTTCTCGTTATCCAGTGACTTGGTCTTTGTCAACAAGTCATGTTTCCCTAGAAGGAAGTGCAAAGCTTCGTTGATGATTTCTTTGGTGATCTTTACTTTTACCTTTGAACCATCCTTGTCGATGAGCATTTCTTGCCCATCATACTGTATCGAGCTCATGAGCTCATGGGCCCTCATGTAGTCTGTCCCCCATGGCTGCAATCTGAAAAACTGCTCTAAATGAACAGCCCACATGGCTTCTGTGACCTCCGGCCTTCGGTGGAGATTCCATATTTCCTGTGGCATGATAGTCGTCTTTACCATGTCACCATCAGCATCCCTAAACTTTGAGATGAAAATATGAGCAGGGATCTGAGCTAGTGTTTCATCCAAGATGTGAGCTTTTTCGTTTGTAGAGAACTCATCCACTACATATGGTGCTGCCGTCCACTGCCTTGCTTGCTTTTGGCAAGGCATTCTGTGTCATTAGAATCACAAGCTGTCAGGATTTTCCTTTCGCAGCCAGTAGCATTTAGACTTTTAGTAAAAAGCAGTTCAAAAGTTAAAATTGATCATAACTTGAACAAATCTCATCCATTCTTGTCCATATTTCACCAGTGGGACTAGGAAGACTAGAGCTATGACTAATTGAAATATGAGCCAATTCTGGGCCTGAGGTACACCGATCGCGATCGTAGTACAGAGGCCAAAATGAGATTTGATCACATGAGTGGTTTGCTGATAGCTAGAGGGTCATTTTGGTCCACTCTGTCTTTCATTTGAACCACTTTTGAGTTTATAAGTCCCAATTTTGGGTCACAAGGGAGTCTTGGACTAGACTTTGATTTTTCATGGGTTTTTGATGTCCAATTGGCTTGTGAAGGTTGATGTGTGACTTGAACAAGATGTGTACAAGAGATCTGTTAGGTTTTGGTCAAAATCTGATGCTGAGGTACACTGATCACGATCGTAGTACCTAGGCTTTTTTGGGTGAAGACTGGATGGCTTTGGTCCCCTATATCTGCCTAGCCCACTGATGATTTATTTTCAAGTTTGGACTTAAAATGAACAAATTAGAGCAATTTTTCACTGTTTGACCTTATTTTACTAAGTCTAACCATATTGGGTTTTCCTGACGAATTTTGGTTGGAGCTTGGAGTTAGTTGATGTTAGTTTTTGAGCTTTTACTGCTTCCATGATGTGTTGCTATCATCAGCCTACTCCGCTGTCTGATTTTGACTTGATCAGGCACTTTTTACCCCGTCTTTGGAGATTTTCCAGACTTGTGCATTTTTCAGGCATTCTTTGGATACCAATGGGATAATTGGGCATCTCTAAGTCACCTTTTAGTCTTTGGAATTAGTTCGGCCAAATTTCTTCCTTTGTGTGATCACTCAAGACTGAAATGGTCATCTTCGTCCTTGTAGGAGATTCTAAGCTCCATTCAGGGTTTTCTACTACTGTGTTGACTCCTAATCGGACAGGTATGCCTTTCAAACCACCCGTCATAATTTTCAATCAAATTTTGGTAGTTGTAGGTCAAATTTTCCGATTCAGGTGTGTTTGACAAATTTGGCCCATTCTATGAGCAAAATTTGTGCATTTTTCATGAAAATTCAAGAGAGTGTATCCCTCACTGAGTTCTAAGCCTGGGCCAAGCCAAAATTTGTAAAACCTGCATCTGGGGGCACCGATCGCGATCGTACCATAGATCCCAAATTGAGTTTTGACACCAGTAGCTAGTTGGTGAAGCTGAGAGGATGCCTTTTGCAATTTCTGTGCCAAGTTTGGTCAGTGGGGTACACCGATCGCGATTGTTGTACCACCACCAAACTGAGATTTGATCATATGGCCTGGTTCCTGACATTGTGGGGAGCACATTGATGTGTTCTGTCCTGAAAAAGTTTTTTCATGATGCCTCTAAGGGCCCTTGACCTATTTGACTCAATCTAACTTTGATTTGATCCATTTGCCCGTGTGCAGTGATTCGCGCTTGCATGCGTAATAGACTTGATCTTTACTTGATAAGGAACATACCTGTGAAATCTGGTATGAAATGCTGGCTCCGAACATCCGTATGGGGTAGAAATGTGGCAGCTCGCTCTAGGTCAAGAAGCTCTCTTCTTCTCTCTCAAAATGTGAAAATGTACAATGAGCTAGAATTTGTCCTACCTGACCCATATCTTCCCGAGGTTTTCGTGACATAGGGCTGATTTTCCTTACCTTTGATCTCAAGATAATCTGCATACCACTTGTGGGTCGAACCGTTTGTCATTCTGGCGTCGTATGACCATTTGATGCGATTTTGGCGAAATGTGGTCATGATCATTAAGGCTGAAATTCGACATCTTCAGATTAGCTTCATATCTTCCATGCTTGATAACCCTATCATGATACTTTGGCGTTTGCTTCCAGAACTTGATTCCGACACTGTTGGCGATATTTTTTAATTTTTGGAAGATTATTAACGAAAATCAAACAAAATAAATTAAAAATACTTATTTACTGTGGCAAAAATTAGCCAAAATTTATTATACTCACCCCTAAGCATATATTTTCACTAGAAGCATCCCAATGCTCTAGATTTTGTCATTACAGCTCATTATTATACTGGTTGGATGATAAAAACGCAAAAAAATGCCAGATTTTGATCAAATTTGTTCGAAATTGAACTCTAAAAAATTAAAAAAACAAAAAACACACGCATTATGTACATATATACACGTTGCATCCCTTAATGGTCCTGATGGCTGCTAGATTCAGCAGTTACTCCCCCTTCCTAAACTGAGTCGTCCCGGACGAAGGTTGTGTGCATGTGCATGGGTTTTGAAATTTGTGTCTATGCACGGCCGTGTAATGTGGCCCTATCCTCATGTTTGAGACAATGCATTGGGTAACAAAGTGTTGTGCAAGATGTGGGGACTGAATGTAATATTCAGTGGCTTTGGATGGCGAGGCTAGTTGTTTATGGAACAGGAGAGCTTGCAATTCAATTACCCTCTCCTTGATTGTTGGTTTTTTTATGGCAACTATTTTTGGAACCCATTTGTATTCAATTTTTTTCATATTTGCCGATTTTGATGTAGGTTCCTGAGTTTTCTTAGGTTTCCATTGCCATTTTGTTACTTCAGGCTTCCTGTGTTGACTTTTTGGTCTCCGTTCGATCTTTCGTTGAATTTTTGGTTGTCTCCAGCTTTGGTTGCCATTTCCATTCTGGATTAGCTCCTGAAGGTCTTTGATATGGTGTTGCTATCCGTCGAGAGCTGTGCCTTGGGTAGCCATATCTGTCTCTGTTTGTTCTGCATGACGGTTTTCTTTATCCATACTTTCCGAACAGCCGTTTTAGGTGTTTTTGGCTGATGAGCTGATTGCTTTTTGTCAATGGGGATAATCGGCCATGAATGATCTGTTTTGGCGAATGGAGTCATGTACGTGTTAGAGTTGTGTGTGTACATCAGCACATGTTCTGACCATTCGGTAACTACATTGTACGTTCTCATCCATGGAACTCCTAAGCATAGTGATTCTCTGATTCCTCCGTCTTTCATTATGAGAAATTGATGAGGACAACTATTTCCATCAATATTGATTGGTAAGTTTACTATGCCCAATGTTGGCATTTTTGCCCCGTTCGCGGCTTGTAAATATCGTGTGGATTGCACTAGAGGTTCGTCGGTAAGCATCTTGTAAGTGGAGAAGTTGACCACATTGACTCCTTCGCAGCGTGGATTTTGGCAAGCATCTTTGAGGTTAGTGGTAGGTTGTACTTCTTTAACCTACAGCCACTAATCCAATTAGGCATCTCCTCTCCCTCTAATGTCGCAAGCTTAATGGCACCGCTAGATGATATGTCATGAATCACATAGGGTCCATTGCCTCGCTTTTTGAGTTTCCGGGAATGTTGTTTCAGGGTATACATTAAGACGTAATCCCCCGTAGCAAATTCCTTGTTGATAACATGTTGGTCAAAGAATGATTTCATGTTTCATTTTTGCACGTAGATTGATGCAATTGCTCTCAATCTATTTTCATCCAGTTTTTCGAGGTTATCTATTTGATTGGATAATTCATGGCCCGTCCATTCTAATTCTTTAGCTACCCGAAGTGTAGGGATAAGAAATTCAAGTGGCAAAATCGCTTGAATTCCATAAACCATGTTGAACGGAGTCATTCCAATTGAGGTTTTGTACACTACTCTATATGCCCATAAAGTTGAATGCAGCTTCTGATCCCAGTCGGCTCTCGATTCGCTAACAATTTTCGTGTGAATTGTCACCAAAATCTTGTTCGTATATCTGCCTGGCCGTTAGCTTGTGGATGATAGGGAGCTGACTTCCTGTGAATTACTTCATTGACGAAATGAGTCCCTCTATCACTCTCTATCTCTATTGGTAAGCCATACCTGGTGAAAATGTTCTCATACAAAAACTGTGCTGTCGTTTTTGCATCATTTTTGGTTGTTGCTTTCGCTTCAACCCACTTTGTTAGATAATTTGTTGCCACAATAATGTATTGAGCGTGCGTTTTATACCCAGGAGGCGCAATTGATCCTACAAAATCTATTTTCCATTTCGCAAATGCTCTTGCCCCCATCATTGGTCTCAAGGGCATATCATCTCGTGCTCTAGGAATCTTTGTCCTCTGGCAATCATCACATCATTTCACAAACTCGTCGGCCTCCATGAATAGTGTAGGCCACCATATGCCAGCAATAAGAATTGCTTTGGCCGTTTTGTCAGCTGAGAAATGTCCTCCAGCTTGTCCGCCATGTGCTTGCTCTAAGATAGGAACGTATTCTTCTTCCGTCGCACACATTCTCAATTGATTGTCTTTTCCCCTCTTGTAAATATTGTCCTCAATCAATACATAGTTTTTTGCCTCTTTCGTGATCGTTTTGATACGTGATCTACTCATCCCTTCAGGAAGTATTCCAGTTGGTGAGGTATTCTACAATGTACTTACTCCATCAGGGTGCTACAGAGAATTTGAACAGAGTCGCATGTTCTATAGACTTTTGAAAAGTACAGATAACACATGATTTGATATGCATATGAACACTTTGTTGCATTTTCGGCCAATATACACCCATTCTCATCAATCTTTGATACGTCTGTGCATGCCCATTGTGAACCCCTGTTGTTTGTACATGAGCCTGGTTTAGGTACAAGTCCTTTTCACTTGATTCAACACAAAGCCTAAGGATTTGATCCGATCCCTGTTTGTATAGCCTTCCAGCCAGCATTACCAATGATCTAGATACTGCAATGGTAGATGGTTGTCTTGTCAAATTCAATGACCCAATAGTCAACAAAGGAATTACATCCTCGCTCCATCTTGGAACCATTTCTATGTTGAAGAGATATGCATCTGGCAAATCATCATCAACTCCTAAAAGCTTTTCTCCATGCACCATTCTAGATAAATGATCCACTCTTTGGTGTGTAGTTCCTTTTTTGACTACAACCGTGAAGTCAAACTCAAGCAGTATGATGAACCATCGTACAATCCGCCCCGTACTGCAAGGTTTTTTTACCAAGTACAGCAGTTCTTGGTGATCAACAAAGAATACAAATTTATTGGAAAGTAGATAATGTCTAAACTTTTTCACAGCATAAATCATACCCAAACCCTCCCTTTCAGTTGTTGTGTAATTCTTCTTTGCAGTGTCTAGTTATCTACTGGAGTAACTGATTGGAAAATCCATTTTGTTTTCTCCAGGTTGTGCAAGTATGCATCCTATAGCATATGCTGATGCATCTATATGGATGTGGAATATCTTTTCCCAATCCGGAGCCTTCAAAATTCGAGCGGATATCAATCTTTGCTTAGAAGTTTGAAAAGATTTCTCGCACTCATCTGTCCACTCAAATTTAGTTATCAACACGTAAAGAGGTTTCACAATTATAGCGTATGAGTAGATAAATCTGCGATAATATCCACAATGGCCCATAAATGGATGTACCTCCTTTACCTTTACTGGTCGTGGTAGATCAACAATTACGCTGATCTTCTCCATGTCTGTCGAAATACCATTTTTGGACACTATATGTCCCAATATCTTGCCTTGTCTTACCATGAACACACATTTCTCCGGATTCAGGCAAATCCGATACAGTCTGCATTTGTTGAACACTTTGGTTAAGTGCTCTATGTGCTCCAATATTACAAGAGAATCAACGCACAAGTCATCCATGTAAATTTCTAAGAATTGTCTTAGATATTTTTTAAAAGCATGACCCATCAGCCTCTTAAATGTGGCTGGTGCATTCATTAAGCCAAAAGCCATTACCCTGAATGAAAAATGCCCATTCAGTTGCAAAAGCCGTCTTGTGCTGATCCTCTAGCTTTATTGCGAGCTGGTTGTAGCCTAAAAATCCATCTAAGAAACTGTAAGCTTCTTTTCAAAATTTCCAAAAGCTGAAACAAACCTTTTCTGTGTCATCTTCTTCCTCGTATCTGCAGAGCTTTTCCCTATAGTACTATCTCTGACAAATACTGTTTACAGACTTCCATGGAGAAGAGAAGCTTATACCATCTACACATTGAGCTAAATGAAGAATATTGTCCAGTGCGCAAGAGAAACAAATGTGCAGAGGTGTCCTCGTCCATATTTGAAGCAATGCGGCAAGATTAAAAAAAAACACATTGATCTCTGGACTGATGGAAGATTGTATCCAGTGGACCCAATGACAAAGAGCACTCCCCCATTCTCAAATTGTTCATCTTTGATAAAATTTGTGGGTGATGGTCAAAGAGGGTTGTTGGGTTATACACAGAGTCTTGCGGCAGAGAGAGATATTCTTAAGTTACAAGATCATTTGACCAAACAAATGATAAATACTCTTAAACAACAGCTTGAGGAATGTAAAGAGAGCAACGAAAAGCTACAAACTCAGCTCAAACAAGCTAGAAGAAAGAATACAATGTTAGGAAATAGACAAAGAGAAAAGAAGTTAAAGAACATTGAAGCCTTGAGACGTGGTGGAGGAGGTTGCAGCAGGAGAATCAGAGCAGCAAGGTATATATGCTTATTTTATATTGTTAAGTTGCTACTATTCTTTGTTAATATGCTTAGGTTACTTTTGGTATTATGATTCTGCTCCACATTATTATGCTTATGTTAGGTTGTTAATCTTTTTGTTAGGTTGTTATTATGCTATTGTTCTTTTTTAAATGATTAATATTCAGTTAACTTTAATTTAGTTGATCACTGTTTGTTTATTTTGTTGGTGTCATTTGGACAAGATCAATAATCAGTTAATTTTATACCTTTTGATTTAGGACTTTGCTACAACCAAACTCTTCATCAAACATGGAAATGGCAGCTAAACATTATTGTGATGTTTTACCTCCCAAGGTTGCCAAAAAGATTTTCACAGAGAAGAAGTTTAAAAAGGCAAAGGAGCAGTGCATTGAGGGATTTTTGCAGAGCTCTTGCTTGGACAAGGAGGATGTGCAATATACTATGGATAAGGTAGGCATTAGCAGAGATGGTTATAGCAAGCTGTTTAGAAATATGAAGTCAAGGTTAAAGCAATGTAAAGTCAAGTCCTCTTTGCTTCCAAAGCCATCCATTGTGCAGCAGGCAAGGAAAAAGATCAATGAGAGGATAATGGAGATGTTGGGTGAGCCTCACCACATTCATGGTATCTATCATGGTAAAAAGAGGGATCTTCAATTTGACGAGTTCAATAATATTTTCCTTGACTTGAAGACACTTCAGAAGGAAATGATCAGAATCTATGAGCTGGAGCATACAGAAGCAAATGGTGTTGTCAGTTTTGTGATAAAGCTTGATGAATGCGAGATTGTTAAGAACAGAAAAATTGAGAGGATTTCCATAACTTTAATGAACAGAGCATTGAAACCGAAGGATACCAAGTACTTCAACGTGCAATCGGAGAATAATGTCTGGTGGCTAGGTGCTTTTGAAGTAGAGAGTGAATACTTTGATGTTCTGGATTGGGTTTTCCATCAAACAACAATACCCGAAGTCATTAATGCACAAGAATTAGGGGAAGAGCTTGAAGTTGAAGGGTTTGGAAGTTACAGGGTGGAATGGCACAAAGGAGGAGACCTTAAAACCCTTAAATGTATGTACAATGTCTCCAAAGGAGCTATGGCAAAGAGCCCTTGTCTGTATTGTATGGCATCAGCAAAAGAATGTAATCCTGCGAATTGGAACAAAGCACCCAATAGGCATACTCAAGATCCAAACTTCAAAGCAGTTTTAAATATTCCACATGCTAATGTCCACATATGCACTCTGCATGCTCTTTGCAGAATTGTGGAGAAAATTGTACATCTGTATGTGGGGTTTGCCTAGAAGTTATAGCCAAAAGCAGTTAGAGATGTTGCAATCAAATGTATTGAAAGGGTTTTATCAGAAATTGGCCTTCACAATGGTAAGGTTAAGATTGAAACAGACGTGAAGAGGTCTTCAAATGGAAACAATGTGCCTAGAAAGGTCTATGTTGGTGGTGTGAAGGCCAGAGCTTTCCTAGGGTTTCATGGAAAACTAGGAAAGGTAAATGCCAAGAAGGGTTCATCCAATGTGAAGTATAACCAGTGGAAAGCTCTCCACAATGCCATCAAAGATCATGGTCTTGAAGGTACATCAAGAAATAGAAAAGCATAGGTATGGGAATCACTAGACAAAGTATTTTCCTACTATGATAAGACATCCTGGGGAAAAAAAATGATCTGCCAAATTTCAAGAAAGTGCTCAATAACTTCAGAAGTGCAATGAAAGATGCTTGGGATCAGGAATTCACACATTACATGGTATGTTTTTTATTTATTTTCTTACCTTTTAAATATGTACATACTTTTAGTTTGGCAGCATATGATTAATCTCATACTTACTAATTATTGACACGATTTTACTTTGCCAGCATATAATTTACAATCACACTCCCTGGTTTGTAAAGAGATAGGGTTCCCTGTCCATATGGTCTACACAAGGCATGGAGAAATCCCATTATCAAGCAAGAACCAAGTTTTTCAAGCATACAAGACATGGGGGAGGTGCAGTGAAGGCAAACAGCTTGCTTGAGGTTTTCCAATGGTTCTATAGACAAATATGGCATAGAACCAGATAAAAAATGACAAAGAAAGCACTATTGAACTCAGATTTAGCAAATGCCTTACACAGGAACAAGCAGAAAAGACAAAATTCATATAATAGCTCATCTGCAAATGAAAAATTCTTACAATGGCTAGCTACAAGAGAGAGACAAGGTAGAAACTGGGCCAAAGTACAGGTTTGAGCAAAGTCAGTCTTCTGATGAAGGTGCATCAACTTCACCCCTAAACTTTAGAAACTTCTGCTTATTGTAGCCTATCATTTGTCTCTTGAGGTCCCCAGAGTGGGCAAGCACATAGGATGCCATTGTTGCAAAATAACCAGCTCTAGAACTAGTAAGGCCAGGGAAGAATCCAAAAATTCTGATGGCTTCCTCCTTTTCCACCAATATTAACTTCTCTTACCCTGGAGGAAGTTGATATGAACCAACAACCTTTGCAAATGCTTTAATTGCAAGCATTGGCAGCAATGGTTCTCTTGTAAACTTGTTATGGAATATAATGACAGTCTCTTTGTTGAGCTTCCCAATAAAGTGTCCCAAGATTTGGTTCCTTCCTAAATTTAAGGGTCTGGAACCCTTCCCCCTGCCAAGGAATTTGTCTGTGTCCAGTATTTCAATCTGCAAAAATATGTCTTGGTTAATTGTTCAACACATTAATTAGACAAAGCAAAATGGTCATAAACATACCTTAGGAGACTCATCCTCCTCAAACAAGGCAGGTTCCCATGTATCAATGGATCTAGTTGGCCTTAATTCAAAATCTCTGGTCTTTTCCTCTCCCATATGCTCTATTTTAAGCCTTTTCTGGATCTCATTGAACTCCTCTTCAGAAGGTACACCTTGTTGCTCATATCTCAGAACAATGTCCTGCACATGCTTTCCAACACTTGAGCTGTCAATAAAATTTTCTGCCTCTGTGTCCAAGACTGCTAAGGGGCAAGGTGAGTAATCAATAAATCCTATGTCATTAGATCCCCACTTAGCCAAAACTGCCAAAGAATAATCTTCCCTTAGATCAAAAAGATGTTGAATGTCATTCAGCAAAAAATATTCCTTTTTGTTAACTTTGTATGTGGGAAATGTTGTTGTGCAATGCAAAGGATCAACATCGTGTTCCTCAATGTCAACATTCTCCACTTTAGTGATGTTTTCTGCTTTAAATTTTGCAATGTCCAGCATCTCAGTGCTTTGTAGTTTCTCTTCCTCTTCATGGAACTCCATCTCTATCTCCTCTTCCTCCTGGTCCTTCTCAGCCTGAGAAATCTGCTTTGGAATCTCTTTGCCCTCAAGTGTTGGGAGTACATTGAAGAAAATGATAAGTCCAAGGTCATACTCTACCAACTGGCAATGCATATTACCATGAAATTTGCAAGGCTTTATGATCTTTTGCCAGTCTGGATGAAGGCTTGACCACTTCTTTGCAATACCTGTCCTTGACGAGCTACCTACTTTGCATATATCAACAAAATGAACAAGATTTTCAAGCCTGTGATCTCTGGTCAATGCTGTATATATCTCTTTCAAGTCACTAATTTGGGTGGAGAAGCCATCCACAAGTACTTGAAGATCAAAGGCTGCATTAAAAATCTCTTTAACACTTTGAAATCTTGTAAGTTCATTAACTTTGTAAAGAAAAGACATCAGCCTGTCATCAGCGGTCTCTTGTATATCCTCTGTATCCATTATGACAATCCACAAATGTCTGAGAAAGAGAAAAGAGAAGTTTATCAAGACATTAAGAAATAGACATGACATGGTGTGTAAATTTCTTCTATGACTAAAATATATAAATAAACCACCCTTCCTTCATAATGGAAAAAACTAATAATGGTTTATAAACAAGTATGCAAGTTGTAAATCTAAGCAAGAAAGAAAGAATTACATCAAATTGTGTCACTTGCTAAGTTTGTCACTTGCTACGCGAGCTGTGAGGGTTAGGAGAAAGTCGGCACTCACTAAATTCGCGCACGGCGTGACACTTGGTACACGAAATCCACGTGCTAGGAAGAGGTCGACAGCTTCAGAAATTGCGCACGGGGAGGGTTGGAAGCTTTAGAGTCTAAGCCTTGTGAAGAACAATAAGCGGAAAAGCGGGTTGGGTAGGTTGTTTTTATGGCCAAAAACGCCGCCTCGGGGGGTGTGCAAAGTGGTTTCCGCCTCGAAGTGTGTGCCCAACGGCTAGTATGCACCTAGGGAGGAGCGGTGCGCCTAGGGACTTGTGCATAGCGCCCTATACAAGCCCAAGAAGCTCCTCAAAACCCAAATCAAGCGCATTTTGAAGGAGGTTTTACCCGGTTCTTCCGCTTCTACAACCCGATTCTTCCAGCGCTTTGATCAACCGTCACCCCCTGTGCGATCTGCGTGAGTGTGAAGACATTGCTTCCTTCATCATTTTGCGTACAGGGTGTCACATGAAATGTGTGCCACTAAGTCCACCAGGAGGAGTTTACCATGTGTTTGTATGCATGTGTTTGTATGCCTATCGCTTGTCACTTCGTGCGCGAGCCGCTTGGACGTTGAAAGCTTCCAGTGCTATTGTTATCGCGCACGGGGTGTCACCAACCATTGCCAACATGGCCAGAGGCTTTTCTATGTTCTTTGTGAAAGTAATGGTAAAAATTATATATACATCTTTTACTTTTTTTGCTAATGTTTTTTGTTTGTTGTGCAGCAATCATTCCTATTCCTTTTGAAGATGGCAAGGACCAAGAAGACTGCAAGGAAGGTTGATGAGCCTCTATCCAAAGATGAAGAAGAAGTTCCTCATCCTAGCAAAGCTTCAGCTGGTACTTTACCAAACCAACCATCCACTTCCAAAGTTCTTGGCAAACCAACCTCTGCTGGCACAAAGAAGAGCACATCTCAGAGGAAGGATTCTTCTCTACCTGACCCTAAACCAAGCAAAAGGAAAGCTACACATCAGAGGAAAGCTTCCAAGCCTCTGCAGCTTAAGCCTCTCCTTACAAAGAGAAAGTTCAAGCAGGGGGTCAAATCTCTAAGAGAGATAAGGAAGGCCACAAAGGCCATCAATCTTGCAATTCCCAAACTGCCCTTCCAGAGACTGTGCAGACAAGTTGTAGAGGAGTACAAGATTGACATGAGGTGGACTAGAACTGCATTGGCATGTATCCAGGAGGCTTCTGAGGACTTTATGATTGAGCTTTTCCAAGATTCCTATATCTGTGCAGCTCATGCCCATAGGGTTACTTTGATGGACAAAGACATGATCACTCTCAGGAGGCTGAGATACAGGTTTTCAAAAATGTTGGAGCCTGTCCCTATGCATGATATTAAGGCATTCAATATTCTCAACATTCCTCCTTGGAGGAAGCCCAAGGAGCCTGAAGTAGGAGTTGTTGATATTACTGAAGAAGAGGAAAAGGAAAGGAAAAAGAGAGCCAAGGCAGACAAGGAAATTGCAGACAGAAAGGAGCTTGACCTGTTGGAACCTCAGCTAGTGCCCCTCTTGAGGAGTGTCAATCCTACTGGTTTTGTTGTCACTCTATTCAGTGAGGAGGATCCTAGGGAGGATTACAATTCACTTGACTCTGAGACCTTGGAAATTCTCAAGGACTGGACCAATGGGATCAATTCTCCACTCCTTATCACATGCCTCAGGTTGTTTTTGTTTTCCTCTGTATTTTTGTTTATAGCAAGAACTCTTTATATAACAATATCTTGTACCAGGTTAATGATGCATACATATGAGCCAGACCTTCAACAAAAGGTGGAATTTTTAGACCCTTCTATCTCCCACTTTCTCAGAACAGAGACAAACATTAGAGAGCTCACAAAGTGGTTGACTCATGTGGACTTGGAAATCTGTGAAATTTTCTTGATTCCTTATCATGAGAGGTAAGTTTCCTACCTACACCTTGTGAAGAGAATTTGCTAATTCATGTTAGAAGGCTAACTGAGGCTTGTTTTTATAGCTCACATTGGAGTTTAATTGCAATTGATATTGTGAAAAGAAAATGCTACTTTGTCAATTCTCTTGCTGGAGTACATGGTCAAGCAAAATTGTAAGTATAGTAGCAGACACATTTTGTAAACCACAAGCACATACTTTTAGTAAAGCAGAACCTCATTTATAAAGAATTTTGGACAGTGCTGCTACAAGATTTATAGAGACACTGGAGAATTGTCCACCCATGCCAAAGATGCTAAATGAAATCCAATTTTCAGTTGTGAAGGTTGGAATTCTTTATGCTTTGTTCACTCAATGGATTATCCTCAAAGATTTTTTCCCATAAATACATGTAATGAATTGCAGGTTCCAATCCAGCCTGAAAGCCATTCATGTGGATGGAGGGTAGTGACAAATGCCAAGCTCCTCTTGGACTTCATATACTGCAATGACAATCAGGATATAGAAGTATAGCATATTTCATATTTGCCAGCTGTATTTTTTCTCATTTTATTGTTCCTAAAACTTGCTTTCTATTGCCTTGTATAGATCAACAGAGAGTGCTATAGTGAGAACCATGTATGGTTGACAAGAGCAAGGATTATCAAGTATATGATTGAAGCAAATGGACAACTGCAAGAGGTATTTAAAGATGATGATGTTGAAGAGAAGGGGAAAGCAAAGCTGGAAAAGGCAAGTGAAGAGGAATAAGAGAGTGGTGAGCAGGAAAAGGCAAGTGAAGAGGAAGAAGAGAGTGGTGAGCAGGAAAAGGCAAGTGAAGAGATGGATGATAACAGAAAGAGGAAGCAGCCTTCAAGCCCTCCTGCCAAAGAGCCCTTTTCAAAAAGAAAATCTCCCAGGACAAAAGAGCCCACTTCAAAAATAAAATCTCCTGCAAAAGCACCAACCCCATTAAGGAAGTCCTCTAGGGACAGGAAAACTCCTAGCAGAAAACTATTCTAGCTTATTGTAGCCCACTTGTATCAAGCTTCCCAGTTCTCTATTGTATCCAATTGTCTATTCTATAGCCCACTTGTAACCAATTGGCCCTTGTATGGACCCTTGTATGTAAGTGCAAATATTTGAAATTGAATACATTTTGATCACCTTGTTTTAAGACTCTGTTACAAAATCAAATCATTGGATGTTTGGAAAAGTTGCATTTCAATAACAAAATAAAGATCCTTTTAGATCCTTGCAGGTCATGTGATACAAAATAAGATCCTACAAAATTGCATTGAAGGATGTGTTACAAAATTGCCTTGAAGGATGTTTAAGGCACCAAATGTACAATTCCATCCAAGATGTCCTTGCACTGTAGCCTCTTTTCATTCCTTTTTGATACCTACAAAAATAGTCCAAGTTAAATAAAGAACCAATAAGAGAACAAGAGACTTTTAGGCATAACAGTTACCTTTCCACCATTTATTTGAAAGCAGAATGTTGTGGGTAGTTCAATTTCATCATTTTGCACGTCCAATCTCAATTGCTGTAAGCTACACATGCCTCTTATCTTTACAATTGACAGATGCTCATTGTTTACCCATATATCAATGTCTTCTATTGGAATGTCAATGAAGTCCTCCATGTCTTGATCAAGTGGAGTTAGCTGACCACCAACATAGTGCCATCTTTTGTAAAATGACATAATGAAGTTTTGTGTCCCTATCATGTATTTGCAAGCAATTGAGTCAGCTTGCACATTACAAGTGATTCCATTCACTATTTTGGTGTTCCAATCCGCATCCACAAATTGAAGTACATTTGCTGAGTCTAAAGTCTTCACTGAAAACATTGTTCTAGATTTTCTGACTTCAGCATTAGAGAAGAAGTCTACAAAAACTGTAATGGGCATGAATATAGAAATTCTACTCTGTTTGCTTGCTATGTTTGCTTTCAAACACTTTTGAATCTCACAAAACAGTTTGCACCTGTAGCCCTCACTTGTATTTGAGCTAGGGAGTGACCATTCTCCACTTTTGAAATCAGGCAAGTCTAGCTTGGTTGCGGCTCCAAGTTCTCCAGTCCTTCTAGGTGGAACATAATAATGGTCAAAGAAGAATATTCCATTCTCTGCCAGTGAACCCTTAGTCCTTCCCTTGTATATTTCTTCACCAATTGATCCATGACACACATCCAGAATATTTATAACACATTCTATTGGCTGCCATTCCATAATGTTTGAAGGATACAAATTTGTACAACAAATAACCTTATACAACATGCATTACAAATAAGGATTTAAGTTAAGAGACTTACAGTTTGGTCTATGTAATGGCAAAGCAGAACTCTCTGAGTCAATATGCAGATCTTTATGCATGTACACATGCTGCACCAGCACCTCTTTGATTGATTTTTTGTTGTCGCCAAAGCTGAAATCTTTAACAATACCCTTCCATCCTGCCAAGAAAGAGTTTTTGGTGGAAGACTTTATTCTCTTGTTCTGTTGCATCAGTATCCACGTTCCTTTGTGTATAGTTATTGGAATCCATTGTCCATTTTGATCAGTCGTGTTGTAAGTGACAATGGCTTCAATGGAAGTTCTTGGTCGTTTTGATCGTGATGAAGATTCCATGGTGAAAAAAGAAATGAGCAGAGAAGTCTAGTCTGAGTTCAAGAGAAGAATAAGCAGAATGTGCAAAAAACGGTTCAAATCTGGAAAAGATCATGAGATAGAATCCAAACGTTGTTTTATGATGGCGACGTGCAAAATGAAAACAATATAATATGAGAAGTACGTCTTTCTAAAAGCGACAGCTATTGAATGCCTTTGCACTTTTACTTGTTACATTGCTATTTACCAGCTCAAAGTTGCGGTAAAGATAGAATATTTGCTTTTTTTGTGAGTTTTAAAAAATAGAGGTTCCGTAACGGAAGCTCTTCAACCATTGGTTGAGACCACTCTCTCTCTACACGCTAAAAGGCACAAATATGACCTCAAAATTCCCCTAATGAGACATAGCCAGTAGTGCTCCTTCGAGTATCTTTGTCACCTGCCATATCTGCATCAGCATACCCTTCTAGAAAAATATCAGTTCCTCCAAAATACAAATCATTTGTTGTTGTCCCTTTTAGATACCTAAGTATCCACTTCACAGCTTGCCAATGCTCTTTACCTGGGTTGTCCATGAACCTACTCACAACTCCCACTGCATGTGCAATGTCTGGCCTTGTCCAGACCATAGCATACATTAGAGAACCTACCGCTGCAGCATATGGAACTTTAGACATATAGGCTATCTCCTCTTGTGTCTTTGGACACATATCCTTCGTTAGTTTAAAGTGACCAGACAAAGGTGTAGAAACTAGTTTTTCATTTTTCATTGCAAACCTTTCTAGTACCTTCTTGATGTAATCTTCTTGAGATAGCTTTATTGTCTTCTTCGTCCTGTCCCTTGATATTTTCATACCAAGTATCCTCTTTGCAGCACCTAAATCTTTCATTGAAAAAGATTTAGACAGCTCCTCTTTTAGGTCTTTGATGTCCTGCATGTTAGCACTTGCAATCAACATGTCATCAACATACAACATTAGGATGATGAATTTCCCATCTCCCAAATTCTTCGTGTAGACGCAGTGATCCGAGTTGCATCTTGTGAATCCATGATCCAACATCCATCGATCAAACTTCAAGTACCATTGTCTTGATGCTTGCTTTAAACCATACAAGCTCTTCTTTAATCTGCAAACCATTTTCTCCTTACCTTTTACTTCATACCCCTTTGGTTGAAGCATGTAGATTTCCTCCTCTAAGTCACCGTGAGGGAATGCCGTATTTACATCCATTTGCTCAAGATTTAGATCATGAGTAGCCATAAGGCTTAAGACAAGCCTAATTCAGTTCATTTTTACAACAGGAGAAAATATTTCATTGAAGTCAATACCTTTCTTTTGAGAAAACCCTTTTACCACAAGCCTAGACTTGTACCTTTTCTTCCCACATTCTTCTTCCTTCACCTTGTACACCCATTTGTTTTGAAGTGCCCACTTACCTTTAGGAAACTCAACCAACTCCCATGTTTGGTTGCGATGTAGTGAGTCCATCTCCACTTGCATGCTCTTCGTCCATTCTTCTTTGGATTCATGTTGCATAGCTTCTTCGTATGATTCCGGCTCTCCAGAATCTGAGATCAAGAGATGGTTGAAGAAAGGAACAAACCTTTCCGGAGGTCTACTTGCTCTTGTAGATCTTCGGGGAATAGGTTGAGGCTCCTCATTTGGTTGACGTTGTTGCACATTGTCACCGTTTGCAGTCCTTGAGTCTTCACCGTCCTCAAGCTCCATGTACTCATCACCTGTTTCTTTTGTTTGTTTTCTTTCCAAGTAATCTTTGTACATATTTTGTTCGTTAAAAATTACATCCCTACTCCTTAAGATTTTACTATCTTCAAGATTCCATAGGCGATACCCAAAGTCACCTTCTCCATAGCCAATGAAGAAACACTTTTTGGACTTTGCATCTAGCTTTGATCTTAGGCTTCTATCTATGTGCATGAAAGCCTCACACCCAATACTTTGAGAAATGCATAATTCACCGGTTTACCTGTCCATGCCTCTTCTGGAACTCCCTCATCCAATGCCGTTGAGGGTGACCGATTAATTAAGTACACAGACGTACTTACAGCTTCCGCCCAAAGCTCAAGCGGTAGGCCTGCATGTAGCCGCATGCTTCGTGCTCGCTCCATGATTGTCCTGTTCATCCTTTCCGAAATTCCATTTTGTTGAGGTGTCCTTGGGGTTGTACTTTGCCTCCAAATTCCATTGCTAGCACAAAAGCTTTCAAAAGCTTGGCTGCAATATTCGCCTCCATTGTCGGATCTGAGGCATTTAACCTTGGTACTTGTTTCATTCTCCACAAAGGCTTTCCACCTTTGAAATATGGAAAATACATCGAATTTATTCTTCATGACATAAACCCATGTTTTTCTAGTCGCATCGTCTATGAATGTTACATAGTACAATGAGCCACCAAGTGATGGTGTACTTGCAGGACCCCAAACATCATAATGAACCAACTCAAGTTTTTTATTTTTTCTTTCATTTCCTGATTTTTGAAATTTTACCTCTTTTGTTTACCATAAACACAATCTTCACAGAACTCTAAGTCCACTTCTTTCAAACCTGGTAGAAGCTTCTTTGTTTGAAGGATTTGAATTCTTTTGGCACTCATATGCCCAAGTCAGTAGTGCCACACCGCACTGTCAACTTCTGTAGTTGTTGCACAAGCTGAAGGTTGCGTGCTAATAGTATACAAGTAAAGTGTACCGACCTTTTCTCCCTTGGCAACCACCAAAGATCCCTTTGAGATCTTCCACCGTTTGTTTCCGAATGCAATGTTGTGACCTTCATCGTCCAATTGTCCTGTAGAGATCAAATTTTTCCGAAGAGAAGGAACATGCCTAACATCTTTAAGCTTCCATTCATTTCCGTTAGCAGTTTTGACAGAAACTGTACCTTTGCCGACAATCTCACAAGCTTCATCATCTCCCAAGTATACATACCCAAAATTACCTTTGGTGTAGTCTTGGAAATGTTTCTTGTGTGGTGTCACATGGAATGAAGCCCCAGAATCTATTATCCAAGAATTAGACACATTGTCTAATGAGAGAATTAGAGCATCTTGCTCTACTTTACCTGCCACATTGGCCTCCGATGTTGGCTTGTTGTCTTGAGACTCAGTCTCCTTCTTCTTCTTGGACCATCAATCCTTCTTGACATGGCCCTTCTTGCCGCAGTTCCAACATTCAAGAACTGACTTTGTGCGTGACTTGCTCTGCCTTGAGCGATCAGGACCCTTTTGGCTTTTGAACCTCTCCTTACGCCTTCCTCTTGTTTCCACTGATAGTGCAGTACTTGTTGATTCTCCTGTGCTTCTCCTTCGTATTTCCTCGCTTAGGAGAACACCCACAACATCATCAAACTTAAGAGTATTTGTACCAGAGATAGAATTACTTACAGCCATCACAAGGCTGTCCCAACTATCCGGTAGAGATGATAGTATAAGGAGAGCTCGCACTTCGTCATTGAAATTTATTTTCACCGATCAAAGTTGACTTATGTTTGTGTTAAAGTCATTTAGGTGTTCTGCAACTGAACCATTCTCTGCCATCTTTAGATTGAACAAGCGCTTCATAAGAAATACCTTATTGGATGCCGATGGTTTCTCGTAGAAGTCGTCAAGTGACTTCATCAAGTCCTCCGTGGTCTTCATCTCCAAAACATTGAAGGCTACCGTTGATGCCAAGCTTAATCGGATTTTTCCTAGTGCCTTTCGATCAAGGACAATCCATGCTTCATCTCCCATCGTTGCGGGCTTCTTTGCAAGACCGCCTAGTGGCAAATAGAGGTCCTTCTGGTAGAGATAGTCTTCAATCTGCATCTTCCAGTGTTGGTAGTTTTTGCCGTTGAACTTCTCAATCTTGAGCTTCCCTTCCTCCGCCATAACTCCCACTCAATTCAAGGAATCCTTTCCTTGAGATAATTTAGCTACGAGCAAACCTTGCTCTGATACCAGTTGTTAGGAAATAAGACGTAGCTAAATAGATAATTGAGTAGATTACTTAATGGAGAGAGACAGATAATTGAAATAAGACGTAGCTAAATAGATAATTGAGTAGATTACTTAATGGAGAGACAGATTTACATACACGAGATTATAGAGTAGAGAGAGAGAGAGAGAGAGAGAGAGAGAGAGAGAGAGAGAGTACACACGATATACGTAGTTCACCCAATGTGGGCTACGTCCACGGGAAAGCAGCCACTCAATGGCTTTAGTACTTCAAAACAAGAAGTAGTTTACAAAGGGATTATACCCTTAATGGAGCTCCCGCCTTGCCTCACTCTCACCACCTCACACTCACCTTGTTGCATCAACTTCACACTATGAAATGTGTGTAGAAATGGCCTCCTTTTATAGGCCAAAAGGGCTGCCCTCTCTTATGAGAGGCAGCCATGTGCAGCCGCCCTTGTGTGAATAAGTCCAAATCGGACCCTCCAATCCGCCCATGTGTGGCCTCCCTTGAGAAGACAAGTCCACTTTTTAATTCGGCCACCGGCCATTGACTTCCGACCACCGGCCACCGGCCATTGACTACCGGCCATCGGCCAACCGACGGTTTTTTTCCGACCACTTTCCGGCCGCCGGCCATCCATAATATTCCGGTGAAAAGGAATATTCCGGTGAGGGGGGGAAAAAAGTCTCAGGGGCTTCCGCCCACGAGGCCCCTAAGTTGCCCCTGATTTTTGGCCGTGAAAATTTTGGTTTCCGACGAGTGATTTTCCTTCACGCACGATGGCTTCTCCTCATAATGGGGGCCTTACAAATGTGCGATTTTACCACAGAAAATTACAAGGGTACATCACGCTCCATACTTAACATGAAGCACACTCTCAACTTTCCAGTTTTCTTCGGGACCACCACAATCGGTGAAACCCAATTAGTGCGCTCAATTTCGTAAATAAACTCTACCTCTCTCAGCTTATCTATCTCCTCCTTGATCTTCCTTGAAAAGGTCTCATTGTAAGTATAAGGACGTTGTCTGCTTGGTTTAGCGTTGTTCTTAAGGGGTATTGTGTGTTGACAGATACTAGGATCCACCCCCTTAAGATCTTTGTATGACCATGCAAACACATCTCTATACTATTTTAGAGTAGCTATCAAAAGCTTTTCCTCTTCTTCAGTAAGATCCGTGGAAATATATGCAGGTTTGGGATCTTCTCCTGGCTCGCTAGATCTATTCGTTTGGATTTTTCAGGACCGTTGTATGATGTACCAAGTTCCTTCAATTCCCTCATTGGTTGTTGCACTATGATTTTCCTATCTTGTAAGGTATACTTCTTATAATGGGACGACACATCCATCTTGTCAAAATTCGTGTCCTCATCTGTTTCCAGTTTAGTTGTCCATATGTCTTTGAGGGTCTATTTGAGCTTATTGTACTCTGCTTTCCTCTCTGTTTTGGTCATTCTAGACCCTGTTTCCCTTTCCTTGTGTGTCTCAGTTGTTTGCTTTTCGTGCTTGTTCTTCTTGTTGTTTTTCCGTGGTTTAGTTTTGATAAACCAGCCAGTGACCTTGTCTTTGACACAATCGTCAGCTTTTACAAGCCTTAGATATCCCGTTTTGTCATTGACAAGAGGCATGGGTTTATGCTTATTTTCTCTTGATTTCCTTGTTCTCTTTTATCTATACCACTCTTGTCGAATAGGTTTTTGGTTAGGAAACTCGTAAAACATGTCCGATCTGTGGTATATACTTCCTATTCGTCTCTGATCCACTCGATCTTTCATCATCAGTGTCTATCATTTGGATTTCATCACCCAGTGATGGAAGGTCACCGCTTAGTGAATCTGTGAATTCCTCCTCTGTTCGATTCCTATCGTCCACTATAGATATCTCATCAACTATTATTTTACGCTCAGTCTCACGTAGTGGTTCTTCTTGTTCTTCGCTCTCTGATCCTGACTCGAGGATGACGCTAGCCATTTGCAATGTTACTAGGTCGTATCCCTCATCGTCACAAAATTTTGTAGGCGTGCATTTGTTAACGCATACATCCAAGGTTGAAAATATTTGAATCCACCCAAATGGCTCAATAAATGTTCAGGGAAAGGTTCTAGGAGATAAGCCTCGTCTTCTACTAACCTTTCCAACACACATTCCTCTTTGATTAAGTCTCAACAATCAGATGCTCCACACATCCAGACATGTGCTTTCGTTTGTAACCACACAGGTATTTCTTTTCCGTTCACAGTGGTTGAATCAAATTCTTGCACTGGTGTTTTTGCAACGTCTCTATAGCTGTGATCTTTCATATTGATTTTCGTTATTAGCTCCTCATGCCTTAGGTAAATTTGGTCGTACCCCCAATCTTGTATCATTTTGAGTTGACGCATAAAAGGTCACCCCAAAATAATGTCAAAGTTGCTCGTCTACCACGGCAAAGGTGTGCTCCCATAGTTAATTCCACACGAAGTTACAACTATTTGGCCACGATTCCCAATGGTTTCTCTACGTACCCATCTGCGAGTTGCAGTTTCATTCTCATCTTTCTGAGAGCTAGAGAGCCCCATTTCTCCCATATTTGCTTTGTAGCAATCGCAACTCCCGCTCCACTGTCTAGGATAGCTATCGTCTTTATATCCTGATATTCGACAGGTAAGGTTGTATTACCTTCCTCACCTTCACAGTAATCTCCGACCTTGTTTATGGGCACAGTTGGGCTTTGGGTTGACCTTCTCGTTTTTTTTCTTCTACCGTAGGGTTTGTCTGAAGACGAATCTTTATTCCTTTGTTCTCCAAATGTTTTTCCATGTCTTCCCATAAGTGTGGTCTGACTCTCAAGAGTTCTGACAGTGTGATTGTGCATGTTACAGGTGTCGACAGCATCTCTTGAATACTTTTTGAGTCAATCATTTGCGGAATAGATCTCATCTGGGATGGAACTAATCTTATCTCTGATTGTGCCTCGTGTTCACTTATAAATGAAGGCAGGGTTTTCAAGGATTGAGCTTTGCTTTCCATCGAAACCTCCGTTCTTGCATCTCCATACAGCGATTGTATATCTCCTGGATAAAATTCGTTGTCCATGTTAACCTCAGGAATTGGTGCAGACTGTAACGTCGCGCTTCCGTTCTTTTTGTTTCTAATGGTTTCCCATAAGTGTTGTGGCCATGGTTCTTCCACTTCTGGAATTGGAATTATAGTCATTGACTTAGCATCATCAGTGGTGTTCGGCACCACTCAGTGATCCAATGGCAATATTGTTTCAGGCCTGGGTCCGTTTACATGTTCTGATTCATCAATCTTCAGTTTTTCTCGCTCTTTGTGAATTAGAACTTCTTGTTCTGGGATTCTAATCACATTAGGTTCCATCAATGCTTGGGTTGTTTCAATGAGGTGTTTACACATTTCCAAACGCTTCGTTTTCACTTCTGGTTGAGGATAAGTCAACCATGTCTGCTCTAAGGTTTGGTTTGTTTTTAGCCTTGCTTCATACGCTTGTAATAGAGCATCTAAAGGCTCTAGAACTTTCTCGACCAAGACTGATCCCCCTGAGGATGCTTTCCTCCGCTTGTTGTTGTCCTCAGCAGAATTACTATCTCTCTCTTGTTTCAGCTCTTTCGTTTCATATAATTCATTTTGCATGGCAATTTGGGTTTTCATCCTTCTTGATTTCATTCTATCTCGTTTCGCCTTCCAGGATTTGTGATGTGTTCTCACAGATAAACTCTCGTTTTCTGTGGGTATTGGCAACTCGACCTTTTCTTCCAATGGCTTGTTTTTCTCTAAGTCCTTGGCTTGGGCTCTGGTTATTGCATTAATCTGGATCATGGGTTCGGTTTTTGATCCACTGCTTGCACTTGGTAACACCCCCACAATATTCATAGTTTCTTTTCCTTTGTTGTCCGGATTCCTTGGGCAATCTGGCAGTATGTGATTCACACCACAACCGTCACAAAACCCAAAAACTTTCACTCTTTTTCCCTTGAAAGGACAACTATGCTCCCAATGATCTGAACTTCCACAGTTATAGCACGGTCCAATTGGTGGTTGATTTTGAGGAGGTGGTCCCATAGGCTGGCCTCCCCTATTAAGATATCCTCTTGGTTTGTAGTTCTGGTTCGCAATGAGCATTAGCGTTCTTTCGTCCACCAAATATTGATCCCTCAAAGGTTGTGCTACATACGTTGGTGGTGTCATACCCTCGTTATTTCCCCACGGTTGATAGGATTCGTCTACGTACATCTGTTGGTTCAGGTTTAGTTACATAAGGCTCATTCGGTTCCTCGTAATAAGAAATTTGAGGTGTATTATTTGTTCCTGGTGATGCTTCATAAGGTTGAGCATACCTAATCATGGCTATATTTTCCTGTGGTAATGGAGGTTGTTGACCCAACACAGGTTGAGGTTCGTCTGCTCCTGCTACCATATTCACTTTTGGCCCAACTTGATATCTTGGAGGAGGTGGCTGGGTTGGTCCTGCTAGAGGTCCATACGGCCTTTTCCTCACATAGGTTTTGTTGTAAAAACACTCATCCGTGCCATGGTTCGTCCATTTTTTCTCTATGGTGCACCATTTTAGTACTCGTTCATTCGCAACTGGTGCTTTCGGCTGTTGTCTGCACCACGGCGTCGGGTGATCCTCCCCACATATGTCACATTTCCTCGTCTAAGACTATCTCATCACCGGATTTGATCTCATATGTTACTGCATTCTCTTCGTTACTTCCTCTATCATTTGGTCATATGTCGGCATCAAAGAAGCCTGAGCATCTTTCTTGGTAGAGGGTTCATTCTTAATAGATGAAGAGCCTCTTGTTTTACTGAATTAGTATCCTCTCACACTTCCCCATATGCTTTGTAGTTGTCAACAAGATATAACGCTTCCCTTGTAACTTGTTCAAATGTGCTACAGGCTTTCAAGTGAAGGTCCTTTTTCAAGGTTTCATTTCTAAGTCCTTCAATGAAGAGCATAGACAATCTCTCATCCTGCGGTAATTCTCTCCCTAGGCACCTCTCAATGTATTGCTTGAATCTCAAGGATGCTTCCTTCACTTTTTCGTTCTCCTTTTGTTTAAAAGCATATATCTGTGATACAGTATTATGCTTTATACCCCGTTTTGAGAATTCTTCCGTGAACTCCCATAATACATGTTCAATATTCGGACAAGTTTCAGGGTTCAAAGGTTGAAACCATGTTAAGGGCGTCCCTTCCAAGGTCAGCCACAATCCCTCATATTGAGTATGGAAATCAGTGATCTACTCTGCTCTTAAGACTTGCTTGAAGAGCGACACATGGGCATCTGGATCCCCTGATCCGCTATACTTCTTTGGCATGCACTTCGCTAGCTGGGATGGCCTCATACGTCTATGGTTTGCGACCAATCTCAATGCTCCCACGTCTGGACTTAATCGTTCTCGTACATCATGGATATCGTGGGTTGCTCTCGGTGGCTCCCCTACCACAAATCTACTACTAGGAGGCAAATGTGATGGTATGGCTTCAAATGTTGGACCTACTGTGGTATGTTTAGAGATAGGAACCACACTACCCCGATTCGTAACCATTGATTCTCTGGAACATAATGTTCCTATGGGACATGGCATAGAATACTGAGGTCGACTGAAAGAATTACTTACATGAGTCCTCTCTCCACCTATTGCCATCGGGTATGGCATGATAGTTGTAGGTGTTGTCTCAGTGGGCTTGGAGTGACATAATACTAGTGGAGTGGTCCCCCAAAGTACATATATCCTTCCAACTCCTTTTCGATTGCTGCGTATCGTCTTCCATACTTGTCGTATGCGACGATTTTTGTTTCTGATCCCTCTGTGTAGGTGAAGACATAAAGTCTTTTCCGCTTTGTCAACTCTCCGACGTAGGTTTCCTCGCATCTATAATAGAGATTTTCCTCTCCATTATTATACTTGTATAACCCCACGTAGACGTTTTCTGTGTTGACTCTCAAAGTTTCGTTTTCTCGCCTTAACCTAGCATTAGGGAAGCTCATTGTTGGTGCTTTCTCCTCAAGTTCCTCATCTACTTTCGCTTTTGTGCCCATCAATCCCCACTTGTCCACAATGTTAGGATTCAGGACTACCAAGTACATGATACCTTCGTCATCTAGGTACCTATCTCCACTATATCTCACAGGCACTAAGTCCTTGAACTCACTTGGTCTATCTTCTATTTTCACACAGTAGCGGTCCATACCATCTTTGTAGATCTTGACACCTTGCTTGTTGTCATACTGATACTTGATGAACAATAGCTTCATTGTGGCCGAAGGGTTTTATGGTCCTGCTTCCATTTTTTCTCTTTCGTTTAGGTTTAAATGTCCCAAGTTTTCCGTGAAATAATCGTAAGATCTCTCTGAAGAAGTATCAGAAATACTTTTTTCAAGGATCGGCTCTAACGGTTGTACTACACCTTGGTTTACACTCTCCTCCATTGATAAAACACTTGCTTGATCCGCTAAATTTCGGTGTTGGTTGTTGATTTGTTTTCCCGATCTCAAAAACATGAAGAAAGTGGAATTTACCAATTGAATCCAAACCTCTTACCTGGATATGGAGTGATCTTCCAACTCTCACGAGACTGCATGGATTGTTACTTGATCGGTCTCTGCAAATGAATACACTTGATGGCTATGAGATCACTCTTTCATTCCAACTGTCAGCAGATTCAACAATTTCACAATGACTTCAACACAATTTTGCTTGCAGATTATTGACAGTATGTCCAATTTGGGTTTTGACAACTCCTGATATCTTAAATAGTCTAGGTCTATGAACATGTCAAAAATGAGTCAAATCTAGCACAGAGGTACACCGATCGCGATCGTAGTACAGTGCCCAAATTTGATGAAACTTCACCAGCTTGTTCACTAGGCTATTTTAAGGCTACCCACCTAATACTTTTGTATTCAGACCCCAAAAAGTCAAGCTTTTACCAGTTCTTGGTTGGAAGCGTCTGTTTTCTTGAATCTGTCACTTTGACTTGATTTTGGTGTTTGTTTTGGGATTTGAGAGATAGCTACGCTTGTCCTATGCATAGGCTATCCCTCTGCATGGTTTCTTCCCAATTTTGATGTGTTTTGGTCTACTGAAAGTGAATTTCTATGCCAGTTTAGCAGTTTTGACTTGGGTTTATATTCACATGGTTTGACAGGTATTTTGAGGTTTCTGCCTCTTGGTCCTGTATACTTTTATGTTTGTATACACCGGAGGATCCCACAGATGAAATCTCGTCAAAATCTGGCACAGAGGTACACCGATCGCGATCGTAGTACAATGCCCAATTTAGACCAAATTTGGTGTGCTTGTAGGCAAAGGTATTCTGAGGCTATTTTCCCATTCACTTAGCATTTGGATCACTAAAAGCCAATATTTTGCACTTTTTGGGTCTGTCAAGCTAGTTTTGCACAAGTGGCCTGATCTCCTTGATTTTTGATGTTTTTGGGTGTGGTTGCTTTAGACAAACTTGTTTAGAATCTTATCAGGAAGGCACATGTCAAATCTTGTACAATTCTGACACAAAGGTACACCGATCGCGATCGTAGTACCTGGGCCAAATCTGATGAAATTTAGTCTGCTCCCTCTGTCAAGTGTTTTACAGTGTTTTCTGCTACCACTTTGTGATTTGAATCAATATCAACCCTGTTTGGTGTGATTTCTAAATTTCAGAGTCTTATGGCCTTTTTGCCAAAGTTATGGTGTTTCCTGGTTTCTCGACTCTAACTTTTGCCCCAAATCTGACTAGAATGCAAATTACTTATCCTACTCCTAAGTACAGAAATGAAAGAACATAAATAAATAAATCAAACAAAACAAACCAGATGGATTTCGGGTGAGATTTCAGTACTCAATCGAATTAGAGAAATTGAAGAGAAAAAATTCTTTGAACACTCTCACTCATAGCTCCCTAAATCTCCTAAGAAGGATCTAGCCAGTCCACTCACTCTAGACTCCACTAAGCTCTAAATCCCTGTCTAGCAGCCTAACTGAGGTGTAAAATGGATTTGTGGATTGATCTTCTTTTAAGGAAGCTAACTGTGCACTCGGTCACTCATCACCTAAGGTGCATTTCCCGGCAACGGTGCCAATGTTTGCGGGTCGCCGCGACGGACGTCCATAGCATAGCTCTCACGCATCAACATAAAATATCAATACAAGGAAAGCGACCAGGATGAGGCATGGAAACTCACTAGGGTGTCATCCCTAATGAAGTAAACTCGATGAGATACAACTACTAACTCTGCAAGCAAATGATACGCACTAAAGCCAAGTAATCTGCCTATGTCCTTCTACACAGCTCTACAGTCATCACGCCCGTTTACCATGCAAATCATGTCGGATTCGCACAAAACTTGAAGGGGAGCTACAGGGGACTATCAGGAGCATATTCTATCATTTTCATAGCATTCTGGAGAGGTACAAAGATCGCGATCGTTCGTCCCAAAGTAAGAAAAAATAGTGAACAGGTGATCCTAAAGGGTCGTTTTAGGGTCCCTAAAGCCTCTCCTAGGGTCAAAACAACATAAATACGCATATAAGCACTCAAAACAGCGATTTAAGGTCTCAAACTCGTAGTTGAAAAACTACACCGAATCTTGAATGATTACACTTGAATGGAAGAGCAAAGTAAGAGGAACACAATGCAATAAACGAAATTGAATTCGGATTACCATAGCCATAGTAGCGAAGATTACAAGTTGGAACAAGTAGAAGCTCTCAAACGTACGCTGTGTTCTCAGTTTTTGATATTAAAAAAAGATGATGTTCAAACTTACAAAACTTAATCTTTATAGTTTAGGTGTTTACAAATGGCTTGTCCGGCCAAAAGCCCCTAAACTTCTAACTGGCTCTCTAATATACAATTGCTCCCAGAAAAATAATCATAAATTCTTTACAAGTTCTCAGCTTAGAGAAGCTCTTTTACAAAAGATCAAGATTTCCGCAAAAATGTAGATTCCTTCTCTGGAAATCGCAGCTTCGTCCGCCAAACAAAAATGCTCTCTAGTTTATCGGCCTCTAGAACACAACCACAGCGCAGATGCATGTGCCTTTGGCACCCTAATAGCATCGGGCGAATAACCTCGAAGGTTAATCGCTTACTTTTTTAGGCGTATGTTTTTACTCATTTTTTGATGTTTTTTAATGTTTTTTAATGATTGGTTTTTGTATTAGAGTGTGTTATAGCTTGAAATGAACGTATTGTTCAAGGGGTTGTGGTGTGACCCGAAGCTCTGTTGGTCCTCAAAAAAGTCAATTTTTACCTACGCGTGAGGCTAAAATACGTAATTCTAAAGGGGGTATGAGGCCTGAGCCTGAGCGTGGGATTGGACTTGGGTCTGGGAGATATTACGGATCCCGGTCCTACCTTTTTTTCTTTTGTGGATAAGGTCGCTACGGCCGTGCTATGCGCGCGAGCACACACACCTCTAACCTACCTACTTACAACTAATAGAGCTACTCTTACACACTAACACACTACTACAACAACTCATTAGCTAACAGAACTACTTACTGTACTTTACACAGAACTAACATTATGGATCTACTACCTTAATACTAACACCTTATCACAGAGAAAACATAGTACCTTTCAACACCTTATTAACAAAACAATACATAGTAGCAAAACAAACTCCTTCTCAGCACACACGCCTTCCTTCTCTACCTTTCCTACAATTGAAATTGCACCACAATGTAGCATAGAGTGCCTCTTGAGCTTAGTGCAGGGCATTCCCTGGAAATGGTGCCAAAAATGTGCGCGTCTGTCGCACGTGTCAATGCAAAGGACTTGCCGACACACTGTGCGAGCCACAAATGGCTCCAAGCACACAACTAGACTAGTCTAGCCAACTCAAGAGAGCAAGGGTCACCGCCCTACGCTCGCCTTCATGGAGGATTCCTTGCCGCAAAAAAGAAGGAGGCGCCGATACATTGTGTGCGAGCCACAAATAGCTCCAAGCACACAACTAGACTAATCTAGCAAGCTCAAGAGAGCAAGTGTGTGTCACTCACCGCCCTACGCTCGCCTTCATGGAGGATTCCTTGCCGCAAAGAAGAAGGAGGCACCGCTGCGCCGCGGTCAACCGCTTTGCCGCCACCGTGACGTCATTGCAATGCTCGATCGCTCTCTCTCTCTCTCTCTCTCTCTCTCTCTCTCTCTCTCTCTCTCTCAAATTTGGGCTTGATGCAAGAAGATTGCTTCTTGTAGATGATGAACCATTAAAGGGATGTGTGAATCTTGCATTGAATTGTATTTTTTCACCATCATTTAATGTTGATGATGAGGAGGATAATATCCTCCTTGGGGAGCTGCTACCATATATCAAAGCTCTCAATCATGTTAATGACATTCGCATAGTTACAGGGTCTCATTTATATGGACAAGCACCCATTGCTCAAGGTCATGAGCTTTATAACTATATACACAAGGTTGTTGTAGAGTGGGAGGAGAGAAATCTAATTTTTCTAGGAAAAAACTACTCCACGGGAAGACTACCATAAGTTTCTCGTCCTCTTCACGATGAGAAAGTTACAACATCTAGCACTAGTGGAATGTCCACTCGAAGTCAAGACAAGAAACTTTCAGCACGTGATCAAGAAAAAGTAAGGGTCTTAAAGAATATCAAATCATTATCAGTCTTGAAAGGTACAGAAGAAATCATGCTTGCCCAAAAATTGGGATACAAGGAGCCTGTGATCAAAGTACATGAAGCCAGGAATTATATAAAGCATCTAAAAATTTAGTATGATCTCAAATAGCCCTATATCAAGAAATGATGGAGCAATGTTTTGTAACATTTTGTCATTTACAAAGATCTTTATGTACTCAGAGACTTTGTTAGAGTGCTTAGGGTTTCAAGATATATGAAGATGTAAATGATTAATAGTTTTTTAAATTGTCTTTCAATACTATAAGTAACTTCTGAGTTTCATGTGACAAATGCTCTTTTTTTTAAAAGCTTTTATAGTTGTTTGCTTTGAACTCTCTCACACACACACACACACACACACACACACACACACACACACACACACAAGTCTTTATACAAGCCGCAATGAGGCAAAAATTGCATTGCTGCGTAAAGAGCTTGAGTCAAAGTTATGCATGAGGAAGATGATATGGACACTTTCCTTGACGATGTCAATGATATCAATGAGCAACTTATTTCTGCAGACAAAGTCATTTCAGACAGTTGCCTTGTGCAAAGTGTTCTTGATGCCTTGCCAAACTTTTGCTAGTACTTGGAGACTCATGACCCAAGGAAATCTTGAAGATGTCAAGTTTGATGCATTGTGCACATTGTTGTTGCAAGAGTCACTTTACCAAAAAAAAAAAAAGGACTAGACAGCATGCAGTTGAACATGCTTTTATTACTACTCAAATAAAGGGTGGTAACATCAATGAAACCACTTCTTATGGTTCTTCTACGAGTGAAAAAATCACATGTTCCTAATGCTTTTGCTGGCAGCAATTCATCTGGAAATTCTAGTGATAAGGGTAAAAACAAGATGCATTGCCATTATTATAAAGCTAATGATTACTTGATGAAGCACTGTCCTAATTTGAAATCCAAAGAGGCAAAGAGCAAAGAGGGTGTTTCCACTGCAAATGCTGGTTCCAGTACAAATGCAGCCATTGTTGAGTCTTCTGTGACAGAAGACTATGATGCTGATGTTGATGCAGAATGGGCTTTTAGTGCAGAGTGCACTTACAATCACGTTTTCCATGATGCATCCATATCAATTGCTACAAATTCACATGTGTGGTATTTCAACAGTGGTGCTACAAAGCACATTACTTCACATCATGAATTGTTCACCTCTCTCGAGTTTGTTCCCTCATAGGAATTCAGACACTTGTGCCAACAATGCCTCTTATCCAGTTCATGGAGTTGGAAAGATTGTGCTTACTACTGCAAATGGCAGTTCTTTCACACTTGTTGATGCACTTTATGTACCTGGGATCAAGAAGAATCTTTTGTTTGTATTTGCACTTTCTAGACTTGGTCTTGTAGTCAAATTTGTGGATGACAGATGTAAGTACATGATCTCAGTTTTGGTGATGAAATTGTTGCATCTTGCATTTTATGACGTGGGTTGTATAAGCTCACTTTGTATGACAAGTGTGGGTAGAATTTTGCAAATGCAGTTTTGGATTCAAAGGCTATTTCAAATACAAAACTTTGGCATGCACGTTTTGGTCATCTGAATTTTTCCAGTTTGCTACGCTTGCAGAAATCCTGATATGGTTGCTTGTTTGCCACCTCTTGAAGCACTTGCCAAACATGTTTGTGAAGGCTGTATTTTGGGTAAAATGCAGCGTTCTAAGTTTCCAAAGGATTGTTCAACTAGGGCCACATGCCGGTTGCATCTTGTGCATAGTGATGTTTGTGGGCCTATGCAAACTCCATCCTTGGGAAATTACCCTTACTTTGTGACTTTCATTGATGATTACTCCAAGCATGCATGGGTATTTCCTCTTAAAGTGAAGTCCAAAGTTTTTATGTGCTTCAAACAATTTTTGGCTATGGATGAAAATGTCTCAAAATGTACTATGGGCACCCTCCGTTTGGAGCGAGGGGGAAGTATATGTCTCATGAATTTAATGCACTTTTGGCTAGTCATGGGATAAAACACCAATGTACAGTGCCTTATACGCCTCAGCAAAATGGTGTTGCTGAGAGGAAAAAATAGGTCATTTATAGAAATGGCACGATGTATGGTCAAAAGTCAACCTTTGCCGCATTCGTTTTGTCTTGAGGCCATCATGTGTGCCACTTATGTACTAAACAAGTGTCCTACAAAAGCCTTGAAGTCTATTACTCCATATGAAGCATGGCATGATAGAAAGACTTCTATTGAGCACATGCATGTTTTTGGCTGTTTGGCTTATGCTTTGGTGCCACAAACACGGCGCTAAAAATTGGATGACAAGGCTTTCAAATGTATTTTTGTTGGTTATATTGTTGAAAGCAAAGGTTACAGGTTGTATCATCCACAAACAAAGCGTATTTTGGTTTCATGGGATGTTGTATTTATGGAAGATTCTGTTCAGCCCTTGCTGCCATGTACTAGAGACAGTAATGTAAGCTCACAGGACATTTATGACACTTTGTTCCCTCTTTTTAGTGGTGGAAGTATGAATTTAAATTCCAATGAGACAAATGTAAAGCCTATGGGGGTTTTTGAAAATGTTACACATCAACCTATTACTGATGCAGATGTACATGATGTACTTGATGAGGAAAGGGCTGAAAATGAGTAGGTTAGAGGTATGCCTAAATGGCTGGTGCATACTTTGCATGATAGTAAATTGAATGCACCTTTGTCTAGTCGCACTCATTCAAGCTCTCGTCATGTATCTTACGTATGAGATTGTTATGCTTTGGATGTGTCTAGCTTGCATGATGTTGAGGAACCTCTCTTTTGAGAAAGCAAAAAATTTAGAAAATTGGATGGCTGCCATCCAATCAGAATATGATGCACTTATAGAAAATGACACATGGACTTTATGTGATTTGCCTCCTAGAAAAAATGCCACTGGTACAAAGTGGGTTTACAAGTTGAAACGCAAACCGGATGCTGAGGTTGATCGCCATAAGGCTTGACTTGTTGCAAAAGGCTATGTGCAACAAACAGGCATAGATTATGAAGAAACTTTTGCTCCGACTTGTTGTATGACTACTGTGCATTGGTAGCTCGTTTTGGTTGGGATGTACATTAGTCATACATTATTACTGCTTTCTTGAATGGTGACATATTTGAGGAAGTTTATGTAACACAGCCTCGCGGTTATCTCAAGAAAGTACAAGAGGATAAGATGTGCAAATGTAGCAAAGCTTTGTATGGGTTGAAGCAATCTCCTAATGCTTGGTATGAGAAGGCTGACACTCATTTGGTCAAACAAGGCTTTCGTAACAGTCCAGCAGAAAGCACATTGTATGTAAAGCATGAGGGTGATTTACTTCTCATTGTGTCTCTTTATGTAGATGATTTGCTGATCACTGGACCAAATGAGAGACACATTGCTGAATTTAAGGTTGATCACTGTAAAGTAGAATGTAGAGATGTGAAGCCACATTTTTGGAATAGGTTTATACATTGCTCACATCTCTGTATCACAAACCTCCAAGAAATTATGGTATGGTGATGACTAAAGCATTTGCCAGGGGATTTCTACACGAAAATCTAAAAGGACAGGTCAATTGGGCTTTGTTTTTGCAGAGTATGATTGTTAAAATATAGAAAGGAGAGCGCATGAGATCTTGGAAGAGCACACACACATAAATGGAGGCAAAATATTGTACTTCTTCTTCTTCACTAACTCAAGATAAGAGGTCTATAGAACATAAGGGGGAAGTACAACATAAAAAGGAAACTAGTACAACGGTCTAGTGTAAACCACTAGTGAGGTGAGTACATAAGTGTACCATCACTTCGGTAGGTAGACCAACTCGATGTAGTACAGTTGTAGTATCCTTGGCTAAGATATATCTATCCACTAAGGCATGTAAGTGATGATGATTGTCAATGGTAGTCATCTAGGAGTCGTATATGTTGAGCTTGACATCTCAACACTCCCCCTTAAGCTCAATGTCATCTTTCGTATGCCAAGCATTGCTTGAAATCTCTGTAACTTCTCTGTTCCAAGGGCCTTCAAGAAGATATCGACAACCTGCTCATACATTTCCACATACTCAAGGTCAATGTTGCCAGCTAAGACCCTCTCTCTGATGAAGTGGTAGAGCATCTTGATGTGCTTTGCCTTGGCATGAAACATTGGGTTTCATGCCAACTGTATGCTTATGAGGTTTTCATAGCAGATGACAATCAGCTTCTGTAATCGTACTCCAAATTCATGAAGTAAAAATATGTGAGGGCCATGCCAAGACCGTCGGTTGCACCATCTCCAAATGGATACACCATAATTCCTAACATCCCTCCCGCTTGAGTTTGACACCAAGACAGGACTCCTCCCGCTCTTTGATGTCAACTTAAGGGGGTGATAACATTCACTTTTCTCTTACAAAACCCTTAACCTCAAAATATATTTCCTAATTGCTTTGAAATTTCCAGTCGAAGTCAATATGAACTCAACCTTCCAGGGTCAACTGGTGGGACTCCTCTAATTCATCCTTGGTTCAAGGTCACTGACGCTTTTTTCCCGGCTATGACCGAGCACAACCATTAGTATGTTCCCCTAAGATGAGTGTATTTACTAAGTACATGAATCCCTCGTTTCCAAGTTCTGTAGATTGGGATCCTTTTCCCTATATCTTAAATGAATGAACAACATAAAATTGGGTTCAACTTTCTGGTCAACAAATTAACCCTCCAAAATACACCCACCCACCGAACCGTTTGATAAATGCACTTTTTCAACGTAGTATTATGATACTATAAAACAATATTCCAATCATGTCAAACGAAGAATACATTTCAAGCATTTGAAAGTAGCATGCAACCTTGCAAGTGTGCATTTCTCAGGTCGTTCCCACCTTTTTTCTTTTTAGAATATTTTACTTCCTTGTTCCTTTAGTATTAGTAAAATTATATAGTTATCTTTCAAGAAATCACATATACTCCTCTAGGCATATCCCTATCCTTGTCCCAGGACTTGGGTATCCTGTCTCCTCTGTCACGTGTGGAGACGACGCCTTGACACAATTTCCAATTCTTATTTTTCTTTATCTTGTGTGGGAAAGGCTTACAAAAATAATCTAATCTAGAGTCTTTTTAAATCAATAGTCCAAGAAGTAGAGAAAAGGCCCGGCTGATGAGGACAATTGCGGAATAGTCCATTTAGATTCCTGGCCTTTCCAAGATTCCTTTTACCAAACAATTAGAAGATTTCCTTAATTAAATCAGATCCTCCTCTCTTATCCTGATTCCTTCATGGATACATTTTCCTTCCTCCTTTTTCCGTCGACATCAAGCCTACTTGAACTAGGCCGATTTTAAGACGCATCAGTGGGTCCCTATCACTTGGTCGGGACACACTCCCATTCAATCCCATTCCTAGGGTAGTGAATGAGCCTAAGATCAAAACATAGACCAACGATTATCAGTCCTAGCCAAAAAAGACCATCCTCCGTTGTATCCTGTAGGTAAACACTTGCCCCGGCTTTGTCCAAGCATGTAGGACAAAGTTCACACTTAAATATTCTATGTTATGCGAGGACTATCCATGTCAAATCTTCTTGGTAAATTTTTAATCCTAATTTAAATTTAGATTAAGTTCTTTGAGTTATAATTTCTTACTTCCTAGTTCATTTTAATCTTTACTCAAACAAGACCTTAAGAAATATAACAAGTCTCTTAGGAGTTTAAAGTTTTGTCTTGACGTAAGTTTCAAGTTAACTCCGACTTTGATGAATCCCATTTTGGTCCCTTTGTATCATTTGCTATCCATGGGGCATCTCCATGGAAGTGACGGGAGTTTTATGTTCAAGCAACACGGTCACAACATCATCCGCGAAGCTATCCCCTTACTCCCCCCTTAGAATTTGAAAAACAAACTTGAAAATAAATATGCTTGAAATGAACAATGCATATGCTCTCTACAATGAGTTTTCCTTTGGTGTGATCTATGCTTGGTAAACACAAAACTTTGGAATGCACCAATTTGCAATCTTGAGACAAACAAGCAAGAAACTTCCTTTGAGTGTTTATGCAAGAGTGAAACCTTTCCATGCATGGTAGTGTAAGCATTAAAAAAAAAATGCAAAGTTTCTAAGAGTGGATATGCTAGTGTAGTGAAAATTGCTCATGTAATAGTGTATGAATGATTAACAAATTCTTATGTAAGAAGGAATTTAGCATACCTTTGCTACCGTGGAAAGAATTAGTTATGTAGCTAGAAGAGGCTTATGGTTTTGGGACTTTCCAATTGATAAGAGGGGGGGATAACCTTAATTGGAAGAAAATTCCCACTTCCAAGGAAAAACTCCTTTGATTAAGATAGGGCTACCCTTCAAAACTTAACTCTTCTTGAGAGAATTAGTATTAACTTTATTGGTATCACTATACAAATCTTGCACACATGCTCTTTTTCTCTTTGAAAGAAGAAAATCCTATTTTTTAAATTTGAAGAAAAATTTGTGAACCTTTCATAAGAGCATTCTTTTTAGAGTAAATTCTAATGCCACTTTGAATAGAATGGTTAATTCCAAAAATTTCCAATTATCTCGTGCATCTTAAAATTAGAGAAAAATATTTCTTGCGGGGTTTAAGGGTATGCATAGATATTAATCATCATCCAACATGCATGCTATTTTAGTACGATCTCCAATCACTTATGGTTAAAGAGAGTGATTTCTACTCTCTCTATGCCATATTAGTCTAGTAATCTAGAGAACGGAACTTGAAATATAAGTATAATCTCCAGTCACCTATGGTTAAAGAGAGTGCTTTCTACTCTCTCTATGCCATATTAGTCTGGTAATCTAGAGAATGGAACTTGAAATATAAAGTATGATCTCCAGTCACCTATTGTTAAAGGAAGTGCTTTCTACTCTCTCTATGCCATATTAGTCTGGTAATCTACAGAACTTGAGACAACGAAACTTGAAACAACGGTTTCTCTTGGAGATATTTATGTGTGTGTGTGTGTGTGTGTGTGTGTGTGTGTGTGTGTGTGTGTGTGTGTGTGTGTGTGTGTGTGTGTGTGTGTGTGTGTGTGTGTGTGTGTGTGAAAGAGGTTTGGATTTAATAAGGGTTTTTCCTTCCTAAGAAACTCATTAGAGTATACCAGATGTAGTAAAGATTCAATAAATTTTCATCCTATTCTAACCTGGTTTAGTAGATACAAATTATCAAAGGTAGACATAAAGCATTTGTTAAATATAAAACAAGGTGAAAAGAATTTGAATTTTTTTTTGGCGAAGATGCACTTCACAAAAATTCCTTGCACACTTTCCTCATGAGATATAAGATGCATTCTGCCAACCCCATTACACAGTATTTGCATTTACAAATCCAACAAGTGTTTGACAAGATAGCCTCTGCATCTCCCTCTAATCTTTCTTCTCGCTTTCCCTCTCCCTCCATAAGACTCAGCAGAAGAGGAGGCCGGAGTCAAAAAAGATGTGTAAGAAGGAGTGGGGGAGATTAGAGAGTTGGTTCCTTTAAGAGTATGGGAATCCTCAACATCAGTATTAGGTTTTACCAAGCAAAGGAGAGTTTTAATACCAAGATTGTTACCATAAGTAGTCAGAAGTAGCCCAGGTTTTTTGCTGTCAGATCTTTGAGAAGAGAGAGCATAAGGGAGAGAAACTGAATGAAAGCCATGTGAGCTAACACAAGTTCCTTGGCATGGACTCCTAGACAAGAGCAGAAAAGGGAGAGGTAGTGAGTTGAAGGAGTGTTGGGAAACATGAGATCCAAGTTGTTGATGGCATACCATATAGCATGATCAAACCAGATAATGCTTGATTCACAAGAGGCCTTAGGGTCAAGAAACCGACAAGTGCATTTGACATAGTGCCTGTAAATGTTCCAAATAGACTCAGTGTAGTATTCAGAGTTACTTTTGGAGAACTCCATCAAGCCCTTTGTACGCACATACAAACCAGTGTTGGAGCCACATTTCTTTGTATCAAGAAATCGCATAGTGAAAGGGGCTTTAATAAGGTCACCTTTATCAAGAGACTGGACGCCTCTTAATACTTTGATTTGTGCTTCTTCCATTTAGGATGTCAAAATATTGGCTAGAAAAACCCATGTTTCAATAGAGATAGGAGATAGAAAGCCTTTGTTGGGAAGAGCCCAAAGGTGATGTCCACACCAAGGGATTTGATTTCAACTTATTTGGAAGGCAAGAAGGAAAAAACCCAAGAACTTTTAGGTACCATTTCCATAAGAGAGGTCTCACTGAGAGAGCACATCTCTTTTTGAATGGCCTTGACAGCATATATGGCCAGGGGGTCCCTGCAAAATAAATTGTTTTCACCGGGATGGATAGAGCTGAAACAAACCCAGGGATGAGACCACATAATTTGCGTAAATAGTTGGTCAGTTCAGCACCTTCATAAGAGAATTTGGCTAACTCTCCTTTGTGAGAAAGTGTAAGGGCATGAATGTTTTCAATGAAAAATAAATCTACTACCCCTTCCTTAGAGTTGTTGACAAGTTGGGTGCGAGTGTATGGACAATTATTTGCATAAATAATTGGTCAGTTCAGCACCTTCAGAAGAGAATTTGGCTAACTCTCCTTTGTGAGCAAGTGTAAGGGCGGGAATGTTTTCAATGAATTCAAATAAATCTGCTACCCCTTCCTTAGAGTTGTTGACAAGTTGGGTGCAAGGGTATGGACACACTTATCAAACGACATGGTTTGAACCAAGGAGTTGGCTAGATCAGTTGAATCCCTTGCTATTAGTTCCCATGCCATAAGGTCATGAATGCATCTAAGTACCTGAAGCGAGGCTTTAGAAAGAGGCTCCGTAGGAATCTCTAACCCTTCAGATACTTCTGAGTTCTGCATAGTCCATAAAATGTTAATTAGAGAAATATATAACCAAAGGTAAGAACTAGTAGCCTCTTCAACCTTCAACTAACCAGGAGAACCTATAAGGGCCGTGTGAAGAGAGCCCCATCCCTCAAGGATCATGTAAAGGTAAAATTATCTAGGACAGAAAACCAAGGGATAAAATATAGTAACTAGGTATTTGAATAGTATCAATACTATTCTTGGTGTTAGGTGTGTGTGTGTCCAATAACAATATAACATATACACAAAAACAATACTTTCAAATTACAATAGACAATAGAAACTATGTCAATGAAAAGGTGGTATAATTCCCATTCATAGTACAAAACAGTCTTTATACATACCTACAAGAGAATCAAGAGCCTGAAGATATATAAGTCCTCCATCTTCAAGCCAAGGAATACCATAGTTGAGAAGGTAACCCTCACCTGCACCCATGGAAACAACACAATATATAGTTAGCATTGGCACGTTTGCAGGTGATGCATGGGTATCCCACATGTTATAAATGTCACCCAACTAAATTTCTTTCAAAGATAAATAGTAAGAAAGGTAAAGCTAACCATAACATGTATTCATAGATGGTTTCATTTACAAGGGGTTGCACAGAAACCAAATAGAGCCCCTTTTTCTCTACAAGCTATCATGATATAAGGCTGGAGACGAGTTTTATGAGGCTTTTTAGCCCTGAAGTGGGCCACAAATACATGTTTCTTAACTTCAGAGAGTTTGGCATTAATTGCGGCTTTTTTTTTGGGTCAGTAAAAGTGCTCATATTTGCAGTCAATCTATACTTTAGAGTCGCCTGTAAAACAAAGAGATGTTAGTAAGTGTGTACTTCACCTATCTCGATGGAGTCAAGAAAAACCATATAAAAGATAGTAAATATGAATCCTCAATTCCCCTTAATCATTAACACGTAGAGGTTGGACATTCTAGAATCCCCCAGTTGTTCTAGAAGCCAAGGGAGTACGCCGACAATGCCCATAAAATAACATGAAAATGATGCAATAAGCAACTATAATTGGCCACATGAGCAGCCATAAAGTACCATGCACAACCATACTCAGTCACATTTCACAACCCTTCACAACCATATTTGCCCACAACCATTCTTAACCATAATCACAACCAATCGGCCATATGCACATCCATATTCAGATGTAGCAACCATATTTGCCCACATGCGCAGCCATAAGGTACCATGCACAATCATACTTGGCCACATTTCACAACCATTCACAACCATATTTGGCCACAACCATTCTTAACCATATTCACAACCAATCATTTACAATCGTATTTGTCCACATGAGCAGAGAAATATAACCGCAGCAGTTGCCCCAAAAAAATAGACCAGGTTGCTTGGCTTAAACCCCCAAAGTAAGCCAATACCTACCATATAATATAGGGTCATCTACCAGGTTGTAAGAGAAAACGTCAATCATTACTTTCTTAACAAGGCAACCATTATCTTGCATTGAAGAAACTTTTGAATGTATTTCACTGCTGATATACAACCCTTTGACAGGTTAGTAGATATATATTGAAAGATATCATTAAACTCGGAAGAGAAATAAAAAAACCAATGCCTCAGATACCTAAGGGTCAGTAGAATTTTCCAACCATTAGCATAACATAAAAGTCATACATTGACTTAGTATAGCCAAGAACCTGCATGAGTTCTATTACCATATCAAAGGTGAATCACAACAAGCAACTCAGAGAATAGTCCATATCAGTGTCTTAAATCACCTGAGATTGAGTCAGAGAAGCCAGTTCCACAATAGCTTACTTGTCTTTTCCTTTTTCCATAGAGCCAAGCACTCTAACAATACACACCCTTGCAGGCAAAACCCTCACAATCTTAAGGTACAGACAACCTTTCACTAGTACACACACACACACACACACACACTACAGAAGCACATAGGTAACAATGCTAAGTGATCATGGAAGCTCACCTTTTATAGGATTTTGTGCCAGTAGCTACATTCCTTTCATACCAGCAGGGCGATTCTCACTTCAAGAGGGAGAAGAACCATTAGCGCCGCCTTGGAGAGAGAGAGAGAGAGAGAGAGAGAGAGAGAGAGAGAGAGAGAGAGAGAGCTATAGAGCAGATGCCACCAGGAGAGAGCCACCACATCATCAAGCAGAAGAGAACAACATATACAGAGTGAGGCCAACTTGCCCAAAAACCAATTATCCCGCTTAACTTCCAAGGTTTCACGTACAATATATTAAGAATCCACCCACTAATTTCCCTTTTAGAATTTCACCTAGTGAATTCAAACCAATTTTCACAAGAGATTTCCCAGGCCAATACAAGTTATTAAGACTAGTCCCCAATTTATTATACCTAGGAAGTGGCAACAAGCCACTCCTATATACCAGAAGGGGTTAAACCACGTATTAATAGCAGCATAGTGTAAGAGGTATGTGTGTGTGAAAGAGGTTTGGCTATGGCTTTCTCAAGCTTACTCTCAAGTTTGTACCTTGAGAAAAATGAAGGAGAGAAGTGGAAAATGAGAAGAGAAGCTCTCTTTTTATGCACTTTTTTTATAAGTGCTTTCACTTATCTTGATACCGTATCTTCCTTATTTCGATAACTTATCTTGATAAGTTATCTTTCTTTGATAACTTATTTTACTTATCAAAACTTTCTCAACAAGTTACTTACTCACCTTATCCTTTTTCTCCTTTATTTTTTTCTTTTTCCTTTTCCCTTATCTTATATTTTCCTTTATTGTAGTTTTTCTCAAAATAAAAAGCTAATTTCCTATGCATTGGTTATGTCTATGCACCCATGTCATAAGCAGGAATTGTCTTGTGAGTATACTTTAGTGCTTCAATTGAGCCCGAGTTTTAACGAACATTTTTTTGTCTATTATTTTCTTTTTCTTTTTCATCTTTTACGTTGGCGATTTAGATGTGTTGGCCGTCCGTAAGGGCTAGGAGAAGGACCTTACAAACTCCCCAACAAAAAGAAAGAGTTGTCCTCAGTTGGTGGTAGATCTTCAACTACAATTTACACCTTTAACTTCTAGATAACGCTAATTCGTTCTTCTTAGGATTGTCTCTTTTAACCCTTTCCATTGTCTCTTTGCTCATTACCTTACTTTATGGATCAGTGGCAAGGCCTGATTTTATCTATGGCCATTCCTCATCTGCAACAAACAAGTGAATCAGTCAGGAGGGAGTTTGTGAAGCGGTATGAGCGCGTGCTTTTCCCTCACTTGGGAACTTCAATAGCTCAAACCAAATGGTGGACGTTCCGATACATAACAAGACTGACACTTTGGGGTGGAGACCACTTTTACAACATTGTCTGCTTGGCTATGATAATTGAAGCATTGGGTTTGGGTCCTCGATACTACTGCATGATGAGATCGATGTATCATGGGTTCTCCAAGGGAGTCTATTTGCTTGTCATCAAAAGATATATCTTTACCTTCACTTTGGTCTACCTCTTAGAGGGCCCTTTAACTTCTCACCTCATACTCAAGAGATCAGTGCAGCAATTTCACAGGGAATTCTTCCTATTGTTGAAAGGTCTAATATGTGTCCGGCCTCTGATAGTTGCTTTTGTGATCATGTGATGGATGGGCTTATTGACTTGTAAAAATCCATCTCCATTGTATATCTTAACAAGTTTGTCATTTATTAAGACCTTGGTTCTTGTCTTAAACCCTTCTTTCTCTGATTTTTCTTGACAAATACAGTTAAATTTGTTCTTAGCTTCCTATGTCTTCCACCTCAACACCCTCAAACACTTTTCTACTACACGGTGCAACCTGAACCACAAACAATGGGCAAACAACCAGTCTTTATCAAATAGTTTTGATGTAAACACAACTTTCTCACAATGCTCTAGGAGTGCAAACGTATTCCTCTCATCACTCCATATCCTTCTCAATTTGACTTGCACAAGCCCACTTCTATGGTGGCACACGATTGCATTGTGGCAAATGGTAATGACTTTGAACCAACATGGGAAGACATAAAACCTCTTGAAGCTATCTTGGGTAATGCCAAAGTATTCAAGCTAAAGTGTTTTCATCTCGTGGACTTACTCTGCTCTCTTGCTCAAAGCTGACCATTATGCCACTATCAACTGTAGATCTCCATTCATCAATCTAATACATTTAAAAATGTCATTCTCTTTACCAAAGCACTCCATACTTGTAATATTACAAGATCATGCAACCAAATTAATTTATATAACAAAAATCATTAAGAGGTGAATGAAGACCAAGATAACTTACATGCCAACACACCTCAGTGAGAAAACTTGCTCCTCCTTTGATACCTCTTCCCTGTTGCTTTTTTCTAAGGATACCACATCATTCAACCATTGTGCACTTGGAAGTTTTGGTAGTGATCAAAGGTGATGGGGAAATGGTTGGCATCGTGTGGCACAATTCCTCCACCGAGCATATTGCTTTGTCTCTATCCTCTCCCATTTTGTAAAATATATTTCCAAACACTTCCTCATTGGCTCACAACTCAAAAGATACAACTTCATTATCTTCTCTCCCAGTGCCTCACAAATCCTGGTCCTTAAGGAAAAACCACAGTGAGTTGTGAATCCTCTTCTTCAATCCATTGACAAGGCACCTCGGGGTCTAAAGAGAGCAAAACCTTGGTGATGAGTGAATACCATAGACTCCTATATAAGCCATCCCTCAATCATGCTTCCTTCTGGACGATAGGCATTTTGTCGCATAAACCCCTTTAGAGTCTTTATAAAGTGCTCTAAAACTTCTACTTCATCAACAACATGAACTAGAAGATGCATTTGAATCATCAAATAGCTTTTAGGAAAGTGCTCATGTACCATGCGCACAGCCTCAATTAAATTCAAGCACGCCTCTTCAATAAAATGCTTGTAGATCTCCTTCAAAGGTATTCAAGGCCTTACTAGATTTCTTATTTTGTAAATGGTGGATCTGATTTCGTCTATGAGACAATCCTTTATAGCAATTAGTAGCACAAACTGAAAGAACTTGTGCCAATCAGGTTACTTTAACCCATTGAGGTCATCATCCTTTGTAAATATTGTTTTCAATCCATGCATGCATCCCCTGGGTGTCTTGAACTCTACATTTTCTTTGTTACCTTGACGTGATTTTGTTGTGTGCATCATCCACGGATCACAAGAAAGTGCCGAAGGACTTTTATAGGCACCATTTTGCCTAACACATCCTCTTTGTACCGCTTTTTCCACACTTTGGGCAGTTTTGTATATGCTCATACTCCTTCCAAAATAGGATACAATCATTCCATCACGCATGGATTTTATTGTAATCCATGCCGATTGAAGTGAGAAACTTCTTGGTATCTCCTCTACTGGGTGGCATTACATTGGACCTACTCTTTAAGCATCCTAAAAATGTAAATATCAAATAAGGTCATGATAATCTACCAATGAAAATATCACATATTTAAGTAGTTGTTAGGATAGAAGTGAATTTTACCTTAAAAATCTAGTGAAACTTGCATCTGACTAGCCATAGAAAAATTAGAAGTTAAGCATTGCAAGGAATGCTTGCAATACCAAAATTGTAGCTCTGTTATAGAGGGGGAGACAAAAAAGATTGCAAATCATGTCATTGGAGTTTTTGTTTGACATAGAATCTTCTTGATTGCTCACTTACCAATTGATGGTTTGAAAAGGGTGTATGCAAACCAACAAGCACAAACGGTAAGTGGGAAAGCCTTTTTTAAAGTCCATTTTCATTTTTTGTTCTAAAAAAATAAGAGGAATTGGTAAGTGCAGTGTGGAAAGTGGGAGACTAGTACACATGGAACTATGTATATAGACAAGTGCTTTTCATAGGACAAGGCTTGAGGATTTTATGGATGGTGACCGTGCCTCTTAAATATGGAGAAAAAGGCATTGTTTATAGACTTTCTTAAGTATGTTGATATTTTAGTCCAATGAAATAGGGTCTATCTCTCACCAAAACCTTTTGATTTATCAACCTAGCTTGTGGTATGGGACCCTTATATCCACGATTGTGAAGGATGGAGGTCTCCCACACTTCTATTGCTCATATCCTTACTTCTCTGAATTAGAGTAAGGTGTCATCAATGAAAGTTAACAGTATAGAAAGGCCAACTATCAAGTCACTCTAATCTTTGGATTGGAGACCTTACAACTGGTATCAAAGCAAGGTGGTTTAAAGTTTTAATTCTCAACATTTTACACTCTTTTGGGGCTCCTTACATGAATTCATAGATTGACAGTATTATCCCATTTGTTTTTTAGCACAAATGAAACTAGAGTAAGGTGTCATCATTTCATTAACATTATAGAAAGGCCAACTATCAAGGCACTCTAATCTTTGGATTGGAGACCTTACAATTGGTATCAAGGTAAGGTGGTTTGAAGTTTGAATTCTCAACATTTTGCACTCTTTTGGGGCTCGCTACATGAATTCATAGATTGACACTATTATCCCATTTGTTTTTTAGCACAATTTATGGATGCCAATGATTTAACCGTCTTTCAAGTAATGTACCACACTACTTGTCACCAAGATTTGACATTGGAGAGAAAATAATCCTCATTCTGGATGGGATTTTTGTGCCCCATGTAAATTTGACCCACCTAACACTTAGTTGTATGCAAGTCATTGGGCTTGTGGGTCAATCTTTCCCATCCGAGAACGTCACATTGAACACTTGGAAATTGACCTACGCCAAATCAAGCAGGCTAAATACTTTCCAAAAACTTCCAATTCCCAAAAGGCCCTCCAATTATCATGGCCCTTGGTGGAGTTATGATCCTTAATTGATGGATCTATGATAAAATGACATTAATATTCCCTACCAATCTACCAGGCAAGTTGTTATCAGCAATCAGACTTGACCAACATTCAAGAAAAGGGTTCTGATTGGCTACTCTAAACTTTTCCTCATGTATCATTTTCTACATCCATGGCCCGATCCACCAAAATATTGTGACATACCAGCTGATGTAAAATCAGAGTTATGGTTAAAATTTCTAATAAATTTTCTTGTGAGAGATTGTTGTAAACCCAAATACTTAATAAATGTTTTAAAAATGAATTTTTTTTATCTTTCATGCCTTTTTGATGGTTGTATAGGTATGGACACCTATAAGTCCATGAGATCAAGTTGTTTAGAATAGTTTGACTAGTTTAGTTTTGTGAACAATCTTTTAGTGGACTAGTTAAGTCCAAGTCTTGAAAAATACCTTAGCTATCTAATTTGGTCATCATAAATTGTTGAGGGAATGAATTCAAGTAAGCATTGCTGTTTATTATTATGAAATCTTAATACACACATATGCTTCAAGAAAACCCTCAAAACAATGCCATATACACAAAATTTAGGAAAAGAATTGTTACTCAAGAAATGCAACCACCCTCTTTGAAGGGAGAGGGTGATGATATCAGGAAGGATGTGTAAGTATGGATTGAAGTGATGGATGGCTAGTTCTCTGCTGCAAATACCATACCTACAAACCAAGCAATGCTAAGAAAGTTTTGGCCTCTCAAGGGAAGCAAAGCTATGATGGAAACAGCATTGCAATGACATGGGAGTATTGGAAAACTTTGAGAGTTCGAGGAAGATTAACACTAGTTGTGTAATTGGACATTCAAGTGTCTTGAGACACTTTAGTGTTCTCTTTTCCTACCAAGGTTTGGCAAAAAAAAAAAATGTCGGGCTAGAAACAGGAATTTTACACCTTGCTTTTACCAAATGTTGATTATGAGGCAAAAACCAAAGGGGACTTTTTTCCATGTCAAAATGTGAGCTCCTTTGATAGAGTAATCCTAAGTTCTAATTTCAAATTTTCATTAAAACTTGAAGCTGTTTTGTCAAAAATATATGAAATACTCATAACTTATTGGGTAATTAAATAATTTTTTTGTTTGTAATAGTTGGATAAAAAGTAAGGTTTCAAAACAATGTGGTTCCCTTGAAGGACTAGCTTCAAGCCAATTGTGATTTATAATCAAATCCCACAATCTTAAGGATGCTGACAAAGAACAAAGAGGAAAATGTTGGCCTCCTAAGGTCCTCCCATAAAATTGGGGTTGTTTTGATCATTGCAAATGCCTCTATAGGTCAAAACCAAGAGATTGTAGTCTACATATTTCTTGGGTCCTTAACTCATTTAGATCATGTTGCTTGAATCTTATCTTTGAATATTTAACATGCAAAATCTTAAGTCTTTCTCAAAAACATTGAAATCAAAGTTTTGGGCAACCCAAGCGTGCAATGCATCTTGAGATGTCTTACTGATTTATACAAAAGGTTTTGAGCTCTTTAAAGATTTTGATGCATAGGTCTCAAGGATCAAAATATAAAATTTCTCTCTTGCATAGTTTTGAAAATTTGCTAATAGAATTTTCACCAATAAAAAGATTCTTTTTCTATTCAATTTGTCAATTTTCAAGATCATTTTTTCAACACTCTTCTCTATGTGAAAATGTGAGAAAATAAAGAATAAAATAATCTCTCTATAGTTGAACCCATTTGATAGGCATTTTTTTATTGTAGTGACCCCCCCCCATTTGAGCCACATATCAAGGTAGATGTTTTAATTTCCTCATCGACTATGGTAGTAATTATTCCTTTCGATTCCCAAAATTCTTGCAAAAGTTGAGCTTGAATAAAAAAGAAGCTAGACCTACGATAGTAGAATTGGCCAAAGAGAAAATTGTGGTATCTCAAAATTCTGTGCTCTTGATTTTGAGCTAGGGAGACACTCTACCTCAACTTTTTTTAGAGCCCTTTCAATTGGGATGTATAATCGGATTTTTCGGATGGATTGGTTGTCTAAGAATCAGGCTAGCATCCATTGTGGCCAAGGAAATTTGACCTTTAGAGATAATCAAGCATGCAGGGGAAGGATGGGATTCCAAAACCTTTATTAGTTCAAGCAAACCATATACTCAAGGGTGTGAAAGCTTGACAGCATATATTTGTGATCAAATTGAATAACATTGATCCAAACTCGTGATAAAAAACCATCTTGGCGTCATGAGTATGTCGACATCTTTCCCAAAGACCTCACCACTTTTCCTCCTACTTAGGAAATTGAGCATGAGAGAGAGATTGTCTCAGGAAGTGAACCTGTATCAAAGAAATGTTATAAAATGGCGCTACCATAGGCCAACTATAGGAGCAACTTTGTCAACTTTTACAACGAGGCAAATCAAGTTAGGGAGCACTGGCACTCTTCCAAAAGAAGAAAGATGGAACTCTTTCAACTCTGCCTTGACTATAGAGGACTAAACCAAGTAACCGTAAAGAAAAATCATCCTATACCACAAATTGATGAATTCTTAGATAGGCTACACAGATCCAAGGTCTTCTCAAAGATAGATTTAAGATTTGGTTACTACCAAATCATAAAGGAATCAAAGATCCCAAAGATAGACTTCAACACACAATACGGCCATTTTGAATTCATAGTAATGTCATTTGGTTTTACTAATCCACCAACTACATTCAATAGATTGATGCATGATATTTTAAAGCCCTATCTAATTGATTTTTTTCTTGTCTTCTTCGATGATATCCTAATCTACTCAAAGAATGGGAAGAACACGAAGTCCACCTCACGAGGAAGGTGCTAGATCTTCTTTGACAACACAAGCTATATACTAAGATGGGAAAGTGTTCATTCCTCTCTTCAAAGATAAAATATTTGAATTTATTTTCTCAAGAAGGCATCTCAATAGTGGACCATACTAAATTTCAAGACATTGTTGAATGGTCCTAGTCATCTAATGTAAGCCTGCTTAGAGGATTCTTAGGAATCTCACGCTGATATAGAATATTTATAATAGATCATGTTGTGATTGATTCACCCTTGATTGACCTTTTGAAGAAAGGGGTGAAGATAGATTGGGAACCACAACACCAAGAAAGATTTGATAAACTTAAGTACTATGTCAATACTTCACCTTCTCTAAAGCTACTAGATTTCAACCAGACCTTTGATGTCATCACTGATACTAGTGGTATATCAATTGGAGGAGTATTAGTTCAAGAAGGGAGATAAGTAGCTTTCACCTCACCTAAGCTTAAGGTTCATGAAAAGAACTATCCAACCCATAACCTCAACCTATTGGAAACCACTCACGGTCTAAAGCTATGGAGGTATTACTTACTCGAAAGGAAGTTCTAATTTATAAATGGCCATAAGATCTTAAAGTGGATCTTCACACAATGTTGCAGATTCACTAAGTCAAAAACCCATTTTTAGCCCCATATCTATACCCAACAACCCAATCATTGAAAGGGTCAAAAAAGTCGCAATATCATGTCCATACTATCAAAAGCATCTTGCAAATTGGAGAGTCAAAGAATATACCATCTATGCAGAACTTCTCAAATGATGACCATTGCCTTTATTATAAATTTAGGTTATGTGTATTAATGGATATTAAATTAAGAAGGCTATCTGGGTTGAGGCCCATGATAGTCCTACTTCAGGACATCCAGGGTATGTGGTGACCCTCAATGCTATGCACAAAAGCTTCTATTGGATTGAGAAAAAGGTGGATATGCTACACTATGTTCTCCAATGCTTGATGTGCCAAAGGATTAAGGCCGAGAGAATTAAACTCCTTGGTAAATTTCAACCACTTGAAATTCCCCAAATGAGTAAGTATGGACTTTGTTAATGGATTGGCTATGGTCCAAGGAGGATGTAATTGACTTATGGTGGTTGTTGGCCTGCTCACTGAGGTTGCAAGTCTCATTCCAATCAAAGCAACCTTTACTACCTCTAACATTACACAATTGATTGTTAAGAAGATTTTTGGATTGCGTGGATTTCCCAAGCATATTATAGGCAATTGGGATGTGAAGTTTACTACAAATTTTTGGACCTTTGTTTAAGGCGATCAGAACAAAGTTAAACTTTAGCATTGCATATCATCCCCAATTGGATGGGCAAATGGAACGGGTCAACCAAGTCATTGAAAATATTCTTAGAGCTTATTGTAGTAAGGATCTTAAGCAATGGATTCAATTTCTATCTCAATTGGAGTATGTGTACAATGCGTCACACCATCAAAGCATCAGTATGATCCCATTTTGTGCCTATATGGTCAGGAATGTGTCTCTCCACTCAAATTTTTAGATAGCACATAAGAATTGAAGCTTCTAAGAGGATGCTTGACAAGATTGAAAAGCATACTAAGGCCATCAAGAAGTATATTCAAGTAGGTCAAGATCATCAAAAGTAGTATGCTGATGATAAGAAATGTGAAAGAAGATGCAAGGAAGGAGACAAAGTGTTTTCTTAAATTCACTCAAAGGCCATCAAGAAGTATATTCAAGTAGGTCAAGATCATCAAAAGTAGTATGCTGATGCTAAGCATACTAAGGCCATCAAGAAGTATATTCAAGTAGGTCAAGATCATCAAAAGTAGTATGCTGATGATAAGAAATGTGAAAGAAGATGCAAGGAAGGAGACAAAGTGTTTTCTTAAATTCACTCAAAGAGAATTAGTAATCAGGAAGTACAAGAAGCTTAGCCCACGTTGTTGTGGTCCTTATGAAGTTATCAAGTGTATAGGTACTCAAGCTTACAAGTTGAGGTTTCCAGTTCATCTCAAAGTCCACGATGTACTCCATGTAAGCTTATTGAAACCCTATATTCCCCGTGATGACCAACTCCTTGACAATGAACAAATTTTCATGCCAACCCAAAATATCTCAGAGCTTCAGCCCTAAAGAATTTTGTAATCTCGAGAGACAATGCTTCAAAATAGCATTCTATCTAGTGTGTGCAAGACTATCCTAAAGACGATGGAACATGGGAAGATGAATTCACCTTACAGAAAGACTACTATCATTTCTTCTCAAGATGAGGACATCTTTAATCCCTCAGTTGGGGATTTTGTAATGTACCTAAGCTTTTATCAATAAATTCTATGACCATTGAAGGTTCTTGTTTTAAGTTTAAGAGCATTATCAAATGTATTAATATATTAGGGATATGTCCAAAACAATTGGTTTTGAATCAGACATTATATGTTGTAAGTTATTTTTATTCTATGTTTTAAATCTTAGGAAAAAAGGAAAGGTACATAAGTCCCTACGTTTAGGAAAGTGGGTGTTGAATATTTTGTGGCCCCCGGATAACCGAGAGAAAAGTACTCCAAAAAGAGAGGTCGATGTGAACTCATAGCAAAAAGTGAAGGATAGTTGAACACGTGAAAAGAAGTAATGCAAGAGATGTACTACGTTGCATGATATATTATGTACAAAACATTTTAAACATGAATAATGGTTGTATAATACGTTCAATCATATTATTTGAACATATTATATAGTGACGCGTCATGATTTTTTAAAATCTCATATTTGTTCTTACATAGCGATCGATTAACTTATCAACTGATAAGATATTCAATAATAACATATCAATCGACAAAATATTTGATCAATAAGTTAATCGATCGATTTTACCAGGTTTAGCATCTCTCACCTTCTCTAAGCTACAAGGTTAACCCAAGCAATGAAAGGTATACATATTTTCTATTTAAAAAGTCATCAAATTGATATTGCAAAAGAGAATTCATAAATTGGCTACTTAAATGTAGCTTGAACATAGGAAACTTTAGATTGCCTTTTGAAGAAATACAATATTGAAAATAGATGAGATAAAGAGAAACTTTTAGCTCCATTTTTTTTATACTTACGAATAGTTGATGTCATTGGATAACCTTTGGCACTGCTATCATTAGTGTGGCATGGAGAATCCCTTGCTTACTAATATTAAATCTTTGAGTAATATTTTGAGTTTAGAGGTAGCACATTATATAGGCTTTGGGAATTAGTATAAGAAATAGAGGTTACTTTTGTGGATTATGGTAGAAATTTAATCAACTTCTTGAGAATGATTTTTGAATAACGATCTAGTAATTAGTCTCTTGGTTGTTTGAGCACTTACTCTTACTTCTAAAATTGATTTGGTGTGGGGAGTTCTCTTGGTTGTTATGAACCTTTGTTCTTACTTCCAAGTGGACAAGAGCAACACAACAAATAAACTTCTTGGATGTTATGAGATGATTTAGTTAACCCCTTGAGAATGATTTTTGAATTACAATGTACTAAATAGTCTCTTGGTTTTTTTAGCACTTACTTTTACTTCTAAAATTGATTTGGTGTGGGGTGTTCTCTTGGTTGTTATGAAATTCCAAAGCGCGGAGTTTCAGTATGAAATGGTTCATCCCATTCAAAAGTGAAGACGCGACGTTGTACTGAAACGGCAATACATAACGAAATTCAATGCCCAAAGAGGTCAACTTTGTAAGCTGTAGTAAAATTAACGGGTGTTTTAACTTTTAGCTCAGGCTTCATGTGGGGCATTTTAGCACCAGCTAAAACGTCTCCATATAAGGGTAGTCCTTCCCAATGTTTGTCTCTTTCTTACACGTATAACAATACTGTAGTGGGGCTCATTAAATCGTAGTGTCGGAACGATTGTCAATTACAATCCTAAAGGATGCGCTCGACAATTTACAAGATCAACCCGAATACGGAGTCTTGAAACTGTAAGTAGACGTGGTTTTTAGACTAATCATGCACCATTTTCACCTCCTCAACTAGAATTTTGTTGGGCCTATCCATCTACAGAAATCGTGATAACCCGACTTTCGGTTTTCCATTGAGAAATGCTCGAGTGGACAACAGAAATGCAACAAATAAACCTCTTGGTTGTTGTGAGATGATACTTACCTCCAATTAGGCTCTATTTGTAGTTAATGTGGTAGTTTACAGTGCACCATCTACCAATATTTGGGTTCACTTTGTAGCCTATGTAAAGCAATGCAAAGAGAAAATACATCTTCCTAAAAATGCAAGGTTGGGTCAAATTTGGTTGGACCCTCTAAGAGAGCTTCAATGGAAGTATATGGGGACGCTGAAGGTGACAACATAGATACGCAAATGCAAAGAGAACAATGTTCAAAGTTCCCTAGGACAAGTGTCACGAGATCAACACAAATGAGTCCAAGTGCAAGGAGTAGGCCCACCACTATGCAAACTATGCAAGAAGCTTTTCAAAAGTGGACAAAGGTTTTCATGGAATGTGGAATGTCATCAAAAATCCACTTTTTAGGGATGCCTTGATGTCTACTACAAAAAAAAGGGTTTGTCTTACTAAAACAAAATGCGTACAAAATATGTTGATAAAGTTAAGGGTACCACAAAGGAGACACTCGAGTGAAAAATGCTTGATTTTGTGACAAATTTTAGTTGTACCATAGTGCTAGATGGGTGGACTAGCTGCCAAAAATAAAAAACTATTGATCAACAAAATAGTGTTTTTCCCAAAGGGCTCAAGTTTTTGGAGTTTTTAACAAAGGTGTATGAGTGTGCCATCTTCCACGTAGAGGGGCCCAAAATGTCACAGAAATTGTGATCGACAATGCATCCAACTACAAGGGTGTAGACATGGACATTCAACAGAAGTACCCAGGGCTGACGTAGGACCAGTACCCATGTGCATCCCAAACATTGAATCTACTCTTGAAAGACATTGGACAATATGCAGGTTTTACTAGATTCCAATCATGTGGTGAAATTTATCGAGGAGCATCATTCTATCCACACCCCATTTCAAGCCAAGTCACCTAACAAGGCCCTCCAAATCTTTCGTGAGACCTCTTTGCTTGGTGTACTATGTTTTTTATGAATTAGCATTGACAAAGATTGTTGCCGATCGAAGATGGGAAGGATTGCTCTCAAAATATTCAATTTATCAAACCGCTACCCAAAGATATGTGTCTCTTGTCTAATTTCCGGTCTTTTGGCATAATATAGAGAATTTATGTGGTTTTAGAAAGCCTTATGTGCATATCCTAAGGACAATCAACACCAAAAGGTTTGTAATGGCAAGGTGTATTGGTTGATGTCTGAAGCTATTAGACAGTTAAAAACATTTGACCAATTTATTGCTAGATAAAAGGCACAAGTAGCAAGGGCTGCAGAAAGATGTTGGGCCCAAATGCATACACGTTTTCATGGAGGTTTTTTGTTTTGGATCCCAAATTTCAACTACACAGTCAAGGCTCTAACAGAGAGGTCATGGGAGACATCAAAAAGGTATGAAAATAGTTTCTCCCATGCAACAAGGGTAGAGAATCTTTCCACCAATGTGTTGATTATGCTAATTGAGAAGGTAGCTTTGAAGATCCATGGCACATTGAAGCAATCAATAAGCATTCATCTCCAATGTGGTGGAAAGAATATGGGGGAAACACCGTCGAATTCGAGCACATGGCCACTCGAATTTTCTCTGTTGCTACCTCCAGTGGAAATTGCGAATGCAATTTGTCTACCTATGATTTCATTCATTCCAAGCATAGAAATCGTCTAACTCCTAAGTGTGCCACACATATAGTGTATGTTTTTTGCAACGTGTGTTTAATTCATGCCCCTTTATCAAATGTAGCAAACGCAATGCGTGACCACTTCCACCCACCATAGACCCATGAAAGCCTTGCCTCAAAACAAGTGAGCGATGATGAAATGGATTGGGAAGTGGCATCCGAGAATTTCAACCAAGATGAGATCGATGATCTAGTGCATGTGATAGATGGGTGTCAAGAGTTACATACCCTAAACTTTGTAATGGGGTACTCCTACTTTTTCAAATAAAAATGTTGAGAAGTCTTTGTATTGTCAAATATTCAAATTAATTAGGGCACACAAATAAAAATTGTCGATGCAAAAACTGAAGTCTGGACAGACGGTTGCGGCATGAAAGAGAAGGCACAAGATACACGATAAGACAAACAGGTTGAAGATGATTATTGTGTCTTGCTATCTATTGGGTTAAACCTGCCTCTTTGATTCCCTAAATTGTTTGTGCTTGTAGAAAGTCCACATAATTATGTCCAAATCGAATGTGGCCGTTGTGTTACACCTTTGCACATAGTGGCCACATTCAATTTGGCAATCAAGTATGTGGAGTTCCTATTGGCTCATATGGTGTGCTCAATCGAATGAGGTGAGCGTTACCTAAAAGAGAGTAAACCCCAATAAAATTATATTGGGCAATGATTAAGAGATATTCAAAAGCGCTCTCATCCTATTGTTGCCCCTTGACTCTTCTTATCAATAATAACTCGCTTATCAGTACAATTGTCATTTGGCCATAACTCTCTTTACTATCTTACTTATTTACTCTTACAAACATAAATATAAATGTTGATTAATTATTGACTTGTTAATACATTAATTAGTCTTGAAACATATTCAAATTGATATAATAGAAACCAAAGTACAGTGACTTGTTTACAAGGTTGATTTTACCATTTATAAATATACTTGTGATTAAAAAATAGGGACTCAATGGCAATCATGAGTAGATGGTTCGGTGAAAAAACTAAAGTAACAAGCATTCATTACAAGGGGCTCTCATATGCCTTGGTGCTCATACTCTGGGGAAAGAGGCCTATATTTGGGCTCATATTGTGCCATGGTAGCCTCAAGCTGTGCTACTCCTGCTTCTTTTTGTGCAATCTTGGCTTGTAGAGAAGTTACATTCTCCCCTTGACTAGCCAAAGTGGCCCCTTTGTGGGTGGCCATCTCCAACATCTCATCATGCTCCTCTGGCAATAGCACAACACTCCTCTTTCTTTGTGCCTCTTCTTTTCATTGTTGGGAACTTTTCTTTTCCCTTCCCAAAACCACACTTGCATTGTGTGGTTTGCTTGCCCAATCCACTCTTCATCCCAATATATCTTGTACAAAAAACGTGCTATATGAAGTACATCGCAATCTAATTGTTGTTTGGCGTTGTGCAGTCTTTGGGATGCAGCGCACCAATAACCACCTTGCCAAACCCTTATGTTCCAGATCTGAGAGCTTCAATAGTGAGTTGCACTTGGCATGTCCAGACACTCTAAAAAGAGTGTTCCTAACCCACCATGAAGGACAAAGGTCACTGCACTGCTTGTGGTCGATCGGATCACCTTGGAGCCCCTCAGACGCCACTTCCTTCCCAAGAAAGCAGGACAGTCTCTCTGTGTCAAACATGTGGGACTCCTCTTGCACGATGCATTGCGCTTCATTGTAGTCAATCTCAGTGCCAACATCCGAAATCTAGGTTGCGTCCATTTCCTGTCAATAAACCATATCAAATTATTCCAAAGTTTAAAGATGAATAAAATTTACCCCATTAATTTGAGGTACAACATCAGATTGTACTAGAGAGTTAGTAGACATTAGACAAACAAAATAAATATTCAAACATATAACTTAAATCATTGACATATGTACTTAACTTATTTGAAGATGCTATGGGCAATAATCCACGACCTATCCACTTTAAGCCACCCACGCCTTCCAAGAGATTGTGTGCATCTCTATGATCCCCTATAGTTGGAACTAGGACCCCAACTCCAGGTGTTGCTCATACTTAGACACCCACTAGCGATAATTGGTGTCTTCATCCTCAAGTAGGTACTTTAGAAACTCCAATATATATTTCACCAATGCATATGTATCTTGTGATTTGGTGAAATTTGTGGGTTTGTAGATATGCATTCAGGTGCAATCCACCGGTATCTCCTTTTTTCACTCCTCAAGTGTCGACAACAATAAGTTTGGCAAAGCTAGAAACCTCTTTTCAGTGGGATAGAGGGTAGCTTGTCCCAAATCTCACAAATCCCATATAGACGCCATGCCATCCAAAGTGAAGCATGATATTACTTCCATGGATGACATGCTGGGTGCATTTGTGTGCATGCAAAAAGGTGATGGTTTGTGGCAATCCATGGATGATGCTCCAGATGTTGTCTTGAATCTAATCAATGCTTCCCTTGCCATCTTTAATGGTCTTGCTATATTGAACATTCTTTCCCTCCTTGATCGATCCCTCTAGCTAGCCATCAAGGGTGCCTCCATTCCAAAATAAAAATATCAAAATCAACGGGTGTGAAGGATGGGAGGAAATCCACACTGGTGAGATGATGCATGTATGTGTGACAGGCACAATGGATCCCTCACCTTAGGACATAAGTTCAGTCGCATCAATAGCAAATCAATCTTCAAGAACTTTGACTTTCACCATAATGTCAAATTTTCCCTTGCAGCATTAACAGCTCCCAAGAATGGAATGCAGGCATGGCATAGAATGTGGAGCACACAAGGCGCAGTTCTACATGTATCTAGTAGCAATGAAGTGGCGGACGCTCCCACCATCGTGTTAGGTTTAATGGCCATGTGGCCGACCGTCCATCACTAACTGCCACCCCACTAACCCTTAGTGTATAGCTATACACTTGTGTGAGCCACTAACACTAAGTACAATGTGTATTGTGCCTTAGTGCATAAGATAAGAGAAGAAAGAAAGGGGTCATACAGTATGTTGGCTCTCCCCCTTCAACCTGTGTGTGGCTATGGTGGTGTGTGTGTGAGTGTGTGTGTGTGTATTCTTCTTCCGTTGTGCTCCCAGCTCCTCCCCATCATCTGGTATCAGAGCGGTTTCATTCCCGAAATCATTTCCACGCATGCGCACTTTCAAGAGTGCAAACAGGATTCCGATTTCGCCATTGGCAAGTTCAGCTTCCCGAGAGCGCTTCAAGTAGGTGTCCTGGGGTTTTACCCCCCTTTCAGAGCCATTCGAGCCATCAGAAACCCCATTCGAGCTACGGTTCAAGAGCTGAAATTTTCAGCCCTCTTGTGGTAGTTTGTGCTGCAGTGCTTCCATAGCCAGGTACAGGTACAGGTACAGGCTACAGGTTTCAGTGCTTGCGATATTATGGTTCCAGTGGGAGCAGTTGTTTATGCATACATGCATATGTTGACACTTTTGACAGTGTTTGAGCTCTTTTGAGAGCGGATTGACTCCCCACAGGGATGTTTAGTTGCAGGCACATGCTTTTGACGCCAGTCCCGGCCATTTCTGAAACTTGGTCCGGAAGATAGCCATTTCTGAGACTTGGCTATACGTTTTTTGCTGCATAACCTACATTGTTGAGGGTCGATAGCGTGAGGTTTTCATTGAGATAGTGCATTCTCAAATGTGGAGATACCTTCGGTGATACAGGTAGCTGGAGCATCTTTTACGAGGCCTCTCCATAGGATATGTATAGAGTGGTATAGGTGCTTTTGATGCCGAGTTAGCGGTCTATGGTCAGTTTGACTGTTTATACGCCTCAGTTGATCTTTATACAGTGTGCTTTTGAGAGGCATTTCTCTCTTCTATGCTTTGTGAGTGACATACTTAGTCATTTTGTCTCGTATTTTGGTTAACATAGTCCCAAATACAAAGGAGACTCTGTCGAAATTTTTCCAGAATCTTTGGTAGTTTTGTCACCATGTCTACTAGCAAAGACCGTGACATTTATGACATAAAGAAGTTTGATGGCACTAATTTTCAGCTTTGGAAGAATCAGATGCAAGATGTGCGTGTCCAAAAGAAACAAAAATTGCCTATTATTTATGCGACACGGACTGAAGAGATGAGTTGACTCAGTTTTAGTGGGAGGAGCTTGATGAGCTATGCAAATCTACTATTAGATTGCACCTTGCTGAGTCAGTGTACTTTTCAGTGCTAGAATGTGAATATGCCTATGCTTTATGGCAAAAGTTATGCAACACTTATGAAAAGGATACCGCAATTAATAAGGTTTTCATGATGCGAAAACTGTTTAACCTTCGCATGAAGGAGTCAGCCAGTGTTGCGAGTCATATTAATGACTTTGATTCTCTATTTTCCCAGACTCGTGCACAACGAATCAATATTGATGACGAGATGAAAGCAATCTTCTTAGTTTGTTCGTTGCCACCTTCATGGGATCTTTTGCACAGCTGTCAGTAACACTGCTCCTAATGGTACGCTAGTGTACATTGATGTCACTAGTTCTCTTTTGTCAGAGGAAATGCGCCGCAAGGCTATGGATAACTCGCATCATGGCGAAGCTCATTATGTGCAAAAGGATGGAAAACAGCGTAAAGGTCATTCTTGGAATCGTGAATTCAAGAAAGAGGGCAATAGAGATGCTTCAAAGGGTAGATCAAAGTCTCCTGGTCGTCGCAATGTTCAATTCCATTATTGTGATAAGTTTGGTCACATAAAGAAGGATTGTTATGCTTGGAAGCGTGACAAAGGTAAAGGCAAAGGCAAAGACAATGATGATAAAGAGGAAAAACCAAAGAGTTCGGTTAAGATTGAAGAACTGAACATAGTGCAAGATGGTTGTGATGCACAAGACATCAATATGTTGATTGAAAATAATGATGTATTTTATGATGCACAAGAAACTCTATCTTTGCAGAGTTCTATGCCAGCATAGCTACTTGTTAGTGGTGAAGTGTCCCATACATGGATTCTTGATTCGGGCGCTTCGTTGCATGTCACACCTCATAGGCATTGGTTTACTACATATGAGGAAACCAATGGCACTGTTACGCTAGGTGACAGCTACTCTTGTGACATTGTGGGCATAGGTGATATTGCTATGGTTATGGAAAATGGGGTGAGGTTTATCATACATAATGTGCGTCATGTTCCAGCTTTGACACGAAATTTGATTTCAGTTGGACGTCTTGATGACTTGGGTTACAAAGTCACTTTTCATCAGCAGTCTTGGCGTATTGCAAAAGGTCATCTTATTTTAGCCCATGGTTCTAAAGTTGGTACACTTTATCCTCTTTATGTATCTGACAAGAACAATGTTCTTTCTGTAACCGAGTTGCCAATTGTTGCTTTGTGGCATAGCCGGTTAGGTCTTATGTCAAAGAAGGGAATGGAAACTCTTTCTCGTTTGGGCTACTTATCGTCTTTATCATTTTTTTATTTTCCCTTTTGTGAACACTGTCAATATGGTAAGCAAACACGAGCACATCGTACACAGTCTTTTGACAAAGAAAGAAAGCCCTTAGAGCTTGTGCATAGTGATTTATGTGGACCTATGCCTTCTAAATCCCATGGTGGTGCGTCTTATTATGTTACATTCATTGACGATGCAACACGGCATGTTTGGGTTTATGGCATGAAGTATAAAGATGAGACTTTTCTTGTTTCAAAAAGTTCTTATCTAGTGTGGAAACTCAGTCCGAACATAAGTTGAAAGCTTTACGCTCAGACAATGGTGGAGAATATGTCTCCAAAGAGTTTGCAGACTTCTGTTCAAGTAGGGGAATTAAGCGCGAGTTTACAGCTCCTTATACCCCTGCACAGAATGGTGTTGCCGAACGAATGAATAGGACCATCCAAGAGAGGATTATGTCTATGCTATCACATGCTAATTTACCGCAAGCGTTTTGGGCTGAAGCATTATACACTGATGTGTATTTGATCAATAGATCACCACATGCTTCATTACAGTTTTGTGTACCTTTGGAGTAATGGTCAGGACATAAGTTGTCTTATGAAAAACTCCATACATTTGGTTGCGAAGCTTATGCACATGTACCCAAGGAGTTGTGTGCTACGCTTGACCCTAAGTCCAGGAAATGCATCTTTCTTGGCTATGGTGTAGATGGTCAATTTGGCTATCGTTTATGGGATCCGGAAAGTCGATCAGTAATCCATAGCAGTGATGTTGTCATCAATGAGACCAAGATGCATAGGCAGCCAACGAAAGAGGTTGAATTCCGGAAAGTGACGTTTTCCGATGTATCACCTCCTACACAAATAGCTCCAGAGCCAATTACTACACAGGCTAGTACAAGCTCTGATCAGCCGAGGAGATCTCAAAGAGTCTCAAATCTGCCAGAACGGTTTGTTCCAGGCGTGGACTTTGTGTTGCTGATAGATAGTGGTGAGCCTTCTTGTTACAAAGAGGCTATGCTACCCAATGATAAGGTTCAATGGGAACATGCTATGAAGAGGGCGCTATCGAGTATTGCAAAGAACAAAACATAGAAACTTGTTCCATTGCCAAAAGGTAGGAAAGCTTTGCCTTGTAAATGGGTTTACAAGAAGAAGATTGCATCCAATGTTGAGAATTACAAAGCTCGTTTAGTGGCCAAAGGTTTCAAGAAAGAATATGATGTAGATTTCCAAGAAATCTTTTCCCAGTGGTCAAGATGATGACACTAAGAATCTTGCTTGCTTTGGTTGCCACTGAAGATATGGATCTTGATAAAATGGATGTCATTACAGCTTTCTTACATGGTGATCTTGAGGAAGAGATTTATATGCAGCAACCTGAAGGGTTTGTGCTCAAGGGCAAGGAACATTGGTCTATAAGCTTCTCAAAAGTCTCTATGTCTTGAAGCAATCGTCCAAACAATGGTATCAAAAGTTTGATACATTTATGCATTCCCTAGGCTATAAGCGCAGTAATGAGGATCCATGTCTTTACATGAATGGACAACCAAATGGACAGCTTATTATGCTTATCCTTTATGTAGATGACATGCTTATTGCTGGTCATTCTAAGAAGGACATTGCTGACTTGAAAACCAAGCTCAAAGGTCAATTCGACATGAAAGATTTGGGTGAAGCCAATCACATTTTGGGTATGCGGATTACTCGTGATCGTAAGAAGAGGTTGTTGTACCTTTCTCAAAAAGAGTATGTGCACAAGGTTCTTGATCATTTCAACATGCAGAAGGGGAAGGCCTTGAGTACTCTATTGCCTACATATTTGAAACTTAGCAAGAACGATTGTCCCAAATCTGCTGAGGAAAAAGCTGCGATGGCTAAAATTCCTTATGCTTCAGCTTGTGGTAGTCTCATGTATGCCATGGTGGCTACAAGACCTGACATTGTACATGCAATAGGAGTTGTCATCAAATTTATGTCTAACCCTAGTAAAAAGCATTGAGATGCTATCAAGTCGATTCTCAGATACTTGTGGCATTGCAGATAGACAGTTATGCTATGGTCGTGGAGAGTCGTCCATTCAGAGATTTGTAAACAGTGACTATGCAGGCTGTGTTGACAGTCGTAAATCAACAACAGGTTGGATTTACACATTTGCTGGTTCTGTTATTTCTTGGAGATCTGTTCTTCAAGATTGTACATCCATTTCTACCACAGAGGCTGAGTATGTTGCATTGAGTGAAGCATGCAAAGAAGCTATTTGGCTTGCCCGCTTAGTGAAAGATCTTGGATTAGAGCAGTGTACACCAGTTCTTCATTGTGACAGTCAAAGTGTTATTGCCTTGGCTAACAATCCAGTGTTTCATTCCAAAACGAAACACATTGATGTGCACTATCACTTCAGTCGTGAATGCCTAGCAAACAAGAGCCTTGATTTAGTGAAGATTCCTACGTCAGAGAACACAGCGGATGCACTCACTAAGAGTCTCTCCAACCATCATTTTCAACACTGTCGTGAGTTGATGGGCATTGGGTGAAGAGTGGTGCTCCTCCATTTGTATAGTCTCCCACATTGGCCATCAAGTGGGAGAATGTTAGGTTTAATGGCCATGTAGCCGACCGCCCATCACTAACTGCCACTAATCCTAAGTGTACAGCTATACACTTGTGTGAGCCACTAACACTAAGTACAATGTGTATTGTGCCT